>NC_143014.1:29004330-29304330 GCF_055824585.1 Amblyomma mixtum
TCAATCAGGGGCCGTTCCGCACGGAGAAATGCCCGGGTCGCATCATTCTCGCTCGACTCGACTCCAGCGGTGCAAGCTGCATGGACCGCCAGCCCGCGACCTCATCTCCATAGTCGAACAAATTCCCCCCTTTCATTCCACCCCGCGCGCATGTGCTCGCCTGCTCCCCCGTGTCCCTCAGCTAGAGCCGTTAATTTCGGCACTCTGGAACCTTTCGCGTTCAGTGGCAATTTCAAATCCAGCGTTCTCAGACAAAAATTTTGAAAATTGGAAAATTGTAATATACTGTTATCGAAATATTGAAGCTGACCGTCCATTCTACTGATATGTAGCAAAATCTTTTTTAAAGTGTTTCCATCGATCGCATCTAACTGCCCTAGAAAACCATCGGGGAACGCTTTTCACGACAGCACAAACATTAATAGAAAAAAAAAATACAAGACTGCCGTCGGGTGATCTGCGGGTATATCGATTGTTATAGTGAAATCGTGCAGTATATGAAAAAATTGCGTTGATAAACAGCTTCCCGCTCAAAACTGCTTTTGTCCAGAATTGTTGGCTGTGCGTCGGAGCTATGCCCTCCTTGAACGCCGGCGCTTGCCGACCGGTTCGTTGAGGTGGCAGCCGCGGTCATAGCTGCGCCTACATGTTTCTCGCTGCTGTCACCACCATCGGTCAACGCGGCGAATTCATCTGACCCTGCAGGTGCTTTCTCCGACAGTTCGGCATGCGAATCTGGCCCTGCGAATTATGCCCCTACACTCGGCACTAAGCTGCCCATCGCATCATAAACTGCAGTGTCAACCGCGGTCACCTCGACACGTTCGGACGCTCTCAGCTCTGAACGCACATTATCCGAATCTGCCTGCACTTGTTGCTCGACGGCACTAGGCAGTTCAACTTTCGATCCCATAAAACCCTTTCTTCCCCAAATATGAATGCCCCAGGAATTTGGCTTCCCCACAGCTGAGTAAGGCCGCGTCGAGCCTGTGAAACTGCGCTGCTCACTAGCGGTGTTTTCATTCTCCAATTTAGCCCCTTCTGCAATTGCGACCCAACTCTTCTTTTGTGCCTCAGCTTTCACAGGATCTGTCCGTGCCTATCCCAAATCTGAGCATTCCAGGACTAGGCAGTCTGGAGAACTACACGCATAACAGCACCTTCGTACTCGTATGCCTTTTCCCGTTGAACTAGTTCTCAACGCTTCGACACCACCTTTCTTTCAGCCACGGCCTCAGCGACGGCACTCGAGGTTCCCAGTTTGCAGTCTACCTTTCCCGCTCTCTGGCCTTCCTCAGAACACTCTGCATTGCCCGTCCCTTTTTTCTGGGCGTATCGTCATTTGTTCTGCACAGGCCGCCGCTTCGCTGACTCTTCTTTCGTAAAGCAATTTTGATCTGGCCAGTTCAGCTCGTCCCGATGCCACTTCTGTTCCTAATATCCTTCGTTGCTCCCTCAACAACGCCGTCTTATCGACGCAGGGCAACCCCGACCCTCTGTTGACGCATGCTTCCTCGGCGCTTGCAACCAGCGTCATCTGCCTACCTCCGACCCTTCCGTACCCTCCTTCCCCGCTGCGGCTCTACAAACTACGCCCCTCAATCGTCATAGCGCCCCGCCGAAGAAAGATCAACGAGACACCAACCATTTTAGTGTCCCGCTCCAGGAGATGCTTGGCCCGCGGGTCAGTGCCTGAGGTTCTCCTTGCTTGGCCCTAGATCCTTTGTTGTCCAGCCGTCGAGGTGCATGGCCGGTCCCCCTTTCGTCGGGAAACCCACTGCCGCCTGGCTTCCGGAGCTCTTCTTTACAGGCCTTCCAGTGCCCCGGCGCGGAGAATGGACCCCGTTCTTTCAGCAGCTCGCAGGCTTCAGTATCCTTTGCGCTCCTGGTCATCCGGTTCCTGTCCTGAACCTCCTCGACGCTGACGCCTGGTTCATTCCGCAGCTCCCGGACTTGAACCCCCCACGACTTGTGGGTCGCTTGAGCCTCCCGCGTCCCGTGGGCCTCGACCAGAAGTCTTTTCTGAAGCTTCTGCTGCTGCTCCACGTTCTCTCCTTCAGGATGTACCGCTCCACTCCACGGCTTGTCCACAGACTTGTTCTTCCGCCCTCCGTCAGATGCCTCGAGCAGGAAGACGTGTGCTGTTCTTTCGCGTCCCTGTTGCAATCCTGTCAAGACTGCGCCAGTTGCGATCTTCTCTCCATCTCTCTTTTGATGTTACTGAGAGGGAAATAATGTTGACGATGGTAACCGCATATTCCTTCTAAATGTGCTGCATACCATCTTGGAATGAAGCACCGTATCCGTTCACCGTATCCGTAAGCGGTATTCCTCTAGTGACGAGCACGACAGTATGCAAACATTAACTTCATTGGTTTCACCGAACAAGTCGGCGGCGGCGATAGCAGCAAGCATGCTCGTTGGTTTTCAAAGGAAAGAATCACCGCCCCTCTCGGCAGCGCTCAAGTTAAAGCTCACTGAGAACCTTCGAGATAAGGGGGACCAAAAGCAGCTACAACAACCTCGTACGATAATAAAGCTGTCGCATGTGACCGCAACCACTCCTCTGGACGCGATCATTTCATTTCCGTTCCATTTGGTCCTCTGCCACTGGTTGCTGCTCCCATTGCCGTAGAGCGTTATTAGAGGAGACGTCACGCTTGTGAGAGAAGCATGCCCATAATGCCACCTGCTTCCATAAACTCGTCTCCAGCCCATATCCCACAGGCGGACCAGCGCCGACGCCAACGAGTGACGGAGCACGACGACGCGTGTGACACGCCTGACGAACTTTATCGCCGCTAATCTAGCCACGGCAAAGAACTTGGGCGTCGTTTTGCTCGACGAGCAGGCGCAGCTTGGTACTTGTGATTCAGCCGAACTAGATGAGGAATCACTGCGATCAGACCGGCTGTGTCGGTGATTAGCCGTTTAATTTGCTACCTGTTGTTGCTTTCATCATATTGACGTCACGGCAAAATGAAATGGAATGGATCGCTGCAAAATACGGCCCCTGGGCTGTTATGCAGGATACTCCGAATTCTACGTTCGCCCGAGTTTTCTACGAGTTTTCGCGACGGATGTCAGCGAATGAAGACAGCGCGCAACGCGCAAAAGCTGTATAGCCAATAAAATGTCGAGATAAAGCAGAACATGCCAACACAAGCACTCCTCACGCGTGCTGCGTCCATGTTTCAAACAAACCAGACTCCGCAATGAATATGCCCACTGCAGGACAAAGGCCTCTCCCATATCTCTCCCATTAACCCTGCTCAGCGCCAGCCGCGGCCACCGTATCCGCGCAAACTTCTTAACCCCACCCAGCCACCTTACTTTCCCCAGCCCCCTGCTATAGGCTTACCTTCTCTTGGAATCCAGTCCGTTACTCTCAGGACTATCGGTTATCTCGCTTTCGCATTAAATGCCCAGCCCAAGCCCATTTCTTCTTCTTGATTTCGACTAGGACGTCATTAACCTGCATGAGGATCCATAGCGCACAAAATTGAAGGGACACAATACAAGCGCTAAACGTGCGAACTCGGCAAACACTGATGGCAATTAAGGTCAGAAGCAATGAAGGTTGAAACATATATGGGGAACAGGTGCCCGTTCAACTAGAAATATAACTTAGAAGGGTCAGGGTTCGGGCTAGTAGGTAGTCAACATGAGGATCCATAGCGCACAAAATTGAAGGGACACAACACAAGCGCTAAACGTGCGAATGTTGACTACCCACTAGCCCGAACCCCGAGCCTTCTAAGTTACATTAACCTGCGTTTGTTGTAAGTTACAGTAACCTGACGAAACGGTCAAATGAAATTTGTGACTTTTTTGAGACCAACCCTGATGTTGAGAGTGCTTTTTCAGTGGACGTTGTAGATTGGTTCTATTCAGTTCCTCATGGCCCCTTGTTCTCCACTGTTAGGGAGTGCATTGAAGAAAATGACCCGATTTCTTTTCAGAACTCAGCCGGTATTTCCATAGATGACTTTTTAACCTTATTACAGTTTTACCTGGAATCTACTTTTATCACTTTTGACCAGCAGTTTTTTCAGCAGAAGTCAGGCATATATATGGGTCCTGTGTGGCTCCGGTGCTATGTCGCATCTTTTTATCTCATATTGACCAAGCTCTGCAGCAAGTTTTACCCAGTGACAAGGTTTTTAAAGTTTTTAGGTATGTTGATGATTTTATGATTGTTTTAACTAAAGAAGGTCTTTACAACGTTAAGGAAACAGTGGACAGCGTTTTATCTGCCTTTAGAGAGCATGGAAAAGGTCTGGAGTTCACACACGAGCTACCTGATCATGGATCATTACAGTTTGTGGGAATCCTGGCTTTCCGCCGTTGCCTCTGCGCGGCTTTGCCGGCCTCCCGCGTTGTTTCTCCTCTTTCCCTTGCTCCCGCCTCAGGCGGTGGAGAGGCGGCTGGGTGACTAATCACTGTCATTTAGCCACAGCTCCGCCCCTGCTCCCCAAGGGCCTTTGCCATTGGCGCCTTTTGGCGGGAATTCGGGACCCGCTTTGGGCGGCCGCGTACCGCGCGACCGTCCGAGCGGGGCCCAGAGAGAGAGATCCCTCCGAGACAGCGTAAGGTGCGTACGCAACTGTTTTGTCCGTGCCGACCTTTGCAGTTCGGACCAGTGCATACTCGAGCTCGCCCGCACGTGTCCTCTGACCTGCAGCGGCTCGAGCCTGTCCAGCGGGGTCCAGCGACCTCCGACAGGCGTACATTGCGTTGTTTGCCCACTCTCTCGCAACCGGCCCAACGGTCGACACGAGAGAGAGATCACAGCACTGCCGCGGGGACGTTCTCCTGCAGCGGCGTGCTAGCGGCGCGCATTACTCGAGTCGCTTCGTGCGCGCAGCGGAGCCTTGCTCCTCGCGCGCCCCGGGACGGGGTGACGATTGAGTGTGTGTGTATCTGCTGAAGGACGACGTGAATAAACGTCTCCTTTGTGAACTTGGAGGCCTATTTCTTTGCGGCGAATCGCTCTCCTCCCAGCGGAGGTTGAGTGCACCGCATCGGTGTCCCAGTGTGTGTGTGGTGACGGCTGATCGGGGCCCTTGGCTCGCGCGAAGCTCGAACCCGCGGTGGGTGGTGGCCTGTGTCCACTTAGAAACCCGCAAGTTTTTAGACTTGACAATTGAGTTCTGTGGCGATCAGGTCTGTTGGTCCTATTTTCCGCGTGCAAAGAAGCAGCTGCTACCTTTTGACTCCTGCCATTCTAAACTTGTGAAACGGTTTGGTTTGGTTTGGTTTATGGGGTTTAACGTCACAAAGCGACTCAGGCTATGAGAGACGCCGTAGTGGAGGGCTCCGGAAATTTCGACCCCCTGGGGTTCTTTAACGTGCACTGACATCGCACAGTACACGGGCCTCTAGAATTTCTTTGGAGGAGAAATTCTAGCCGCCGCGGCCGGGATCGAACCCGCGTCTTTTGAGTCAGCAGCCGAGCACCATAACCGCTGAGCTACCGCGGCGGCTGTACTTGTGAAACGCGGGATTGCTTCGCTTTGCCTTGAATCGGCACTCAAAAAGTCATGCCCACACAAAATGCGGGAAAGTTTTAATCACCAATTGGCTAGGCTTTTTGCAGCCGGGTTCCCCCGTTCGCTCGTGACTGCGGTGGTTGAATGTCTCCTAAAGAAGACAAAGAAAAGTACTGGTAGAGCTAGGCCAGAGCTCCCTCGAGAAGAGGTAAGACCAGTGGTGGTGCCATACGTGCATCGTGTGGCCCATAATTTGAAGAAAGTTGCCAGCCGCCATGCTGTACGGCTCGCCTTCTCGGCATCAAGAAAGCTAGGTGGCCTTTGCTCCCGTACTGACAAAGACAACACCAAGGAACGAGGCTGCGGAACAAAGCACAGGAGCCCGTTCGTGAAATGTGCTGAAGGGATTGTCTACGAAATCCCCCTGTCTTGCGGGCACTCCTACATATATCAGACAGGCAGGTGCCTGAATGAGCGAACGAGGGAACATCAGAGAAATGTAGAGCAGAAAAAGGAAGGCACACATCTGACTAAGCACATTAGTAAGTGCCCGTCCCGCAGTTGTGAGCCATGCTTCACTGATGTGCGCATTCTGGGCAAAAGCAATGCCACTACTGCTAGGGAATTGATAGAAGCGTTTTTTTATCAAAAAGAAAGGCGACATGTGCGTAAGCGACACATCAGCTGATACTTAACCTACAGAATGATCTTAATTCTCTTGAGCGCTGGTGCCACATTAACCGCCTGTCCGTGAACGTCACTAAAACTTGTTTTCAGATTTTCCATCCCCCTCAGAAGCCATTGCCCATCACACCACTTCTATACCTCAATTCTGATGCTATTTCGTCGCAAGGTCGAGTTTCTTTTCTTGGTGTTATCATTGACCCTCACTTAAAATTCCATCATCATGTAGCTGAAACGTGCAAGAAAATGTCTTATGGGTTACGCGCACTAATTAAAGCCCGCAGCTATTTTCCAGTCCAAACTTTATTATCTCTTTACTACGTATTCATCCACAGCCACTTAAACTATGGTATCTCATCTTGGGGTAACGCCTATCATATTCATCTCTGGCCTTTAATAAAACTGCAAAAGCAAGCCATGCGCATCATAACCAATACCCCTCGAATGTCACCCTCCCGCATTTTGTTCATAGATTTAAACGTTCTACCTATCGCGGACCTTTATTTTTACAACATTGGTATCCTATTCTTTAAGATTCTTCATCATCATCTCCCGCTAAGCATATTTTCTCCCGGCATGATCATGAGCAACATCGTCACACGTTTTGCGCTGCGTAATAACTTTTTACTACCTAAGGTAAGAACGAACTACGGGAAACAATGCCTTCATTTTTCATCCGTATCATTTTGGAACTCTTTGAACATAGACATCAAACAAATACGCTTTCTTTATTCAAGGTCAAACTAGAGCTTTTCCTTCTTAATTTGTAATTTTTTTTGTTATTGATCCTATGTATCGCGGCATCTGTGAGTGTTTTACTGTACATTATCCTGCATTACATTGTTTGTATTTAAATGTTTCAGTAACTAATATTACATTATGTACCTATATTTATTCTGTGCGTCGCTAATTAATGTGTTGTGTATTTTATATTATGTTGCATGTTGAAATTTACTTTCATGGGGGGTCCCGCCCGCGGTCTTGTACCATGGGACCTCTCGCTGTATACAATTGAAACTTTGATTGTATTCGTCAATAAACTTTCAACTTTCAACTTTCATCTGTTGTATTGTTTAACTGTGAAAAGAAATTCCTGGAGAGCGCCTTATCATGTCGTTCTTGAGCTTTAGGTGACCCTCCTGCGCATGTGACGACAAGCTTTATAAGTTTTGCGCCCACGTGCTCGTACTACTGTTTTCTCTAATTCATTTTTTTGCCGAGTAGCAGCTAACTGGAACGGCCTTCCCCACGATATCGCTGCCATCACCTGCCCTGGAACATTCATGACTGCTTTGAACACCTGTACTTCATAAAAACCCACCCTTTATGTAACACCCCGCAAGGGGTCTTTAAGGAAAATAAAGTGATGTGATGTGATGAAGTACGTTTCATGCATGCAATAAAATCAGTTGGAAGTTGGCGCTTCGTCCTGTTACCTTTCCTATGTGTCTCGTCTGTTTTTTGCGCCTAAAACCTATTTCAATATGAATCAAAACCAACTAGCCCAGCAGCAAGTGCTCTTAGAGTTTGTTCCCTCACCCACTCCTCCCGCTTCCGGTCTCTTAACGTTACACCTATCGTTTTTCTTTCAACAGCTCGCTGAGTTTTCGTTAGCCTCCAGGTTTCTGCCCCGTAGGTGAGTACCGGTAAGATACAGCTGTTGTATACTTTTCTCTTCAGGGATATTGGTAAACTGCAGTTCATGATCTGAGAGAACCTGCCAAATGCGCTCCACACCATTCTTTTTCTTCTAGGTATTTCGCTCTCGTGATTCGGATCTGCGGTCACTACCTGCCCTAAGAAGACGTATTACCTTACCACTTCCAGCACCTGGCTACCATTTGTACACTGCTGCTCCCTTCCGAGACTGTTGAACATTTGTTTGATTTTCTGCCTATTTAGTTTTAGACCCACCATTATGGACTGCCTGTCTAGGCCATTGATCACGCTTTGCAGTTCATCTCCTGAGTGGCTTAGCAAGGCAATGTCATCAGCGAATCGCATATTGCTCCATTAATTATTATTCTCCACTGTTCTCAATCTAGGCCCCTGAATGCCTCCTGTAAACAGGTGGTGAATACCATTTGCGAATCGTGCCTCCCTGTCTGACACCCGTCCTTATTGGAATTCTATTTACTTTATGGAGGACTAGGGTAGCTGTGCAGCCGTTATAGATATCTTCCAGTATTTTTACATAATGCTCTTCTACACCCTGACTCCGTAATGCCTGCATGACTGCTGAGGTTTCGACTGAGTCAAATGCTTTTTCGTAATGTTTCAGGAAAGACTAAGTAATTCTCAAAAATAGGTTTTTTGATGAAAAAATATGGCTTTTTCGGCGTAGTATTCTCCGTGTTGACGCACGACACCAGAAAACAGGTGAATCGTTTTAAGTAGTAAGCTGGTTAACTAATTTTTAATAATTAACTCTTAAACTATTAGAGCTAGGCGCCTAGTTGCGATTAGAGATTTGTAGCAGTCGTTAGTAATAGCCATATCAGTTTTTATAACTCCGAAAACGCGATTACCCTTGGTGCTGTAGATAGAGAAAATTTGGAGTTTATTACTAGTTGCGTGCAGTAGAAAGGTTGCTTTGCCTGCATGCGTTTCGAAAGCGCATGTATTTTGGCACGATGTAGCCAAATTTCGTCGAGCTACAGCGCCAAGGATAATCGCGTTTTCCAAATTCTAAAAACTGATATGGCTATTACTAACGACCGGCTACAAATCTCTAATTGCAGCCAGTTGGCTAGTTGTGATTGTTAAAAAGTTAATTATCAGAAATTAGTTAACCAGCTTATTACTTAAGACAATTCACCGGCTTTCCGGAGTCCGCCAGCACGGGTAATACTATGCCGCAAAAGCCATATTTTTACCTCAAAAAGCCTATTTTCGAAAACAGAGTCTTCCCTGAAACACCTGGTATGGGGGTTGGTTATATTCTGCACATTCCTCTGTCACCTGATTGACAATGTGAATATGGTCTATTGTTGAGTATCCTTTACGAAAACCTGCCTGATCATTTGGTTGACTGAAGTCTAAGGTTTTCGTGACTTTATTTGAGATTACCTTAGTAAATACCTTATTGGCAACGGACAATAAGCTGATTGGTCGCCAATTTTTCAAGTCCTCGATGTCTCCGTTCTCGTGGATTAGGATAATGACATTAACGTCCTTCCAAGCTTCTGGTACGCTCGAGGTCATAAGCCATTGCGTATACAGAGTTGCTAGTTTTTCTAGCACAATCTCCCCTCCGTCCTTCAACAGAACTGCTGCTACCTGATCCACACCAGCTGCTTGCCCCCTTTGCATTGCTCCTTTCTTTACTTCCCCTTTCGTTGCTGGCGGGATGTCCAGTTGCTGTAGGATACTGCCTGTCTCATTTACGTCCTGATTACATTGGCTACTGTAGATAACTGTGTAGAACTCTTCGACTACTTTAACTATATTACCCATACTGCTACTGACATTGGCCCCTGTCTCTCTTAACGCATACATCTGATTTCTGCCTATGCCTAGTTTACTCTCCCCGCTTTTAGGCTACCCGCTTTTTTTTATAACACGCTCTATTCTATCCATATTAAATTTTCTTATGTCAGTTACGGCTTATGGTTTATGGGGGTTTAACGTCCCAAAGAGACTCAGGCGACTCAGGATTTAAATCAACTCAGGTGAAAGTGACGCCGCAGAGAAGGGCTCCGGAAATTTCGACCACCTGGCCTTCTTTAATATGCAATGACATCGCACAGTTTCAAGTTATTCTGAAGCGCATTGCACAGTATAAATACTTACGACGTACTATACGCAATAAAAAAATGCGTTAAAAACATTGCTTCCATAACCTGCCTGCACAGGTGGAACGATAAACAAGTGACAGAAGGCACCCACGTGACCACGTGAAGGTGACCACGTGAGTCGCGCTTTGTCGACCTCCCGCGAAGCGCATCAGGTGACTCTCAAGTGGCGACAAACCCCGAATGACTCTATACCGGGTGTTTTTTTTAGAAGGTCCAAAATTTTTAAAGAAAGGTAAATTACTTAAGATTTATTTTAACCCTGGGCCTATACTGAGGGCTACGGCGGACACCAGGTAAGAGGCAAACTACTTTAATCAGTTCGCTGATTAACTGAATACGTTAATTAACTTTTATAATTTTTATTTTAGGGGATATGTTGTATTACCAGAATTGGAGATCGTCTTCCAAACAGTCCAGCCAAGAAAAAAGATTTTCATGAAAAAATTTTTTGCGCGCGTAAAGAAGCGAGAAAAAGTCACCCTGGTAGGCAGCTTCACACTGTAACACAGCGTCTGTGAGCGCCTGTGACGTAGCTCGCTCCGCCCTGCACTTTGTGTCAATGCGTTTTTGTTCCAGCGCGGCATTCCGTGAGGCCGCGAAGCGAAGCGAGATAAGCAGCGATAGCGCAGGCCGCCAGTCCGGGACGCGTGACGCAAAGCGCAGGGAGGAGTGAACTACGTCAGAGGCGCTCCCGCCGCTGCGTTACGGTGTGAAGATGCCTACCAGGGTGAATTTTTCGCGCCCCGTAACGTGCGTGAAAAATTTCTAATTAAAATTGTTTTTTCGCGGTTGGTCTGTTTAGAGGACGATCTCCAATTCTGCGAATACAACATATCCCCTAAAACAAAAATTAGAAAAGTTAATTAACATATTCAGTTAATCAGCGAACTAATTAAAGCAGTTTTCCTCTTGCCTGGCGCCCGCCGTAGCCTCCAGTATAGCCCCAGTGCTAAAATAAATCTAAAGCAATTTACCTTTTTTTTTAATTCTGGACCTTCTAAAAAAAACACCCGGTATAACCCAATGAAAGTGCAGGGCTGCCGAGGGATAGGTATCATGTCTTGATACCACTGGCTACTGAGCTGAGGGCGTCGCCAGAGCTCGGGGAATCCTGCATAGGGCCCCTGGTCGCGTCACGAACGAAGCAACAAAGCCGCGTGCCGAAGGCTTTGAGCATATTAACATAGCCTCCTTTATACTCTCTGTGCCTGTCAACGCGCCGCGAGCGGCGCCGTCGTGTAAAGTTGCGCGGCGCTGCCGCTCCCGCCGCTCAGGGTGCCACTGACGTAGGTGTCGAGGCGCACTGGTGCGAATGCCGGCGCGAGGATGGGAGCGCTGTTATTCGTTCGCGGGATAACTGCTACTAAGCATGAATCTTACATATTCGTTATATTTACTTGTGAGGCCGACATCCTCTAAGCATAGCAAGCGATCACGTTAGTTGTTAGCCAGTAACGCCAACGTTATGACATGTTATGTGAGGCAGTTTCAAGATATGTGGGCATGGCTCGAAAAACTGCATGACTGCTCCGCTAGCGTCAGTGGTAATAGAACAGTTAGAATGCTAGTCTACGCTGCGCTAAAACAAAATTTAAGAAGAAAGGCACCAGCATTTATTTACAGATTTATTTATTTATTTATTTACACATACTGCAGTCATGGAGACCAAGCAGGGGGGAAACATTTAAAAAGCAAAATATAATATCAAACGCTACGCAAATCCAGCGTTCCGGCAACAAACAAACAACTTTTTACAACAGCAGCTGTGCTACAAGAGTAACTACTTTTACAGCTTCATGACTTTTCGTAAGAGTGGCTTCTGCTGAAACAGCGGCTTATACAAATCATTCTTGTCTGTTTTTGAAGAGGCGTAGTTCACCAGCAGCGGTCTGATGAATCTAGTTGCCAAAAGTACCCTAGACAAAAATGTTCACGGTGATTGCTGTCACTGACAGGGCACTTCAGCAACCTTGATTTTGACATGGCTGAAACAGCTTCATCGGTCAGGTTTTTCAATGGATTTTGAAGACGTGGGTTTTTTTTTAAGCTTGTCCCCACAAACAGCCGCAGCGTGTCTAAGACAGAGTAATTCGTCAGATGGGTAAGGCAGCCCACCACGGTCCTGTTCTCGCGTGAACTGCTCGAGTGGGTTACTAGTAGGTGGCTTGGTTGTGAGTAAACAGCACTGCTCACATTCCATACGTTCACTTATCACATGAGCGATGTAGCCACCCACATAGAACGTGGCCGACAGCTGCAATGTAGGTAGAGAAGCAGGGACATGCTGCACGTCTAAGTGTTCCAAGACTTCCAAAGCAGCCTCTGGAAGCTCATAGCTGCTCCCAAGTGCACTAGCCCTGCAGTCCACTGCTGTTGTGACTCTCATGATATAGCACGTTGTTGTGTTCAGATGTCGCGGCAATTCCCGTCTTCAAGCCTTTTTCTAGTCCTGAGAGTACTGACCGCACGACAAGTTGGTCGTTGCATCCCAGTGACCACCTGAGGGTTCCAAACAGCGCTTCAATTGGGTCACTGCTGAATTTCCGCGTTAGTACAAAACAGAACTTCTCCTCAGCTAACAGATAGCGAATGCAGCAAGCAGTCGAGTATGCTGTGAGCAGAAGGGCCACGTACGTTTCGGCTGTGAAAAAGGCAGGAGGGTAAGTTGCACCTTTCTTCCGTTGGTCGATATATAGCGGAAATGTAACTTCCAGCCATTCCAGCCTAGAATAATTTTTGACGTCAAAGTGAATGACGTCAGGGAAATTTTGCTCGATATGTTGGTACTTGTTGCTGTTGTCTTGCAGTAGGATCCACCGATGGATGTTCTTCATAAACAGTATTGTTGGCTCGGATAGGCAAATGATGTATGGCAGCTCTGTCCTGCGTGCTCTTTCAAAAACTCCAGAGCAGATGTAACGTCTGGAAAAAAAAAAACTTGGACAGCTGGTTAGACGTTCATTTTTTCAATATTGTTCGGAAAAACATGTTTTCTGGTTAGACTACTCACAGGTTTTACAATCCAATCTTTCTTACATCTAGTAGAGTTTCTTCAAGCGAGATGACGAAACCTCTCCTTTCTTTCCAAGGTCGCGTGCAAGGAACTGAGAGCAGATGTTTTTCATGACGTGGCAATAATCAAAGCTTAAAAAAAGCACCGCAAAACTTCAAACACTGCAATACAGCCCACGTAACAACGACAGGGCAACAGCACGTGGCTATCCGGGCTGCTGTGGAACACGGCGCACCCGGCACTCGCCTGGCGAGGGTGCCCCAACGTCGCTGTCGCCATCTCTCGGCAGCCAGCGGCGTAACTTCTCAAGGGAGGAGGAGCGGCGACGACGGCCGCGGAGCGCGGAGTTGACAGGCACAGAAAGTATAAAGGAGGCTATGATATTAACAAACAGCCAGTACTCCCCTTTCAATGAAGCATTCGCCCGATGCTTTAACAGAAAGGAAGGTGAGCAAAACAAACGTTGGCAATGCGAAAATAAACACTGAGAGCTCAAACACAAAGCGTCCGCGCATAACATTGATTTAAGCGCTCGACATGTACAGCCCCCGTCAAAAGTATACAGCCCAAGGGGTTTGATTCTAAGGAGTTTAGCTGGGCTCCCTAGCATATCTAGCAGTCCAAAGTTTGGCAGGATTGAGGACGCAATGCCGTTCCTCATCGTAGAGGTTACGGTCTCTGAGGATGCATAACGAAGCATGCAGCAGGCCTCCCAAGCAAACCCCTTGGGCCGTATGCTTTTGACGGGAAGGGGGGGGGGGGGGGGGGGGGGGGGGTACGTACTACATCTTGTGGACGTGCGCGGCGCCGCTGGGATGCTGTTGCTCCGTCTGGAACGACTTCGTAGTCAAGTTTCCCAATTTGACGAATGATAATTTTTTTTTTGACGCGATATTTATTGCATACGGACTTTTGTCTGCACTGGTTGGTGCGTATCTAAGTGATGGATCAGCGCCCGTCCTGTCTTCCTTCTTGTCTTCGTTCTGTTCGCGCTGTGGTTTTATTGCCCCGGGGCTTAAAATGTAACGATGGTTGAAAGGAAAGGATGCCTAAACGAATGAATAAACTAATATAGTCGAGGAGTTAGCGATGATGCGGCCCCTGCGTCCAAGCGACATATGACGAAGGATTAGTCGGCGAGAGAACCGCTGTCGGCAGGTGCCGGATTCGCGTCGGCTTCAGCGCCGAGCAAACCCACAGCAGGTGACGGATGTCGGCCGCAGCATTCCAGGATTTGCAGATGGACACCCGAGGCAGGGATATAAATCTCGGGATTGAGGGAATTAGGGGAAAAGAGATTTTTTGTATAATCTAGGGAAATTTCATTTGTTCGCAGAATTATTTTTTTTTTCTCCCTTAAATTGTGAAGACAGTGCAAGCTTTTCGTTATTTTTTTCTCTACAACTGACGGAGGCCCGCACAACACCGCCGCGCGCTCGAGTAAAGCCTGTTTCACATGCAAGTGAAAACGCTTTGTTGCTGCGGCGCAAAAGCTTTTTAGGGCCATCGCGGCGGCTCCAGCAGTCAGAGCTGCGATGTTCCAACAAGTTAAAAAATTTTCGCCGCGCTGTGCTGCTCAATTTTCAGTCGCTTGCATGCATGTGAACCAGCCTGTACACGGACGTAGTCGGACTTGTATGGTCCCTGACGTGGCCAGTGACACCGGCTGCTGTGATCTGGCATGCGACCACCTTCCCTCAACACGCGCGCCCCTTCCTCGCGCTGTATTTGGAGCTCGCTGCACGACGTGAAATTCCTGTTTAGTAAGCATATCTGCGTGTTTATTTTGATAATTAGGAAAGAACAAGGGTGTCATTTCTTTGATAAAGGAGCGCCGGGTTGGAAATCTTAGCTGGTCTAACTAGGGGAACAATTCCCAGTTCACCCGCCGCGGTGGCTCGGTGGTTACGGCGCTAGGCTGCTGACCCGAAAGACGAGGCTTCGATCCAGGCCTCGGCGGTCGAATTTCGATGAAGGAGAAATTCTAGAGGCCCATGCACTGTGCGATATGAGTGCACGTCAAAGAACCCTAGGTGGTCGAAATTTATGGATCCCTTCACTACGGCGTCCCTCATAGCCTGAGTCGCTTTGGGACGTTAAACCCTAATAAACCAAACCAATCAAACTGTTACGTCTGCCACCCTCTAGAGAAATCGCAGCAAATGAACAAGCAGCTTTTATGTCGCAGTTTCTGTACACTCCTCAAGCGACCTCTAGGCATTTTGTACGTGGTATCCTTCGGCTGAAGTCTAAACCGACCGAACATGAGGGGGAAAAATTCAGTTAATTCCACATTCAATTCAATTCAATTCCTTTTATTTCTTTTTTTCAGAGGAGGAGACAGGACAAAAAGCCGTGGCAACGGCTTGACGCACGTCCTGCACCTTTACAAATTGGCAGACATACAGATACTTTTGTGGCACAAGTGTTTGACAGGTCAAGAAAAAAAAATAAATAAATAAAGGAACACACAAGTATTAGCAACCTTTGAGCAGTCACTCAACACACAGCAAGTTTAGAAAACGAATGCGAATAGACATAAACAGTAGTCATCAAAAAACATTAATTAGGAAAGACTAAAAACATGCTACACACTTCACATAGATAAAGACGATATAAATGACTTAATCTTAGAATTCGGGTTAGAAAAAAGATCGAACGACTCTTGCTCCAACCGATTTAACAAAGAGGGGAGCGTGTATGACAAAGATTCTTTGCAGTAGTTTGCTCGTGGTGTAGGCACATTCCACATTTCACTATGACGGGTGCGGTGACAAGACTCGTTTATTTCTAGCTTCGCGATCTCCGCTAAGATGTTATCGTTATTTTTAACAGATGTCTTGAAGCATATCAGTAATCTGTAACTATACATTCTAAAAATGGGAGCAATGTCATATCGCAAAAAGAGATCACGGGAAGGATAACGGTAAGGAACATTTGCTATACATCTCAAGGCTCTTTTCTGAAGCAAGTGCAGATTAGACAAGTTTGTGACACCAGTTGTGCCCCAAACGAGGTTACAATATTGCATATTTACTAATATCTTGTGTACAGTGCGTACAGTGAAAAAAAAAAACGTACACGATATAGAGCGTTTAATTTGCAATTTCCAAAGAGTGCTACGGTTTATCTTGTAGCTTCATTTAGATGTTCTTCATTTCAGATCCTTCGTTTCAAATTTGCAGCTAATTTGCTTACCAACGTCTGGTAATAGGGTAGCTGCATGATAAAACTTGCTACTGAATTACGTATAAATATACATTTTTTTCCCAATTGAACACTATTTTTTGTATCTAGGGAAATCTAGGGATTTTTTGTTGGCAAATTTGGGGAGAAGTGGCTCTGAAGGTTGGCAGCACTGCGAGGCAGTGACGTGGCTGGCGTCGCGTGAGTGGCGCAGATTCTTCCCGGCTCAGGGAGCTCAGGAAATCACATGGGATCCACTCGACACGAATTGGCAGCAAGATGCGTGTTGCCACACGATGGACGTTTTGGTAAATTTCTGGACTGTGACTGACAGGGTCGAAGTAGGCGTGTTGCTTGAAGGGCATCGCTGCGGATTACACTGCAGGATGTAGGAAGCATGGGAATGGACTGGAGTCCACAGAGCAAAGGACCTCTTGAACAGCAATCAGCATAGCACAGAAGAGAAAGGGATGTTCCGGAAGTCGAAACGTAGACGTATTATTAAAGGCAGGTTTGCAAGGGCAGTAAACTGCAGTTGTCGTTTTGCAGGCCTGAATGCTTGCATCACGATGGAGCCATTCGGCAGGTGGGCATCTTGTTCTGTATTTCGATACCGAAGGGACGACGCCACATGAGTTGATGTTGGTCGACGTATACCTGTTGGCTTGTTGTCGCTAAGTTGTACAAACTGCCAGGAAAGGAAGGACTGGCGGTGGCGGCGGTAGGATGGAATGCGACGACGCATAAGCGCTGAGAGCACAATTGGCCTATGAGCATCGCGTTGCTGCTGCACCAGCTCATCTAGTGTGTTTAGGTGTGCATTCTCTTAGAGCGCCACGATCGGGGTGATGCGTGGAAGGCAAGTGATGACCCCCACTTGCCTCTCGATTTACAGCGTCAAGCCGATCCCATTGCGCCCTTGTCAAATACTGTAATTGGGCTGGGTGAGCGAGGCGCAGTTGCACAATCGCCCTCGCCAATTGCGTGCAACGTATGAGCATGCAGGAACCACCCGTTTTAGGAGTAATGCGTCGAATTAGACCCAAAGTCTGATTCGCCTGCTTTTTAACCCGAGAAAGCCAAGCAGACCCCGTTCCGGACACGTGGATCATCAAACCCATAATTTTTACTGTCGAACATTATTGAACTGAGGTTCCGGATAAGACGTATTGGTGATACAACGAGTTTACGGCGCCCCCAGTGGTTGGGACTGTTATCTACATAGTTTTGCTCACTGAAAGCTGAATACCGACTGAAGAAGCATAAGCCGGCATAATATACAAGGCTGATTGTAGGGCAGCGGCTTGAGTCAGCAGGTCAGGGTTAGTGCTCCTCACCGTGATATCATCATCATCATCAGCCTGACTACGCCCACTGCAGGGCAAACGACTCTCCTACGTAGCGCCAATTAACCCTGTCCTTTGACAGCTGCGGCCACTGTATCCCCGCAAACTTCTGAATCTCATCCGCCCACCTAACTATATGCCACCCCCTGCTACGTTTGCCTTCTCTTGGAATACACCCCGTTACTCTTAAGGACCAGCGATTATCTTGCCATCGCATAACATGCCCTGCTCAAGCCAATTTCTTCCTCTTGGTTTCGGCTAGGATGGCATTAACCCGGGTTTGTTCCCACACCCACTATGCCCGCTTCTGGTCTCTTAATGATACGCCTATCATTTTTCATTTCATAGCTCGCTGCGTTGTCCTTAACTTTAGCTGAACCCTTTTCATTAGCCTTCCTGTTTCTGCCCCGTAGGTGAGTACCGGTAAGATACACCTGTTGTATGCTTTTCTCTTGAAGGATATTGGCAAACTGCCATTCATGATCTCAGAGAACCCGCCATATGCGCTCCATCCCATTCTTATTCTTTTACGTAGTTATTTAGTAAACTAGTCATTCTTAAAGTTATTCTTCTAGTTTACAATCAAAATCTAACGTCAGCGACATCGCGTAACCGCCATTGAAGGCGTATGAAGGCAATATTAAATAATGTTGGTGACAGTACAGATCACATGAGATACACCACGAAGAGGGACAAATGACCCGATGGCGTCACCACTGAGGCGTATGAAACTGTCTGCCTTCAAGGAAGGATTTTACAAAATTGCGCACTCTTGTGGCTTCGGGTTGACGACAAAACCGATGGCTCCAAGGCAGCCAGTCTGCCTTCAGTGCCAATGGACGAACGATAACCAATCTGGCCGAGGTGGTAGAATCCATGGTGTTCAAGCTACCACGACAGTCTTGCGGCTAACATTTTCTTTGCCAGCTTGCACATCTTTTGTGTTAAGGATGCAGGCAGTAGGTTGCCAAGGTCTGTAGGCGGCTTCCCCGGCTTTGGAATGGGTATCACAAAAGCCGATTTCGAGCTTTCTGGTAAGACGCCGTCTAACAATATTTTAAGGCGAAAGCCTTTAATGTCTCATCGTTGTAAGCAGCAGTTGTCCACAGAAATGTCAAGCTTTTCAATTGGTCGAAACGGTCTTGACGTCACAGTGCGCGAATTTCAAACGGGGCCAATTGTACTTTGGCTAGTAACCATGCAACCAATTAAAGGAATTGTGTAGTGATGCTCCAAGTGGGACTGAGCTTAGTTAATTGATTAATTACCCAATTAGCCTAATTAACTTTCCTAGTCAGGCCATATAATAAAACCGAGTAGGAAATTGGTCGATCTCGGGAATCGAACCCCGGTCTCCGGCGTGCGAGACGAGCATGCTATCAACTCCTCCATGCCAGCACGATGGTTTGGAATGAACAAAGGCGCGTCTAGTGAATACGGTGTATTCGCTCACTCCCATCCACCTCCCTTCCCTTCCGGCGAGGTTTAGGTGTCCACCGAGATATGAGAGACAGATACATTTCCTTTCCTCAAAAACCAATTTACCGACGAGCGAGGCGTAGAACCGAATGGGCAATGGCGTTCTATGGACTCCCTGGCAGCGTTGCAAGACGCTGTCGCGTTCCACTCTTAGAGGCAAAGCTTCACATCTTAACTACACATCAGTGACCAACTTTAGGTAAAAAAAAGTGCCCCCCTGAATTCTGACGGGTGTCCATCGAGATATATGAGATAGTTACTGTGTAATTTCCTTTCCTCAAATATAATTTTCATTTTCTTCAGTACGGGCCCTCTTTGTCTTCTTTCACTCCCACTTTCTCCCTTCCTCTACGGTGCGGTTCAGGTGTCCACAGAGATGACAGAGAATTACAGCGCCATTTCCTTTCCTCAAAAAGCGTTGCGTTCAAAGGGCAAGGCATCGCGCCGAACGGGTGGTGGTGTTCCGTGGACTCCCTGGCAGCGCTACAACACGCTGCCGCGTTCCACTCTTAAAGGCGAAACTTAAGCGTCATTAATTAGCAGTTAATTAGTATTCAGGCATTAATGAGTAATTAAGCATTAATTGGTTCATTTGTCATCCCTTAGTAATTAGTACTCAATTATATGTGACGCCACCAGTGCCACAGAAGAAGTCAAAGTGGTGCGGAAAACGCTTTCGCCTCTACGCACTTTAGACAGTCAAAGTTCCCCCTGAATTTTTGTTATAGTGGTGTCGAGGAGTTGAAGGAGTACAGCGCAACTCAGGTTTTCTGTAAACCTCATCCGTAATGGAGTCCGGACCGGGCGCTGTGTTCCGATTGGCGCCATCTGTTGCTGCAAGCAACTCAGGCATCGAGGAGGGGTTCGCGACTCCTTCGGCGTCGGTTGCTGATGGCAGCTTATCGACATGGGCTGGAATGCCTGCGAAGTAAGAACGTGCGGCTGTTGGAGGCCGCACATCATACTTTTAAAAAAGCTTCCGCGCCACTTCTCTGGCGAAATAATCCGGGGACATGTTAGCGCAGCATGCTATGGCTGCTGCGTCAGGACGACGGTCACCATGTTCCATTGCACGGAACGTTCGCCAGAGAGAAGCATTTGATTACTTTGTAGAAAACTGCTTGCACCACGCATGTCAATACAGTCGTGATAAATCGCGGTCATATCTGCGTGCGTTGAGATAATTTAGCTTCATGCGTGCCTCTGCAGAAATACGATCTCGTGAAGCTGCCAGCTTAGCTTATTGGCGAGCAGCCATTTTACTATGCATGCACATTCCCATGGATCGCGGCCGACTTCTCAAGCTTCTAAAATGTATATCGAGCCTGCCTGCACGCAATGGCGACTGTCGCAAATGCACAACCGAGCGCGCCATTAGAGAGCTCTAGACACTGCAGGTACGGACCTCTCGTATTTTAAATACTAAACATGGTTTATTACTCTTGTTTTGTACACGCACATAAAATTGCACTGACATGAAGCATAAAACTTGCCTAGACCGCTCCACCCGCACTCTCCATCCGAGACATGATACGAGGACTCAAATCTTCCCTCCCCCCTCTCTGCCTCCCCATGCTTTCTCAATACAATTGGCCCTAGCCAGTGCACCCCTCACCTTTTAAAAAAGCACCTCGCTCTGTTTAGAGGGGGCTCAGACAGAGTCCTCAGTTTTCAAGAGTAAAAATAGTGAGAAAAAAATTGTGTTTTTATTTTTTTATTTTTAAGGTTAACACTTGTGGCGTCTATGAGTATAGACGTCACATATGTTAACTTTAAAAATAAAAAAAGTCTAGGCGTGCTTAATTTTTTTTTCATAGCTTCGTTCATCCGATTGCCACCGTTCGTGTCTTTTATAAGCCGCTGCCAATCGAATACAAAGAACGCGGGCATACCTCGGCAAAATCACGAGTGCTCACTCAGGCTCACTCAGGCTCACTCACAAAAGTTTGGTCAACCTACGGGCTCACTCAAACTCACGCTCACAGAGGCCTGGGCTCACTCGAACTCATGAACTCAAACTCACTTAGGAACACAACTCACTTGAGCTCACTCAAACTCATATGTCATCAGGGGTCAACCACTTATAACGACTTACGACTCACTCAGACTCACGACTCATCTGAGCTCAATCCTTCATTTCAACTCATGACTCATCTGGGCGTACTCATTACGACTCACGACTCATCTGGGCTCACTCATTTCGACTCAGGACTCATCTGGGCTCACTCACATCGACTCACGACTCACCTGGGCTCATTTAAGCGTATACGAGTGCACAGGAAACTCGACCGGACTGACCACGATTCATCACCTGAATGTGAGCCCAGAATGTGAGCCCAGAGCCCAGAAAGGTGGATGCATTGCTACATAAAATAGCTTGTTCTAGGTTTGATCTTTTGCAACTCCGATGAGCCTGAATCTGCATTAGTGTGGCTGAACTAAGCAAAAAAGGGATAAGCTTAAAAGGTGTCCACCTTGACCTTCGCTTTTCAAGCATACGACCAGCATGCCACGAATTCACAACTTGTTCGAATGTTATGGCAAAGGATCAATAGTACTCGGTAAGTTCTTCTCAGGGTAGAAAAATGGACTCTGGGATAGTGTCGATAATGGTGAACATAAGAAAAGAAGTCACTCATTTCAACTAGCAAGTGTATGAACTAAAATCAAGTAGCTCTGAACTGGCACATTCTGTCACCACAGTCTAGTAGCGGACTGTAGCTGCCGGTAAGCAACAGCCATATTTAATTTTTACGTTTCTAAGACCTGAACTCGTAAACGTTGCAGTACAATGAGCTCGGACACTCCAGGCAGAGACCTGCAGCAGCATATACAGGGTATTTCATCTAAGACTTAATACAACTATTAAAAATTGGCTTTTTGAGTTAGAAGAGCGCTTTTTTCGGGATAGCATTTTCAGCAGTGTAGTACATCAGAATACAGCTAAGACGTGCTAACTAGCAGGTTAGTTCACCAATATTCAATAAACTTTCTAACTATTACTCTTAGGCTCCTTTATTACTGAAAGGCGTGCAACCCATCGTAAGTAAAATTCATATCTGTTTCTAGAATTTTGAAAATGCGGTTATCCTCGGCGCTGTGGCCCGACAAATTTTGGCCGTTTCGACGAGTCTCGTGCACTGGGGAGGTTGCTTTGCCTGCAAGCTTCTCGAAATGGCATGTATTACGCGACAGCGTATACAGCTCACGGAGCACCGGCAGAAATTGGACCTCAGCTAATCGCGCTTTCCATCTGGTTTTCGCAGGAACCTGACATAGGTGGTTACTGAGGATGGGAAGGCGAAAAACCGTTCTACCCTTTCGACAGCTCGCCTATTCGCGCCACATTGAAGGCAGTTCCCACATTCCGAATTTTCCGCACATCAAAGGGGAGGCACCCCGTCCTCGTTCCGACGTAAAGTGGAAGTGTTACCTGGGAACTGAATAGTGAAGTAGAATATAATGAGAACCATGCAGACCTGTCTGCAAGGATGGGCCACCTTTTTCTGTCGAGCCCGTTTCAGCGAGGCGCACTTTCGCGTAGAAATCGGGTTTGATCCGATTTTTAAGAAATGGTTTCGAGATGCGAAAATCGCTTAAAATCGAGTTTTGTCCGAAAACGAAGAGCCCTCAAATTTATACAGCAGTACCACCGCGGGCATCGGCCCACTCCCATGAAATGGCCCTTCGGAACGGGGCTCGCACGGCAGCGGCGACCTGTCGCCATCGTCCTGGGAAGCCATTTGAAAAATGCGTCACCCTCAATCCTTTCTTTGGCGCCACCGTGCCATATTTCACTCCGCGCCGTTCCTTCTTCGGGGGCCGTGCGTGTACAGGGGAGGACCGGCCAGGCATAAATAAGTAAGCAGATAACAAAGCAAAACACCAAGAAGACGCGCCCTACTCGTGCAGTGTACTGTGCTGCTGCGCCTGTGCATATGCATCAGCTGCCCCATTGTGGGTCGTCGGCAGATGCCACACTCAGGCATTCGCCGCTGCAGCCTCCCGGCGTCCCTTTCAGCCGCACGCATCACCATCACCAAGGTCACAACGATCAGTTGACGAGCGGCGTAGCAGCCTCGGCCGGCTGGAAGAACGTCCGTTGTTACCTAAACATAAAACGCACCACCAGATGAAATTATAGGCTCAAAAATTCAGATGCATTTGGCTTGTCTCATATAGACAAACATGAAAAGCTTATTCCGCTTACTGCTGCGATTGGTCAGCGGAGTAATGCAGGACGCCGCGGACCATGTCCCATTGCTACCAACTGATGTTACCTTTTAAGTTGTATCCTGCGGAGAACTTGTGACAGAAGTAAAGTGTACATGTCTGTAGGAAAGGACGATCTTCGTTCTCCTCTTTAAATACCTCTTTATTTCGGGGTGCCCTGCGGACTTCAATGTGCTCAACTCAAATGCAAACCATGCGGCCTCTTGGCCACGGCAGTAAATGTGCCCGCAGAAGTTATCTATGCACGGAATACAGAAAAAAGCTCATTTTCTTGGCAGTTCGAACATCCGACGATCTGAAGGGCGCGCACTGCGCGCTTCCCTGAACGACCTTCACGCTGCACCTCTCAGTGCCAGGCTACGTCTACAGGGGAATTGGAGCGCTTTTAGAGGCCTCCGTGCGCATGGAAGCTTTTGCGAGCACCTGTGCCACGAAAACAGCAAACGCTTGCTCACATAGCCGCTGAGTACAGTCCATAGCGCGCTTTCGCATAAACAAGACAGGGGAACCCGCCGACCCTTAACAGGAGCGCTTAATAAGTAAAACGAACAGTCACAAAGCGCGGTCAGCGTGGCCTGTGACACGCGATTTCACCCGCCTTCAAGGCTTTCCGCGTTTCCCTAGCCGCTGGCTATGCATTTCATCGACGTCAACCTACAAATGCCAAGGGAAAATTTGAAAGCCTCCTCAAGACCGTCAAAATTCGCGCACCCAGAATCGTATGGTATCTGTCCGCCGACATACAAATTTGTCCAGATAATATGTGCTGGCACCGCAAAAATGCGAATAAAAAAGTCTTGAGTAAATTATCAAAGACTATACCGAACGCCCACCTTATATGCTACCAAAGTGAACCGGTAAGAAGGCATTTCAATCGTATTTAGGCCATTTAGCAAAATGCCTAAAAGATTGGTTTATTGGGGTTTAACATCCTAAAGCGACTCAGGCTATGAGGGACGCCGTAGTGAAGGGCTCCGGAAATTTCGACCACCTGGGGTTCTTTAACGTGCACTGACATTGCACAGTACACGGGCCTCTAGAATTTCGCCTCCATCGAAATTCGACAGCCGCGGCCGGGATCGAAATCGGGTCAGCAGGCGAGCGCTGTAACCACTGAGCCACCGCGGCGGGGCAAAATGCCTAAAAGAGGAAAAAAAATTGACGGGTGATCATATTGTCACATAGTGGTGACAAGGTCAATTTACGCTGATCGCGAAGGCGAAGCTCGAAGGCTGTCTAGAACAAAGCGCTCGCGGCATAGTGAAGTTCGGAACTGACGCGCAAAAATGAAGTGTGCGGACAATCACAATTAAGAGAAAAATAATTGGTTATATATTTGTGATTTATAACCATTTAAAACACAATTTTAATTACTTGTTTTAAAAGCGTTTTAGTTGAGTACATTCGCTTCGAAAGTTCGACGATTTTTCATTTAAAGAAAATGTCTTTTCGTGTTCCCTCGCAGCAGTGGGCAGCGGCTCTTATTCCATCCACCTGCACTATTCTGCGGCTTGCTTGCCGCCACAGAGTTTCTAAACATTGCCTAGAGGGAAAGCTGGCACCACCGTCTGTGCGAGTTTCTTAAAGAGCGCTTATTAATCCACCGCGGGAATGCCGGGAAGACGAGGTTTCTTGTCTTGGCTAGTGTTGGACCAAAAGCGTTGATCGTACCTCGAAATTGGTAGTTGCGCCGCGATGATCTCCCCACCCCCCTCTGTGGCGATGAGATTATTTCAATACTGCATTTTCACTTCCTTAAAAGATTTAACACAAGTGGAAGTTCGTGGTTAGGCCGTTATGGAAACTTTCGCAGCATTTCTTCCATGTTTGCCTCGAGAAGGGTCGTATTTTTACGGCTGAACCCACGTTTTGTGCCCAACAATAGCCAAGTCAAGTAAGAAGCCTCCTCTTCCTGGCATTCCTGCGCTTCTCCATTCTCCATGGGATTAAGCGTAGCGCCGCCAGCTTTCTCTCTAGTTATATTAATTTCATGCTTGCCAGTAAATCACGTTATCCCGTGACTACGTTACGTGCGGCTGCTGGGCTTTTATCAGCGCTAATTTGAACTGCTTGGTTACTTTTTGTCCTCGCGCTACGTTCTTGTCCGCTGCGTGTGTGCGCTTGTTTTCTGCCATATCAGCCACAATTCCAGTCCTATGGTTTTGATGCCCTTGCCCTCAGAAAGACGGTGTGGTTCGAGACGAAGAGCGCACAGTACGCGAACTGGTGCTCCGTAAGAGTGTCAAACTGAGTACTGCTCCATTGGCATCAACATGGACATTGCGGCAGAATTCAAGGAAGCAAAATTATCATGACGAAAAAAAAAAACTTCGGTAATGTCTGCCGAAAGCTCACCAGGTTCATGGCTTGCACCATGAGGTTTTCGTGCTCGTAGAAGCTCTTCAGATCAACAGCTGTCAACGTGTAGTTTGATTGCAAAGACGATACGAGGGCTTCCAGCGCTAATATCCTCGACTCTTTTTTTCAGGCTGAGTTCGAGGCTGTGCGTTCGGCGGCAGTCGCGAAGCCAGTCGCAAAGCAACGTGAGTAGGGTGTTACACTCGCTTTGGTACTAAGCCGTTGCCACTGGGTGCCTACACCAGCCAGATAGGTTTAAGATATGGGAGGTTTAAGATGTCACTTTCGGATGATCGCTTTGTAGTTTGTACGAAAGCGCATTCGTAGTGAATTCTATAAATTTCCTGGCACCTGCAGTAGGGCTGAATGATTGTGATTTGTGTTGACTGCATGGGAAATACTGCATGGGAATTATTTGTGTATGTGGAGAAGAAACGCCATGGTCAGCGTGCACTTAGCGGTGATTTGAAGTTCGCAGATGATTCATATCCCTCTAAGTGTTGCCCACTGCTTTCATAATAGGAAAAATCTATAGCCCTATCGCCTGCAAAACAAAGTGAATGCTGCCTGGAACGTTTCGCTAAACACATGTCACTGAGTACTAAAAACTGCGACTGAAGAGAGGGGCATATTGAGTTTTGTAGATGTTATGATGACGTGATACTGACCTCTTACTATCATAGATCAGTGAAGAGATTGCTGTATGTCCATGTCAGTGGCGCAGCCAGAAATATTTTTCGGGGGCTGTTAAACCCCGCCGGTAAAAAAATCAAAAAGGAGAGCCTGCGCCCAAACAATCGTAGCCATTTTTCTGCTTTATATAAAGCAATGTTAATTATAGTTGCCTCGTTGACTATCTACATAAAAATACGAGTGCATACAGGACTCCGAGGTCTTGATTCGTAAAGAACATTTATTTTTTACAAACAGCTCGTACGAAAAATCAAGGCTGTTTACAATATTTTCACACACAAGCTTAACTGCTCTTGTCTCATCACTCCTAATTTGTTGATTTCTCGACCCATATGCAGCGCAGTCTGGAATCGTTGACGGAAACATTGCGCTCTATCGAACAATTTGGCAAAGCTGCCTTATCTGAAGTTCCGCTAACCTTGTTGGAGACATTTATGCCACCTCCTTTGGGGTCGCTGGTGCAGCACTTGTAGCGGGTGTCGAATTATCTTTTTCATGAAGAAATTGTCCAGTGTCAACCTGGTCGTTTCTTAGAGCTCATTTTTAAAGTGCCAACGTAAAGGCCTACACACACAGTAAGCATGATATTGGAAGCATATTTAAAAACCGCAATGAAAAGGCACTGTAGAAGCCGAGATCAACAGAGTGAAGCTTTTCGCGAGGCGGCTGCGAGTTCCGGATCTCAACGTTGAGCGAAGGGACAAAAGCATTTCAGACACATTAGAAACTTATCTGGAGGCGTTGTTGCTGGCTCTCTACGTCCCAACGATTACGTATACTGTAAGTGCAAGCGCTTATAGGCAATTTACAATGTTACATCTGAACTTTTAGTTGAGGGCATCCAAACGCAGACGCATCGATAACTCCAGCCTAGTGGCGCCGTCTGGTTTTTAGAACAAGAACCACTTTT
Organism: Amblyomma mixtum; assembly: GCF_055824585.1. NCBI lineage: Eukaryota > Metazoa > Arthropoda > Arachnida > Ixodida > Ixodidae > Amblyomma > Amblyomma mixtum. Next base: position 29,031,522 of record NC_143014.1, read on the forward strand.
GTAAACTGACTCTTCTTATTTTCGTTTTCACATTTTAATGCATCGATGCGGCATGTAAATAGCATGGGCGAAAGAAAGGACGGAAGGTGGGAGTTGGGGGGGGGGGATGCAGCGCTTAGAAAATTTCGGGGGTGTTCTGACACTGAACCCCCCCCCCCCCCGGCTACGCCCCTGGTTCATGTCATGTTCCTTGCAAAACCTCGCATGCCCAAATACCACGTATTTGTGTGCTATGCGCATATAAGTTTTTAATGAGCTCAGTTATTTCATTGAAATCTTCCTGGGCAATCTCCTGCAGCAATTCCTTCCTTGAAAGTTTCCCGTAACCGAGTCCAGCATTCATGGACAAACTGTTTTTGAATATTGTGTATGATGGGGGTTTGTTAAAGGCACTGGGACCTCAGGAGCAAGGCGGCAACAGTCCGTGGTAGGCGAAGGCGAGAACACAGCACGCGGCACGCGCAGCGATGGCAATGCCGCCGTTAAACAGAACGGTCGTCTTCGTCTTTACAATAGACGATAGATTAGATTAGATTAGATTAGATTAGATTAGATTAGACAGACAGACAGACAGACAGACAGACAGATACTTGAGGCCGTACCCTTTCTAACGGGCGGGCACCACTAAAGTGAGCACCCACACCAAAAAAAAAAAACGAGATGAAAGCGCGCAAGAAAGGAGAGAAAAAAAACGCAAAGTTCAAAGCAAGGAGTTCGCTCATCGACCGCGTTCACATCCGACTCTGCGGTTTCGCGCGGTTAGACACAGTGCGCCACCAAAGAGTCAGTCGACGCTTGGTTCGCAGCACACCCTCGCTCTTGTGCTTGGAGTTGTCTCCCTCGTCGTCCACCGTAAAATCCGAGCGCCTGAGGGAATGTGGTGCCCTCTGTCGGCATCGGATGGAGTCTCTGGCACGACATCACCAGGTGCTCGATGGTCTCCTCCGCATCGCCACACGCTCGGCATAGTGCTGCCTGTGCTTTTCATGTTGCATCGAAGCGACGGCGGTACACAGTGTCCGCAGCGCTCCGGCCCGGGCCTCAAACAGCAATGTGCTACCCAGGCCGTTGTCAAAGATCTTTTCGGGTCCGATGCTGTTCTTGCACTCGCGGTACACAGCCAGTGTCGGTTTTTCAGCGAGCGCCTGCAGCCACTGCTTATTCTCCAGTTCTTGGACCCGTCTCCTTGCCTCCTGTTTCCACGCCGTTGCTGATTCGGCATTTATGGGTGTCTGGAAAAGGCCATACTTGCCTTGTATCCGGTGGAGGCGCTTCACCCATGTAGTGCGTAGGCATGTCGCAGCGAGGTATTCAAAGACCCGCCTAGCCCATCGGTCGCGGCTCATGAACTGGAGTCGACCGCGCTACTCTAGCTTGCTGCATGCCTCCCTTGCCTCAAAACTAGACCATCCAAGGTCGCCTTGGATGGCTGCATTGGCCACCCGTCCATGACAACCGACTGCAGTGCGGCCGACCTCTGTCTGCGCTCTAGCCAATTCCTGGTGGCTGATGGGAGGCAGACCACCGCGTTGGCGAACGTGAGTCCTGGTACGTGCGCGAGCTTCCAGAGGTCGCGGACCATAGTGTGCTGATGGCACCCCCACAGGCACCGACGTCTGAGGATTCATTGCGCTCGGAGTGCAGACTGACGGACCTTGGCCTCGTGCAGCCTGAACATGTCAGTCTCAGCGCACAAATTTATGCCCAGGTATTTGTACGATGTGTGGACTGTCAGGGGCTCTTCGTTCAACGTCAGCGAAATGCGAAATGCACAGCGTCATCTCTCGGCGCTCCGAGAACTAAGTCCTCCATGTTGGTTCGGTACAGAAAACGAAACCGCGGCCCTGCGTTGGGTTAAAACGGCTGCGCTTCGTGTGAAAAGTGGAATGACGATGCGCTCTTACGCTATGCTGTCCACTATGCAAACAAACTACGATGCGTGCCAGGACTAGGTGCGTTCCAGGTTTTCGCTTTTCTATTTTTTCTTTACTCTGTCCCAACGTTTTAGTAACAGCAAATGCCATGTGAGGTATCGTGTGTCAGCACGCCATTCAGTGCACAGCTTGCGCTTTCTGCGCTGATTTTTCACAAAGCTTTCTAGGTGATTTGCGTTTACATTCAGATACGGACCACTGCCTTTGTTGCCTTTGATCAAAATTAGAAGACGATTTAGTGCATTTATTAACTCTCCGGTCGGGCGTGAATATATGTAGACGCATACTTGAGCAACGCAATAGAGAAGGTAATTTTTTTGAGCGAGCCTACGCCTGTGTACGTTCCTCAAGCGTGTATTCCAGTCGCGAAGAAGCACGTTCATTAATGTGCAGGTAAATCGCAGCCATGGGCACTCAGTGCGCTCCATCTAAAAACGTCGATTGCCCATGCCGTGGCGTACTAAGCGCACATGCCGTGGCGTACTAAGCGCACTCGAAGAACCACACGCACATTACTGCTTAGTTTGTTACGTGTTCAGTCAAGTTTTTCCCGTGTTCGATTAGTTTTGGAAGGGCTAGCAATCTCTCTGGACCATGGGGTTGTTGCAAGATCCCACACATTGTTTTCTTATAATGTACGTGATCGCGCCCGCATATGTTATGCGCGTTAAGGCGTCTTTGTGAAGCAATTCATCCTACGTATAAAAACTGAGGTGCCAATGCTTTATTTTTTGAGGATCCCTATACATTCGATATCTCCGGCGGCGAAAGTCTGAAAAACAAAAATATAGCTACTTCATTGTGAAGGCGGGGCGCATTTCCAAGCTAGAAAGTACGCGGAACATTGTTCTGAAAACGCTTCAGGCTATCAGATTTTATTATCGTTGTGGCAAGCTGCAACAGCGTGCTTCGCAACAAAGAAATTCGTGTAGGTTTGGGAAGAAGCGAATTAAGTGTCGGAGGCAACCGAACATGCGAATTTCACCCCCGCATACACAGCTTGACCAGCGTGTCGAGTCCGTGCAGGCACCTACAGCTGTACGTTCTTTCTCTAACCAAGCCGCCGCGGTAGCTCAGTGCTTATCTGAAAAAAAAAAAAAAAAAACTGCGTCTTTGCTTACAATATTTTCAATTATATGTGCCCGCTTTCCTCTTGTTAATATCGACTGACAACATCGCAATACTCGCTTCAACTGCGTCTTGAGCAAGACGCAGTTTCAACGAATTGCGGTGAAAACCACCCGGTGCAGGGCTCTGAAACGGTGACGTTGAAAACCGCGGATGTGCATTGTACATTGCACTAAAGGAATCACATTACGCAGCTGGTCGAGGGCCGCCGCGGTGGCTCAGCGGCTATGGTGCTCGGCTGCTGTCCCAAAAGACGCGGGTTCGATCCCGGCCGCGGCGGCTGGAATTTCTTTGGAGGAGAAATTCTAGAGGCCCGTGTACTGTGCGATGTCAGTGCACGTTAAAGAACCCCAGGTGGTCGAAATTTCCGGAGCCCTCCACTACGGCGTCTCTCATAGCCTCAGTCGCTTTGGGACGTTAAACCCCATAAACCAACCAAACCAACCAGCAGCTGGTCGAGGGTCCTGTGTGAATATACTGCAATGCACGAAGCTCCTGGCGTCGGCGCGAACGAAAGTTCACACTGTCACAGAAGTTTGTCAAGACATATGTGCACTCAGCGCAAAATAACCGCTCGCTACCCCACCAGATGAAATCGCGTCCACCTGGGAATAAAATAGCCATGATAATGCGTGATGCTTGAACCGGTGCTTTAATGCGCGAATTAAAATGACAATGGCGCAAATTTCGACTTGCCAACACACTTCCCAGTGCCGATTCTGGCTATCATCAGCGCCAGACTTCAAGCGAAGCTCAGGACGCGGTAGGAGGAAGTTGGCGCTTACTGAAACCACCTACATTTGGTAAAAGATCAGCAGTGAAAACAATGCAGCAGCTGAAGCTTGCCTGTTGAAATTTCACACGCAAGATACATGACAGCGCGATATCAAGAATGTACGCATAGCAAACGATGCACCAGCTCGACGAGCTCGCCCGAACAAAGATGGAAACCGGAAGTTGTGGGCGCGGTGTTGCCAGACCACCAAGCAATTTCGCATATCGTCTATTGCCCCCGGGGAAAAGAGGAGCCAACCTGGCGACTTAGGGCGCGGGCAGAATGGCGGGTCGTAGAATGGCTTGAGGCGCTGGACGTGAACAGTCTCGGGACCACGGCAGCGGCGATCAGAAGACGGCATGAGAGGTTCGACTGTGTAATTAACTGGAGATGTACGCTCCAGGACACGGTATGGGCCATGGTATTTGGCGAGAAATTTTGACGACAGGCCCAGAGTATTTGTCGGAACCCAGAGCCACACAAGGGAGCCACATTGGGCTCCCACATTGGGGAAGTGTGGCGTTGTTTGATTAAGGTCGTGGCGGGATTTCTCTCTGCACTGGTTGTCAGCTGTGAGAGCACGGGCGATGCGGCGACAGTCTTCGGCGTGCTGGGCGGCTTCAGATAGAGGCGTATACTGGGTTGGTACGGCAGAATGGTGTCGATGGTAGCAGAAGGGTGACGGCCGTAAAGCAGAAAGAAAGGAGAGAAGCCAGTAGTGGACTGCGTTGCAGTATTGTACGCATAGGTTACATACGGAAGCACAAGATCCCAGTTAGACTGGTTTGAAGAGACGTACAGGGTCAATCACACTTAGAGGGAACACGGCTCCGCGTGGCCATGTACCTGCAGAGTGCCATTGCATCTAACCCGCTCATGAATCTATGCAGAGTGGCGCACGAGAAGAGGGACCTCGACGTGGTGCTTCGTGTCATCTGCCCCTTTGCACGGGTTTGCTACCCGCTTGGCCGCAATAGTGCTCCGCGTGTGCGCAGCCACGTGGAGCCGTGTTCCCTCTAAGTGCGATTGACTCTGTACATAGATGACATGTCGCCGAGGGTACGGTTAAAGCGCTCGGTGAGACCGTTGGTTTGCGGATGATAGCGGAGGTGGTGCGATGAATTATATTGCACTTGGCAAGCAGTGCCTTCACAACACCAGATAAGAAGGCGCGGCCTCTGTCGCTCAGCAATTCGCGAGGGGCGCCGTGACGAAGGATGAATCGGTTTAAAATAAACGAGGCAACTTCGGAGGCTGTGGAAGCCGGAAGGGCGGCGGTTTCGGCATACGTTGTCAAATGGTCAACCGCGACGATAGCCCAACGGTTGCCGGCCGAAGTGTACGGAAGGGGGCCGTATAAATCAATGCCGACGCGGTCAAATGGGCGTGGCGGGCAGGGTAGCGGCTGCAGTTCTCCAGCAGAACGTTGAGGAGGTGGCTTGCGACGTTGACAGGTAAGGCATGAGCGCACGTATTTGAGGATGAAGGTGTAAGTACATGCCGCGCCAATAGTATCGTAGCCGGATGCGAGCGTAGGTCTTGAACACTCCGACATGACCACACTCCGGGTCAGAGTGAAAATGGGCGCAAACTTCCGAGCGAAGGTGACGGGGAATAACTAGCAACCACTTGCGGCCATCTGAGCTGTAGTTGCGGCGATAAAGGAGGTTATCACGAATTGAGAAATGGGAAGCATGGCGGCGAAGAGCACGCGAAGGAGAAGCAGCCGTAGGGTTGGTGAGGAAGTCAAGAAGAGAAGAGATCCATGGGTCGGCACGCTGCGCCGAAGGCATGGCGCTGATGTGAAGCATCAGTGAGGAGGCGTCTAAGGTTGAAAGGCTGGAAGTATTGGCTGGAAGTGGGCAGCGCGATAGAGCATCGGCTTCTTGATGTTTGCGGCCAGTACGATACACGACGCGGATATTGTATTACTGTAGTCAAAGGGCCCACCTCGCGAGGCGACCGGATAGGTCTTTCAGAGAAGAAAGCCAGCACAGCGCGTGATGGTCGGTCACGACTTCAAACGGGCGGCCGTAGACGTAAAAGCGGAACTTGGTAAGGGCCCAAACTATCGCCAGACACTCCCCAGCAAACCACAAACCTCCCATAGACGTCCAGATTAAGTCTGGCCGTCTATGTACCAAAGAAAAATCTCTCAGACGTCTTATTTACCAACATTTTTTCGTGGAAAAGCTAGAGACGTATACCCACGACATTATATCTGCCTTAACCTAGACTCCTCGTAGACATTACGTGTCACGTCCTGGGGACGTAAGTGAGATATAATTTAAGAATTCCATGTTTTTCAATCGTTAGCTATTTCGTGTTGCCTTACTGCATTTTAAGTTGGAAATCGCTGTTGACTACAAATTGGAGGCATGACCAGCGCAGCATGTGTTTTTGTGTGTTTTCGTGCTCGCTTCACGGCAACATTATCCTACCTATAGAAAGAAGAAAAATACGGGAAGTAGTAAAGACAAATCTGAATGCACACGCATCAGGTTTCCGACTCAACTATAAGCAGTTGGTTTGAAATGCCAGTCACTTTGGTCAGGATTCGCATTGTTATTTCATTGCAAGCTATCTCAACCACACTGAAAAGTGAGGACACACTGAAAAACTTTTTTGTTATTCAGCAGCCAGGACTATAATAACCATTTTTTTCTGATTAAGCATGTTTTATTCAACTTATCCAACTATTTAAAGTAGAAAAATTGGTTCAGTTCAATTTTTGGGAGTTATTTTTTCTCAAAAATGTGTTAAATCTGCTAATCGCGCTAGCAATGATAACTAACTATTGGAATGTCGAACTGAGGAAAGCTTTGGCATTTGTGTAGCTGAATGTGTTACCTCATATTTCTTGAGAATAAACTTCTTGAGTCCCGCTTTTTATCATCATGTCCACTGCAGGCCAAAAATTTCTCCAGTTAACCCTGTGCCAGCGGCATCCACCTTATACCAGCAAACTTCCGAACCTCATCTACCCACCTGCCCTGATCCTCTCTGCTGTGCTTGCATTCTCTCTGAATCCAGCCCGTTACCGTAATGATAATTGGTTATCTTGCCTTCATGCTACATGCGCTGCCCATATGCCTGTTCTGTGCCGCGGACAGGCGGCGGCGGGGAAAGCGCGGTGAATTGTCTACGCCGCCATCGCGTTGTAGTTCGTATCGTATTTTATCAATAATAGCGCAAACTGCACATGGCGATTGCAGCTGTGAAAAAAATATGCTACAATTCAAAAATTATTAACTTATTTTTCGTGCCACAGCAAGCATACTACTAAGTATAAAAAAGAGACGATACAAAATATGTGTCAGTCTCGCACACTCCGCACGAGGCTATGTTCAGCCATGGCGGCAGTGGTAGAGCGCACGGCGTGTGCGATTTCTCATCGTGTTCCGTGGGAACGTTGTGTTTGAAGAACCTCGACACAGAATTAATTGTTCCCTTATTATTGCTGGCGAGATTGTTCAACAGTTCTTTCCTTGATGGTGTTGAAGAAAGACTGGCTTTTACTACTCGGAATCGTGACCTTTCCTGGTGTGTACTCAGTCTCAGTTTACTCATTGAAGTGTATTATTTTTGCGTTCGTAATGAGAAAAATTCTAACGCATTTATCGGCACATTATATTTTTACGCTCGTTCGTTTGGCTGTTTTGCCAAACTCGCCGTGTATTAAAACAAGGGCTGGTGATGTATGCAACTGGCCTCTACTACCGAAATGTGGGCATGCGTTCGGATGGTGTGCCGAAGTGCGTGTACAAGCACAGCACGACTGCCTTTTAGTGCTGCAAGGGCAACCTTTGACGCTTCATAGACTTGCGTCGGTAAAAATGGCGTAAATTACTGGGTTTGTTTGTTGTGGTTGCTGTGCTATTCTCTTGTCACCTGTAAAAGTGAACAATTATGCTTTCTTTTGCAGCAACCCTGACTTATTGGGCTCGGCAGAAGAGTATTGATGCCACCGCAGCTGTAAACCTGACGATTATGCTCAACGAGAAGATTCAAGATTCAGTGAAAGCGCCGAGCGCAATAAAATACTGACGCACTCGGAAGTCATCTGCAGTGTTTTGGGCTCCCGTGATGGCCATGTACTCGCTTACTCAACTGTATTTGAGCTAGCTGGAGTGCTTGGATGTCCCGATAACTCCATAGGGAAGCCTGTGGCTGGGATGCAGTAGGTCTCCGTTCCATCTGGAATATTAACAGGTGTCAGCTGCATCTCGTATTGTAACTGGTTCCAGTCGCAACTGGTTTAAGGAACAAATTTCCAGTTGCAACAACTGGAAATGTGTCCCTTAAAACATTTGGACTGGACCCAGTTAGAAATTTTCACCTGGATATTGATCTATGCATAGTCATATTCTCTTTATATAGACGTCTAGACTACGTAGACTGGGTCGTACTTACATGTTCACAAATATCTGATAAATGTCGAGCTTGATGTCTGCAATACGTACTATAACGTGGACTGGACCCCAATTTTCATGTTGTAGGTACGTAGATTTTTCGTAAACGGTACAAAAATGGATGTCTAGTGGAAATGTCTAATGTCCAGCGTAAATTTCTGGCTAATGTCTATGTAACGTTTTATGGTTTACTGGGTCTTTTTCAGTGACCAAGTAATTAGATTCAGCCTGTGTGATCGTGCGGCTGGCATAGGCAACGACGTATTCGGCGAAGCCAGATTTGCGTTGTGCGAGTACGGCGCTGAGGCCTACCACACTGGCGTCAGTACCCAGTAAACCATAAAACGTCACATAGACAACAGCGAGATATTTACGCTGGACATTAGACACCTCCACTAGACATCCATTTCAGTACCGTTTACGAAAAATCTACAACACGAAAATTGGGGTTCAATCCACGTTATAAGTACGTACTGCAGACATCAAGCTCGACATTTATCAGATATTTGTGAACATGTAAGTACGCCCAGTCTACGTAGTCTAGAGAATATGACTATACATAGATCAATATCCAAGTGAAAATTTCTAACTGGTTCCAGTCCAACTGTTTTAAGGGACACATTTCCAGTTGTTGCAACTGGAAATTTGTTCCTTAAACCAGTTGCGACTGGAACCAGTTACAGTACAAGATGCAGCTGACACCTGTTACAATTCCGGATGGAACGGAGACCTACTGCATCCCAGCCACAGGCTTCCCTATGGAGTTATCGGGACGTCCAAGCACTCCAGCTAGCTCAAATACAGTTGAGTAAGCGAGTACATGGCCATCACGGGAACCCAAAACACTGCAAATGACTTCTGAGTGCGTCAGTGTTTTATTGCGCTCGGCGCTTTCACTGAATCTAGAATCTTCTCGTTGAGCATAATCGTCAGGTTTACAGCTGCGGTGGCACCAATACTCTTCTGCCGAGCCCAATAAGTCAGGGTTTCTGCAAAAGAAAGCATAATTGTTCACTTTTATAGGTGACAAGAGAATAGCACAGCAACCACAACAAACAAGCCCAGTAATTTTTTGCCATTTTTACCGACGCAAGTCTATGAAGCGTCAAAGGTTGCCCTTGCGGCACTAAAAGGCAGTCGTGCTGAGCGGAGTGTGCTTCCACATGCACTTCGGCACACCATCCGAACGTATGCCCACATTTCGGTAGTAGAGGCCAGTTGCATACATCACCAGACTTTGTTTCAGTGCACAGCCAAACGAGTGAGCGTAAAAATATAACGTGCCGATAAATGCGCTAGAATTTTTCGTTACGAACGCAAAAATAGCATAAAATACACTTCAATGAGTGAGCTGAGACTGGGTACGCACCAGGAAAGGTCACGATTCCAGCCGGTGAAAACGACTTGTAGTCCTAATTCGTACTGACGGGACCACTTCGCCGAGGAGTAAAAGCAAGCAAACTGTCTTCCTTCAGCTCCATCAAGGAAAGAACTGTTGAACAATCTCGCCAGCAATAATAAGGGAATAATTAATTATGTGTCGAGGTTCTTCAAACACAACGTTCCCACGGAACACGATGAGAAATCGCACACGCCGTGCGCTCTACCACTGCCGCCATGGCTGAACCTAGCCTCGTGCGGAGTGTGCGAAACTGACACATAATTTGTATCGTCTCTTTTTTATACTTAGTAGTATGCTTGCTGTGGCACGGAAAATAAGTTAATAATTTTTAAATTGTAGCATATTACTTTTTTCACAGCTACAATCGTCATGCGCAGGTTGCGCTATTATTGATAAAATACGATACGAACTACAACGCGATGGCGGCGTAGACAATTCACCGCGCTTTCCCCGCCGCCGCCTGTCCGCGGCACAGAACAGGCATATGGGCAGCGCATGTAACATGAAGGCAAGGCAACTAATATCATTAGGGTAACGGGCTGGATTCAGAGAGAATGCAAGCAAAGCAGAGAGGATCAGGGCAGGTGGGCAGATGAGGTTCGGACGTTTGCTGGGATAAAATGGCCGCCGCTGGCACAGGGTTAACTGGCGAAATTTTTGGCCTGCAGTGGACATGATGATAAATGCGGGACTCAAGAAGTTTATTCTCAAGAAATATGAAGTCACACATTCAGCTACACAAATGCCAAAACTTTCCTCAGTTCAACATTCCAATAGTTGGTTATCATTGCTAACACGATTAGCAGATTTAACACATTTTTGAGAAAAAATAACTCTCAGAAATTGAACTGAACCAATTTTTGTACTTTAAATAGTTGGATAAGTTGAATAAAACATGCTTAATCAGAAAAAAATGGTTATTATAGTCCTGGCTGCTGAATAACAAAAAAGCTTTTCAGTGTGTCCTCACTTTTCAGTGTGGTTGAGATAGCTTGCATTGGCTGTAGCACAAGGTATAAATTGAATGTAAGAATAGTAATGAAATAACAATGCGAATCCTGACCAAAGTGACTGGCATTTCAAACCAACTGCGTACACTTGAGTCAGAAACCTGATGCGTGTGCATTCAGATTTGTCTTTACTACTTCCCGTATTTTTCTTCTTTCTAGGTAGGATAATGTTGCCGTGAAGCGAGCACGAAAGCACACAAGAAGATACAGGCAGCGCTGGTCATGCCTCCAATTTGTAGTGAACAGCGATTTCCAACTTTAAATGCAGTAAGGCAACACGAAATATCGAACGATTGAAAAATATGGAATTCTTAAATTATATCTCACTTACATCCCCAGGATGTGACACAATATCTACGAGGAGTCTAGGTTAAGGCAGATATAATGTCGTGGGTATACGTCTCTAGCTTTTCCACGAAAAAAGGTTGGTAAATAAGACGTCTGAGAGATTTTGCTTTGGTACATAGACGTTCAGACTTAATCTGGACAACTATGGGAGGTTTGTGGTTTGCTGGGTATGGACCTCGGTGGGTGCGGTCGGGTCGAAATGGCGCAGTATCGGTGGGGCAGTGAGGATACGGCGCAAGGAATCGAAGGCGTCGTCACACACTTGGGACCATTGCGAAAGATCGGAACTGCCGAACAGAAGTTGTGTCAAAGGTGCAGCGATTGAGGCAAAGTTGCGTATAAACCTACGGAAGTAGGAGCACAAACCTAGGAAGCTGCGCAGTTGTTTGATAGAAGTAGGTCGAGGGAACGCAGCCACAGCACGAAGTTTAGCCGGGTCCGGACGGACACCCCCCTTGGAAACAACGTGGCCTAAAATGGTGAGTTGGCGAGCGGCAAAAGGGCACTTCTTTAAAGGGGCTGCGAAACACTGCTTGGGGGGATACCGGCTACTTCAGGTGGATTCTTTATGCGACACAGATGCTGTCTTAAAAAGAATTATAGGAATCGATGCACAGGAACGGGAATTATTCAATGAAGAAATTTCAAAATACAAGCAAACAAAACGCTGCCCTCAACTCGATTTTGGCGGGGCTTCGGACTCCTATTTCGCTCTCCCAATGACGGCACCTGGCGCAACCAATCAAAACAGCCTGCCAGAGCACGTCGCGGAAGTTTGCACTCCATGGTTGCCTGCTCTCTGTAACTCGTTCTTGCTGAGCATGTTGCTGAGACTGGCAGCGTCGATTCCATGCCAGAACCCCTGGCGGTGTATTTTTATTTTACTTGCTTTGCAGGGCTTTTATCTAAGACAAACAAGTTGTTTTTGTTGATCTAATATAAAACGCAGACAGGTGACAAAATGTTTATCTCTTTATTCACACCATTTGCAGTATATTTACTGTTTGTACAATCATCAAGCTCGCGCCAGGTGATGTCATATCCGCTGCTGAAACCCGCCACTGTGTGGGGACACCATCAGAACCATGAATTTGTTTTTGGGAGGAAATTAAAATATTAAAAAACGGAATATACGCGGTATTACCGACACTAATAGCACCATTGTAACTTACTGTATGCGATCAACAGGCAAAATAGTCAACTAAGATAGTGTAGCTGGAGGCCGGCGTCAGAGAGGCAGGTCAAAACGTGTTTCAGGCGGTAAAAGTGAGTGTCAAAGTCAGGCGAAAACACGAAGATGTCGTCGAGGTAACAGAGGCAGGTCTTCCGCTTGAGACCACGGAGAATGGTATCCATCACCCGCTCAAACATGGTGGGAGCATTACAAAGACCGAAAGGCATTACCGTAAATTCATATAGGCCGTCAGGTGTTACAAAAGCTGTCTTGGGGCGATCGGCCTCTTCCATGGGTACCTGCCAGTACCCGGAACGTAAATCTAAAGAGGAAAATATTTCGGCACCTTGCAAGCAGTCTAGCGCGTCATCGATACGTGGCAGGGGATACACGTCCTTGCGCGTAATCTTGTTAAGGCGGCGGTAGTCTGCACAGAAACGGATGGAGCCGTCTTTCTTTTTGACAAGCACAACTGGCGAAGCCCAAGGACTGCTTGAGGGTTTAATCACGACGCTCTTGAGCATTTGGTCGACTTGATCTTCAATAACTTGGCGCTCGGGTGCCGACACACGATATCTATGCGATGTGTGACAGTCGACGTTTGGCCCAGTGAGCTGTGATGACAGTCGAAGGAGGCGCAGAACTGGTGGAGCAAGTCGAGAAGCTGCGTGCGCTGCGGTGGTGGAAGATCTGCGTCGATGGAGCGGAGAAAAAATTCGGTAGATGAAGGAGTGGGTGTAGAAGATGGTGGGCTGAGCGCAGCGAGACTGATGTGCGATGAACCGGCAGTCTCCTCATGGGTTAGAATAGACGCGATAGGTTGGACACTGCCGACACATTCGCCACGGCGCAAAGCACTGGGTAGGAAAACGGGTTACAGACCCACAGTACGGAAAGGCCAGCAGAAATAGTCAATACGGCGTAAGGCAGAGGAAGGCACTTGCGCCGGAGAAAAGTATGGGCTGGCGTGAAAAGAACAGTGTCATCACGGGAAGGGGCACAAGAGAGGCGCACAAGGACGGAAGAGCATGGAGGCAGGTCGATGTCTTCGGCGACGAGGGCTTTAATACATGGCGGTGAAGGAGCAGCGTCCGGCAGAGATTGGGGCAGAGCAAAGAACCCGACTTCAGCGCGAGCGCAATCGCGATGACAGCGGTATGACGAGACAGGAAATCCCAGCCAAAATAACAGAGTGAGAACAACACGGCAGGACGACGAACTCGATCGTATAGAGGACATCCTGAATTAAAACTCGATCATAGAAGACGACGGACGGGGTGGTTCCACACCGAACATCCGAACCGATCGAAAGGCGCTGTGTCCCACGGGCCTGGGACGCACGGCGGAAGCAGCGGTATACGTTGGCCGAGTCGGTCTTCGGGTCACCGGACGGGTGATGCTACGCAAGGTCACGCTGAGCGAGGCTGCTAATTGAAAGGCGCTGTGTACTCGAAGAGATCTCGTGCTTCGGCCATCCGGCTGGGGAGTTCGAGGAGGTTCATTCACCTGCGGGGAGACTGCGGGATACTCCTTTCCCGCGGCGGCAACGCACAGAAGACTAGCCGCAGTGGACAAGGCGACACCTCAGTGTTTGTTGATCTACCCCTTCTCATCCCCCGAGCTGTGAGAGAGCGAGAGAGCATCAGCACCGCCCCTGCCGTGGGTGGTACCGCCAGCGTCATCAACTGCCCATCCGATTGGACAACGTTCTTCAAACTGAATTCCCCAGTCAGGGATCTGGGGAATACGAACTGTATTTAACGGGATGTTGTTTTGTGATCAGAGCATTCCCTTCTCATCTGTAATTATGTAAAATAAACCCTTCTGTACAGTTTCCTCGATAACGCAGTCCGACATCGTCATTCGGAGCCGGGACCTGCGGGGCTGAACGAGTCAGTCATCTCCAGGACCCCTCCGTCTCCAACACTGGTGGCAGCGGTGGGGTAGAAGCCCCGTCTCCAACACTGGTGGCAGCGGTGGGGTAGAAGCCCCGTCTCCAACACTGGTGGCAGCGGTGGGGTAGAAGCCCCGTCTCCAACACCGTGCGCAGCGAGAGACCGGCAATTGGCGTCTTAACTTTCTTCAAGCGGCGACAAAGTCTTCCGTCTATTACTGAAATTGCGGCGCCAGTGTCTACAAGGGCCATGACAGAAATTCCCTCGACCGAAACGTCAATAAGGTTCGCAGGTGACAGCTGAGGTCTTTGGTAGTTCGACGAGAACGCAGTTCTTGCCTCGGGAACTGCGACATCTAGTTTTCCTCTTGAGAATTATTTGGGCGGCGACGCATCGGAGAAATGGAGCGTCGTCGCGGCGAAGGGGAACGGCGGTCGGTAATCGCTGCACGGTGTTGGAGTTGAGGGTTCAGGACAGGAGTGCCGCTGAGCGAAGAGGTTCGTAGATGGCGAAAGGAGAATAGGTTTATTTACATTTTACATTGGTGGTTAGAAGTGAGACGACTCTGCCGCATCCGTTGTCGAGTTTTATACCCTTCTTGTTCCCTAAAGTCCCTAGGTTGAGGACGCCCTTGCCGGAGTGGGAGGGGCCTAGAGCTTTCACCTGTGCGCACACACACGACACTGCACTCATGGTCACGCCCCCTTCACATGTGGAGTCTGAGGGAAAGAAGGTTGTCGTCGAGGTAGCGTTGACTGCGGTAGGTGATGGCCTCCGGCCAGCCGAAGGTTTCTGCGGGTCACCGACATCTGTTGATCATCAAATGCCACCCGGCGCTCGAGGCCAGAACGCGAGGTCACGAAAAGGCCGAAAGTGGTTCCCCGTGCTTGCAGATGTTCGCGAGGGTCGGAGATGATGCCCGCCAGCTTGTCGCGGTGCTTGGCACGCCAAAGAGCAACAGGAAACGAGGCCCTTTGTTCCCTGGCACGGTCACGGCAAATGGGGAAGATAACGTTCGTCTCCCCGAGGCGACGGCGGCGGCGTTCTACACGTGCAGACCTTTCGGAAAGGGGGTCCGTTTTGGTCCTGCACTCCAACCGGGTAAACTCCGTAATTGAAGTCAGCTGGCACCTGGGTCCTCTCCGTGCGTGCGGTCCATGGCGGCAGGCCCGAAAGCAATCACACTCAAGTTGCTCGCAGCCATACACAGTAGAAGCAGGCGTGCTGGCGGCCACCCGGCGAGACTTGTTGTCGTCGTTCCTAATAACGGTCGGGGGAGAAAGGACGAGTGGACGCACGGGGCTCAGCAGACGCGGAGTACTGACGCGCTGGAGGCCAGTACCCGACCGGCGGTGCCGAAACTGGGAGACGGCGACGGCAATGGCGGGCAACGTGGCCAGGCAATCCGCAAGTGTAGCAAATAGGCCGGGTATACGTCGTGCGCCAAGGATCTCGGTCTCGTGGAGAGGGTCACAGATAAGGTGCCGGCGCTTGTACGGGCACTGATATTATAGGGTACGTAGGCGGCCGAGGTTGTGCGACGACTTCAGCGTAAGTCATTGGACGGGCGTTGGGGCGACGTTGGCATAATGCAGAGGGGTGGCGACTGGTCTTGGGGCGGCGTCAGCGTACGCCAGCGGATCTGCGACAGGTGATGGTGAATGCGCTGACGGAAGCGCCTCAGCAACCTGCTCTCGAATTGCATGTTGGAGAGCCGGGGCCAAATATGGTGGCGACCCTTGAGGGCTAGGCAAAAGCGAAAGCTGACGGGCCACCTCCTCACGTACAAAGTCCTTGATTTGCTGCAGCAGAGAGGAGCTGTCAGCTGCCGGTGTCAGTCCAGAAAGTGACTCTGCCTGAGCTGAGTGCTGACGAGTCAGGACCCTCTGCTTACGCAGCTCCTCGAAGCTCTGGCACAGCGTGATGACTTCCGAAACGGTGCGCAAGTCCCGAGCGAGCAGCATTTGAAAGGCTTCATCATCAATGCCTTTCAAGATCTGCTTGATCTTGCCAGCTTCCGGCATGCTGATGTTCACTCGGTTGCAGAGGGCGATTACATCTTCTATGTAGCTAGTGAAGCTTTCGCCGACCTGCTGCGACCGTTCACGCAAGCGTTGTTCGGCGCGAAGTTGTCTGACAGCTGGGCGACCAAAGACTTTGGAGAACATCGTCTTGAAGGCCGACCAAGTCGCAACGTCCCCTTCATGTTTGCTATACCATAAGTTTGCGACGCCGGTAAGATAAAAATTACGTTTTTGAGCTTTGTCTCGTCATCCCACTTGTTATACAGGCTCACCCGCTCGTAGGATGCGAGCCAATCTTCCACGTCATGTTCATCTGTTCCGCTGAAGATAGCCGGGTCCGTTTGACGAAGGGAGCCGGCACAGATGACAGTCGGTGGGCCTACTTGCACGGCTTGATGTTCGATGTCCACAGGCATCGCAGGAGTCGGAAGAGTGCGGCTAAGGAGCTCCAGAGCCGATATCGTTACCACGCACCTCCACCAAATGTAGGATGGGGGTTTGTTAAAGGCACTGGGACCTCAGGAGCAGGGCGGCAACAGTCCGTGGTCGGCGAAGGCGAGAACACAGCACGCGCAGCGATGGCAATGCCGCCGCTAAACAGAACGGTCGTCTTGCATGGTACTGTTGTGGAAATATTGAAGACAATGGTACATTCTTCCGTTGCGTAGCAAAATATTCCAAGTTTTTCCATCGTTCGCAACGAGTAGGTAAGACTGCCACAATAAAGCAAAGAGGAAAGCTTTTGACGATATCAAAAACGTTAATAGCGGAAAATGCCAAGCTTAATTGCTGAAAGGAGATCTGCGGATATATTGATCATTGAAGTGAAATCTTACAATATATGAAAGAATTGCGTTCATAAACACTTTCTCGTTAAAAAAAAAGCATTTGTCCAGAATTGCTGCGTACGTGCAAGCTCACTATTCGTATTTGTTTATTCTCCCATACGCCTTATCTTGCTTTCTCAATCTGTGGGCGCTTGATTATGTTTCATTCGATCTGCGTAGCTTTTTATTGTATTGACGAAAATTTATCTTCCATGTGTTCTAAAAGGCAGGTCCCATTTCACCGGGTAAGTGCAGCGCAATTTACAGCACTCTTATGCCATTAGGCACAACAGACATAGCTCGTTCTCTGCTCGTGCAAAACTTAAACTTGTCTCGTGGATTAGTTCAGCAACCTCTGGTGTCACTATTCTGAGTCGTGTTGTTTTCAACTAATAAACGTTGACTGGCTAAAAATTCTCTCTATAGACTCTATGTGAGCTAAAAGTCAATTGGCACAATTCTGTCCCAAACCATCGCTTGAAAATTCTGGTGTTCGAGAATGGCTCTCAAACGATGAGCTATAATTATACCTATAATTGTACTGTCACGTTGTAGTGACGGCAGTCCAGCGGACAGGAAGACACCAGAAATACTTGCAAACGAAGCTCTTTATTTGGGCTGACTTGCGCCCTCAAAAGAACTGAATCACTCGGCGGCGGCGTAAGCAACAGACGTGCTCGGCGGTCGTCGAACTACGAATGTCCGCCGCTCGCGGCATCGCTCAATTTAAAGGCGGCAAGGAAACTTCCAGATAACAGGACAAGATCATCTACAGTAATCTAGAAAAACCTAGATGCAGCCCTTCATGGCTGCGATCAATCGAGATTAGTCTGGTCGCTTCTCGCGCCACGAACAAAAGTGATAACAACCCTTTCCTGCAGCCTTGAGCGTGAACGAACAAACACTACAATGATACGTGGCATTACTCCCCTTCCAAAGAAGCATCGTCTCGATGCTTTAAAAGAAAATAAACACGGAGAATGAAACTTCGAGTCCTTCAGCGTTCATAATATGGCTTCAGGCGTACGACATGTACGACTTCCGGGCGTGGGCGGCGTCGCTGAGATGCTGTCGTGCCGTCGGGGATGACTTCATAGTCGAGGTCACCGATGCGACGGAGAACCCTGTACGGGCCAAAGTAGCGTCGCAGCAACTTTTCGCTCAATCCGCGGCGGCGAACTGGCGTCCATATCCAAACCCGATCACCTGGCTTGTAATGCGTGTCTCGTCGGCGCAGATCGTAGCGTCGGGCGTCGGTGTGCTGCTGGTCTTGAATGCGAAGCCGTGCAAGTCTTCGGGCTTCCTCGGCGCGTTGAAGGTAGGCGGCGACGTCGAGGTTGTCTTCGTCGGAAACGTGCGGGAGCATTGCGTCGAGTGTTGTTGTGGGCTTCCTGCCGTATACCAGCTGGAATGGAGTAAACCTGGTTGTCTCCTGGGTGGCAGTATTATAGGCGAAGATCACGTAGGGCAGAATAGAGTCCCACGTCCTGTGTTCGGCGTCGATGAACATGGAGAGCATGTCTGCGATGGTCTTGTTCAGACGCTCTGTGAGTCCGTTGGTTTGCGGATGATAGGCAGTTGTCCTCCGATGACTTGTCTGGCTGTACTTTAAAATGGCTTGCGTCAGTTCCGCTGTAAATGCTGTTCCTCTGTCTGTGATGAGTACTTCGGGTGCGCCGTGTCGGAGGAGAATTTGTTCGACAAAAAATTTTGCAACTTCTGTTGCGGTATCACTAGGCAACGCTTTTGCTTCGGCGTAGCGGGTCATGTAGTCGGTGGCCACGATGATCCACTTGTTACCTGATGATGAAGTAGGAAAGGGGCCGAGTAGGTCCATCCCGATTTGCTGAAAGGGCTTAGTTGGCGGTGGTATGGGGTTCAGGAGTCCGGCTGGTCTAGTCGGAGGCGTTTTGCGTCGTTGACACTCACGGCACGTTTTCACGTAATGCGAAACGTCGGTAGCTAGCCGCGGCCAATAGTACTTCTCCTGGATGCGGTGCAACGTGCGAGCAATCCCGAGATGCCCTGCAGTCGGCTCATCATGACATGCCTGCATAATTTCTTGCCTGAGATTTTTGGGCACGACAAGAAGATGCACTGTCCTGTTGGGCGCGAAGTTCTTCTTCAGAAGGACATTATTGTGAAGGACGAAGGACGACAGTTGGCGCTTGAACCCTCGGGGAGGCGATGCGGTCTTGCCTTGCAGATAATCAACCAGGCTTTGCAACTCAGGATCCGAGCGCTGCTGCTGCGCGAAACTGCTCGCGCTTACCGGTCCTAAGAAAGCGTCGTCGTCTTCCTCTTCCGGTGCTGCGTCGACGGGGGCTCGCGACAAGCAGTCTGCGTCGGAATGCTTGCGGCCAGATTTGTAGACTACAGTTATGTCGAATTCTTGAAGGCGCAGGCTCCAACGAGCAAGGCGGCCGGAGGGATCTTTCAAATTGGCTAGCCAGCACAGAGCATGGTGATCGCTCACAACCTTGAATGGTCGTCCGTACAGGTAGGGGCGAAATTTCGACGTGGCCCAAATAATGGCGAGACATTCTTTCTCGGTGGTCGAGTAGTTGGCCTCGGCTTTCGACAGTGAACGGCTAGCGTACGCGATAACCTTCTCCTGTCTGCCATTTTTCTGAACGAGGACCGCTCCTAAGCCCACACTGCTTGCATCGGTATGAACTTCGGTTTCGGCGTTTTCATCAAAGTGCCCGAGCACAGGAGGGGACTGTAAGCGCCGCTTACAGTCCCCTGTCAATGCCACGTATCATTGTAGTGTTTGTTCGTTCACGCTCAAGGCTGCAGGAAAGGGTTGTTATCACTTTTGTTCGTGGCGCGAGAAGCGACCAGACTAATCTCGATTGATCGCAGCCATGAAGGGCTGCATCTAGGTTTTTCTAGATTACTGTAGATGATCTTGTCCTGTTATCTGGAAGTTTCCTTGCCGCCTTTAAATTGAGCGATGCCGCGAGCGGCGGACATTCGTAGTTCGACGACCGCCGAGCACGCCTGTTGCTTACGCCGCCGCCGAGTGATTCAGTTCTTTTGAGGGCGCAAGTCAGCCCAAATAAAGAGCTTCGTTTGCAAGTATTTCTGGTGTCTTCCTGTCCGCTGGACTGCCGTCACTACAACGTGACATCTGGTGGAGGTGCTGGGTAGCCTCCCATGTTCCGGACACCCCCTACAAGTCGAGACGCCAGCCCTTTGAGTCATCTACCGCAGGACCTGAGTCCAGTCCACCGCGCAAGCCGACGCCTGCAAGGGGACGCACCTGAGTTCGGGACCCTGCCGGACCCTACCCGGAAGCGAAAGCAAGTACCAACGTCCACCATGACCTTGCCCCAGACGACCACTCCAATCATTCTGCAGCAGCCCCGGGTGCCACCAACCTTCGACGCTTCGCCTGGCGCCGACCCCGAGGAATGGCTGGAGCAGTTCGACCGTGTGGCTGTCTTCAACAACTGGGACGACGCCATGAAATTTAGGTACGTCTTCTTCGCCCTGGAGGGACCAGCAAGAGTCTGGTTCGAGAATGAGGAAGCCAGCCTTGCCAACTGGGAAACCTTCAAGGAACAGCTTCTGAAGACCTTCACAAACGTCGTGCGAAAGGAGAGAGCCCAGCAGCTGCTACAGTCTCGCATGCAACACCCAAACGAGACCGTTGCAGTGTATACTGAGGAGATGAAGCGTCTCTTCCGGCGTGCCGACATGAACATGAAGGAAGAAGAGAAGGTGAAGTTGCTTATGCGAGGAGTTAAAGAGCAACTATTTGCCGGCCTCGTTCGCAACCCACCGAAAACCGTCGCTGAATTCGTAGAAGAGGCATCCACAATGGAGAAAACTCTCGACGCCCGAGCCCGCCAGTATGACCGCCAGCAGCGCTTTTTGTCAGCAAGCTGCATGAACAAACACTACAATGATACGTGGCAGTACCTTTCAGACATAAAAACAAAGTTGGACCTGTTGGTACGCTAACATCTCCCGACAAAAATCACGAGCCATGACGTCACGTTTTTTTTTAATTATAACGTCAATATTTAGTTGTGCGCACACTTCGAAGAGGGCGCTGGCTCCACACCATAAGCTTACAATACAAGGCCACGCTTACATAAGCTTACAATACAAGGCCACGAAATACCCAAAGTGGCCGAATACAAATACCTCGGGATATGGCTAAACGAAGGGCAGACATACACGGAAAAGCATGAACAGGCTCTTAGGTCAAAAGGACGAAGAGACGCCGGGATAATGAAACATAGGGCATTATGGGGGTACAACAAATATGAAGTACTAAGAGGTATTTGGAAAGGAATAATGGTGCCGGGACTTACTTTCGGCAATGCGGTTCTGTGCTTAAGGGCAGAAGTTCAGTCGAGATTAGACGTAAATCAGAGAGCTGTTGGAAGATTAGCACTAGGTGCCCACGGCAAAACCACAAACGAGGCAGTACAAGGGGATATGGGCTGGGCATCGTTCGAGGCACGGGAAGCTAAGAGTAAAATACTATACGAAGAACGCCTGAGGAAATTGGACGATAACAGATGGGCAGCTAAGGTATTTAAATATTTATACAGAAAGAACGTTGACTCACAGTGGCGGAAAAGAACTAGAAAACTAACCAGTAAGTATGCCCGTCATGAGGACGGAGAAAGAAAGAGCATTAAACGACAGGTTAAAAACGCGGAAGTTAAAAATTGGATGAATTCAATGGAAAAGAAACATAGTGTAGAACTATATTGATTCTGGAAAAGGCAGATCAGGAAAGAATTTTTCTATGATAACTCAAGAGGCAGTGCCCTACTTTTTGAAGCTAGATCAGGGTGTCTTAGAACGCGCAGCTACAAAAAGAAATTTAATCAAGAAGATGACACATGTGCAGTGTGTGGTAGATCTGTGGAAACAATTGAACACCTCATAATCAAATGTGATGGTATCCATCCCGATGTCGATGCAGGCACAGTCACTCTTTCTGAGGCCCTAGGGTTTAAAGATAACAATGGTCATGTAAATAAATCTGCAGTGGAAGTCAGCAAAAAGCGATTGGAGGATTGGTGGCTGAAAAGCAGAGATGTGGCATAAGGTTAGAATTGTAGGAAACCGTAGGCGAAGGTGATGGAGAATCTTAATGAGAATTGCCAACACAGTAAACAAAAAAAATAATAAAGAAAGAAAAGCTGAGCATGGTGGCAATTGCCACCACCCCGTTTCAAAGGGGGCGCTCCCATCCATCCATCCATCCATCCACCCACCCACCCACCCACCCATCCACCCATCCATCCATCCACCCACCCGCCCATCCATCCATCCATCCATCCATCCATCCATCCATCCATCCATCCATCCATCCATCCATCCACCCACCCACCCACCCACCCATCCATCCATCCATCCATCCATCCATCCATCCATCCATCCATCCATCCATCCATCCATCCATCCATCCATCCACCCACCCACCCACCCACCCACCCACCCATCCACCCATCCACCCATCCATCCATCCATCCATCCATCCATCCATCCATCCATCCATCCATCCATCCATCCATCCATCCATCCATCCATCCATCCATCCATCCATCCATCCATCCAAGCTGCCATACTTTTAACGTATGGGCTTCTATGCATCTCCCTTGGTGGTGACGGCAGTTAGCAAGACGGCGAAAAGGTACTCTAAAAGGCACTGTGTATTAGGCTGACCTGCGCCCACAAAAAACAGAGTGACTCCGCGGCGACGACAGCTACAAGTGTGTTCAGCGGTCGTCGAAAAGAATGCCTTTATCACATTGCGAAGTGATAAACCCACGTGCCGGTGGCCTTGAGCATGACGAAATAAACATTACAAAGCTATGCGGCATTATCTCTCTCTCAAAGAAGCATCAACCCGATGGTTTACAATGAAATTAAATGCGGGCATAAAAAACAGAATGCAAAAACAGCCAGTGAGAATGAAAGTAGCGCGCATACTAAGGCAGGCGCAGAACGTGTACAGCTTCTGGGCGTGCGCAATGCCGCTGTGATGCTGTCGCTAGAAAGCATCACAGTCGTAGTCAAGCTCCCCAAATCGACGAATGATCTTGTACGGCGCAGAAGCTTTTCGCTCAGTCCGTGGCGACGAATGGGCCTCCACATCCCCACGCGGTCACTGGCTTGTATTCCGCGCGGCGTCGGCGCAGGTAGCGTCGGTGCACTGTTGGTTTTTAATGTGCCGCCTGGCCAGTCGTCGAGCTTTTTCCGGGCGCTGCATGTATCAACGTTTTTAGATCCCTTTCAGTTTGCAAGCTCCCCCGGGCCGAGCCCGAGAAAGCGGCCCCCGTCCGCTTCCACTCACCACGCGGCGCTGCTGTCGCTGTCGGCCCGGAGCCGCCGGAGCGCTCGCGCTTGGCAGTTGCTGTGACAGCCTGTTCTCATCCGCGATAACATTGGGAGCGAACACGTCGAACTCAAATTTGCTGCACTTTTGTAGCTGTCACGTTGAAACTTCAGTCTCATGGTTAAATAAATGTTTCGTCTGGCTAGTAAGGGTGAGATAAAGCGCAGGGTGATGCCAGTTCGCAAAATACCAATCGTTTGCATTGCGCTTTATCGCATCGCGTTCGCGACTTTTAGCGCTATGCGTATGTTGGAGTAAAGCTATCAATATTTTTTCGGTAGAATGCACGAAACATCAATGAAAGGTCAAAACTAGCGATGTTCCACTTCTAGATCAGTCACGAAATTCCGCGCTATATTATCAACGAAGCACCGCACATACCAGCAGCATTTTGCACGTTCTTTAGAATGCCAATTTCAGTGAACACAACTATAAATGCAGACACACTTAGCTGGATGCAGGGAGGGAATAACTATCGAAGAGCTTTTTATTTGCAATGATCGCACAGACGGGAGCAGCGTCCTGCACTTTCATTTTTAGAATGTTAATTTCATTGAACACAGACAAGCATTAAATGCAGACACACTAAATCGGAAGCACGGAGGGAATGGCTACAGAAGGCGAACTTTTTTATTTGCAATAACCTTTTCTCTGTTCTCCAGCCGACGGTTGTCTCTCGCATAGAAGTGCATGCGTTTCACTATGACAAAATGCAGCAGTTGGCATGTAAAAGTGGCCATATGCTCTGCACATCCAAGCCGAGCAAGGTTTTGCAATTGCAGCTCGTCTAGCACCTCCCAAAAAATGTCCCCAAAAACGGGACCTTCTTTCAAAGAATTCGAGATTGCTTAGTTTACAATGTTGGTAAACTCTAGCATCTTTTTGGTGGGATGCTTTAAGCACCCTTGCTTGAAGCTTTTGTATACTGTAAGATAAGCGTCACTGCCAACAAGTGGCACAGGAGAGCTGATATCTTCCATGCTGATATCTGCTGGCTGCTCCAAATCAGGCGGCGGCGACGATGGCGTAGGCGCGAAGGGCCACGCTGGTCGGGCAAACAAACAGCGTGGCGAGCGCCACCGCGCGGCAGGAAACGGGAAGGCGACAACCCGCGCACCGCAGCTTTCGAACTGAAAGGGATCTAAAAACGTTGGCATGTATGGGGCGATAGCGAGGTTATCTTCTTCGGTGACGTTGGGCGGCATGGCGTCGAGCGTGTTCGTGACCTCCCTGCCATGGACGAGCCTTAAATGCGTCGTCTGTGTGGTCTCTTGCACTGCTCTGATGTAGGCGAAGACGACGTAAGGCAAGATGGCGTCCCAAGTCTTGTGTTTGGCGTCGGCATACATGGCAACCATGTCTGACCGTTTGTCTCTGAATGGTATGCAGTCGTACTCCGGTAGCTTGTTGGACTGTAGCGATGGATGGCTTTCGTCAGCTCCACAGTGAACGCTGTTCCTCTGTCCGTGATGAGCACTTCGGGGGCGCCGGGTCGCAGAAGGATGCATTCCACGAAAAATTTGGCTACTGCTTCTGTTGTTCCGTTCGGCAGGGCTTTTGCCTCGGTGTAGCGGGTACTTCGGTCGCTACGATAATCCACTTGTTTCCAGATGTTGACTTCGGGAAAGGGCTAAGCCGTTCCATGCCGACTGGAAGGGCCTTGACGGAGGTTCAACAGAGTTGAGGAACTTTGCTTATCGGATGGGAGGAGTCTTTCGTTGCTGATAATCTTGGCAGATTTTCACATAATGTGCGACATCGGCTGACAGTCGAGGCCTTTTCTTGAGTGCGGCGGAGGGTGCGACAAAATCCGAGATGCCCAGCTGTCGGCTCGCCGCGTGAAGCCTGCAGAACTTCCTCACGAAGACTTGCAGGTACAACAAGGAGGTAAGCGGTTTTGTCAGGGTGTCGAACCGGAATTTTTTCGGGTTCGGTTCAGGTTCGGGTTCACACCTTTCGGGTTCAGTTCCGGGTTCGGCTCCAGAGCGGCATTCCGTTCCGGTTCGAACCGGTTCGGACCATACTGAACCGGTTCAAACGGGTTCAGTACAGAAAAAAATTTAGAACGTAGATGGGTTTTAATGAACCTTTTTATGCTGTTTAGTTTTTTTCCGGCGCATCGATATATAAAATAAAAAATTCAAAAATTTGTGTAATGCGATATGTTCTCAATTTACCCACTTTGTTTAGTGTCCGTGGCAAAAAAACGTATTTACGGCAAGAGCCGCAAATTGCATTGAAATCGAAATTAATGTATATCGGCTGTGTACACTATAATCCGTCTGATTAGGTATAAGACGAAAAGCCGGTGGATCTTGCATCTACAAAACCCACCAGCTTGAGCAGTTTCGGAGACTCGTCGCGCGAGTAATTGGTCATCCTGAAGCTGGAGTCAGTCAGGAATTTCTCGGGCACAGTGCACTTACGCGGGCGCCGACATGACCCCCACACGCGGCCTCTACGTTGCCACGCACTATTGAGAAACGAAGCTGTCATGTATCGGCACCTGTATACAGACAGCCACCTTTTTGTCACCTCGAAACCGACTTGCCAGTCACCCCCACCCCCTCCTTTCCTACATGGTACGGGAATATGCGAGAACCCTTCAACCGCTCATCCCCCACCCAACGAGAGCCTTTTAGGAGCACTGGCTCTCCCTCTCCAGAGCTTACCACACATATTTTATTTAAATCATCTCTTCGATGTCGCCTTTGTGACTCGTGTTATATATTTTGAACCCCTATAGCTCAGTATCTTCAAAAACACAGCTAATCGTGGCTTCTCCCTAGCACAGGGACAAATTACAACTTTAGCTTATTATGATGACGTCGACGTCTTTTGATCTGATAAAAAGATTGTGATAACAAAACACACTCATGGATGGGTTGAGAACGCTTCTTTTCTGCACGGATGCAAATTGCTAACATCTTCGTTGGGATGCTGTGTTGCATCATTCTTGTAAATGCAGCATTCTGCTTGGAAGAATATATGCTTGCACTACATAGAATTTTTGTAACTTTTTCTGGGGCGCTATCAAAGAGAGCCTGTGCGTCTACAGATTTTTTGGGCCCTTGATAGAGTCTGGTGAATCAGCCGTACACTATTCTTCCACCAACTTGTTTCAGGGGATTTATTTTCAAAACTACAAAACAAGCCCTTTGTGGCCGCTGTGCTAAATAGGCGACTATGTGCTCGTCTGTCTTTTCTGGACATGGTCGTGAGAGAACTTTATGCTAATACATTCGGTTTTCTCACTATTCGATTTTCCTTCGGACACCTGTACGACCTCTCCACAAGGCAAATGACTAAGGTTGTGATCGGTCATTGCTTCCTTTACCCATATATCTGCAGCCTTACCTAGCCTTTTTGATACCTGTGTAATATATGAAAGCGAATTCAGCGGATGTATATCGAGCCCACTTATAACGGCCGCAGATATACGCTTGCTTATTACGAACGGGTACGGTGCTGCCGTCAAAATATGCATAAGGGCAATGGCAATTCGTCGCAGATACAGTCAAAAACTTGTCCGCACCACTCGGTTATAGCGAACGAGGACGCGCCGTAAACTACTCCCGGAGTTGAAGAGGTGGTGCTTCCAGTAAGCGCGGATATGAGAGAGCGCCTCTCAGCCTTCACGACACCGCCCAGGAAAGAATATGTCGACCCAAAAATGCAATAAAAGGGGGCACTGCAGTGCGCAGCGCTAACCGGAAAGTCCGGCGTCTGGAAACACTGTAAACGGTAGCGTAAACACGGTAACGGTATGGTATAATTCTATTGAAGCAGTAAGTAATCGCCGGCCAAGCCCGCGTCGGTGGCCTACGAGGGCAATATTTTCCTACGTGTTCGCCGGCTAGCCAAAGCATCCCAGGTGGAAGAAGCGCGGTGTACGTGCACGGTAAAGGGACATCACCGAAAGTGAAGCTACTGACCATCAGGGTTGCCGTTGGTGGCTACTTTGCGCCAAATTGGCTACTTTTCGACCCCGTCTGGCGATGAAAATTTCACGCTGGCTCCTTGGCTACTTTCTGGCTACTTTGAACTTCTCTTTTGGCGCACTTACTAGCCATTTTTTTTTTCAATTGCATATACAATAGCAAGCAAGAACAGGAAAGAACAATTATTTCCAAGCTTTGCTGTCCTCATTGCTGTCCTGGTCGCCTTGATGCACGCGCGCGTCCTCGACGCATATATTCCTCCAACGAACTGGAGTCTGGAATACGCCAGCAGCAGAGAATTAGCGGTGAACTTGATCGCACATCATGTTTGAATTTCTGGCACGCAGCGGCATCGTACAAGGACACTTGCGGCGAATGCCCTTTTCAACACCTGGCGCAAGGAGCACTGAAAATTGACCCTTCCAATTTCTAATGCTGATGCAGAGCGCGTGTTCTCTTGCGTGAACTTTACGAAAACAGAGATCCGTAACAAAATGAAGCTGGACTTGCTTATGGCGATTCCGTGAATCAAATTTGGGCTACGACTTCAAGAAAAAAAAAAAAGCATCATCGTTTAACGTTCCTGCTGAGTTGTTGAATAGAATGTGCCAAAATTACTCCGGCAAGAAGACTATCTACTCTAGATAAACTACGCGGACTGAACTTTTATTTATTTGCAACGTACCTGATACTTCAAGGCCGAGCAAGAGGCCCAAAATTCCGTGCTCTTTATTTACTCTGTGTTTTTGTGTTGATTCAAAATGATATTGTTTATTGTTCATTAATAAAAGTTGCTTATAATAATGGTTCTTTTCTACTTGGCTACAAATTTGGCGCCAAGATCAGGTGGCGTGGCTACTTTTGGCTACTTTTAGCTTCAGTTCTGGCTCTTTTTGAAAAATTCCCAACGGCAACCCTGCTGACCATGGTTATGGATCAACTAACAGCAGTGATTTGAGAATTTTAAAAGCCTTACTAGCCATGCTAGTCACGTGGTATGCATTGCCTGCCCAGTCGGCTCCATCTTTTGCTCTGCTACCAAGTGCAGGCAGCGTCATTGAGCGGGTGCTGCAACTGATGCATTCGGTGCCACGAGCGCTGCGCTACTTTCGTCGCTGCATGAGCCCAGGAACGGAACAAGAAGCTCGAAACACACGTGACCATTAGCTGTCCAGATGTTTCCTCGGATAACTAAGTTCCTGCGGACCACAAAATCGCAGAAGAGCGTGCTCTGACGAAGACGTTGAACACAAAGTACGAGCCTTCCCGTACTTCCAGGAATTTTATTTATGTGGCCAGCGTGCCACCAGCTGCCGTGGATACTTCAACCATGATTAGTTATACATAGTCCCTGAATTTGATAGTTGGCAACAAGGGTGTCGACGAGGATTAAATGACTGCCCTAGATAGCCTGCAAAGAGGCGCTGCAGGCTCTGTTTTGCACAAGCAGGCGCGCATAACGCAGTTCTATAAGAAGTAAACGCCACTTTTAGCGGCCTTAGTATTTTTGGCTGTTGTACGGAGAGTCAGCTTACTACGAGCATCGGATATAACGAACGGATTCCGCGTGACCGTCAGGTTCGTGATAAATGGGCTCGACTGTAGTTTCAAAAGGCCGGTATAACCTTTTTCACGCTTCAAACATGGACATTACGTGTTAGGCCGTACCTTCGCGCCAAGAAGGCGTTTGTGCCGTGGTCAGTGAATTGGTACCTGTGCGAGCAACGAGAAATCATTGAGCCACAAAATGATTTTTTTTGTCGTTATGCTGTGTTTTTTTTTTCACATAATTCATCAGTCTGTTAAAAAATACATTGAGATCATGCACTTCAGTGCAACATTTCTGTCTGCGATGAAAGACTTCGGAATTCCGTGCGAACTCCTCGTGTTTAAGGGCCACTTAGCGTGTGGAACACGCAAAACTGCCGCGTTCAGCGAAGTCACTGTTGAGAGAACAGTGCTCTTTACAGCAAGAGGAATATGCTGTGCAAGTTCAGCCTCCTGACTGGTTCCGGAATTTTTATGTGCGGGCGGAGTAAGGGAGTCTTGGTGGCGTAAGGACTTCTACCGAGTTCTTTGAATTCGACGAGATCAAGCGAGGCGCAAGGAGGGTCAGAAAGGTTGCTAATATGCCATGCAAACAAGATAACAAAAAAAGCCTAGGACATGGCCGAGTAGCCTAAGGCTTCTCTAAACGGAGCTTTTCTGTTGCGCCGCCACTAGTACGAATCCAACTCGGAGTATGAATACTGTTTTAGTTGTTTTTTTTTAACTGCGTTAGCATTATAGCCTCCTTTACCAAAAATAACCACACTGTTTGCGGGGGTGGGGGTGGGGGATGTGTGTGTGCGCGTGCGTGCGTGCGTGCGTGCAGCCTCCACCCTTGATGCACACCACACCCCAGTGGGCGTACATCCGGGCACTGACTTGTAAAAATGCACTTTCAACAATCTTCACCGTCCCCCCACCCCCCATTGCCCTCCTGAGGCGGATTGTGGGGACTAACTTTCTGCCGCCCTAGTCTCAGTGTCGTGAGCTGTCGGAGACAACGAGCGCTTAAAAAGTAAATGTTGTACTACCTACTGCGGTGACTCAGACTTTAGGGCACTCTTCTACTTATTCGATGTACCCGGGTTCGAACCCGGCGGCGTTTCGAAGGAGACGAAACGCAAAAGGCGCCCGTGTGCTGTGGGGTGTCAGTGCACGTTAACGGTCTCTAGTTGGTCCAAATTATTCTGAAGCTCTCCACTACGGCACCCTATTCTCCCTTCCTTCTTTGACTCCCACCTTCCTCCCTTCCCTTACGGCGCGGTTGAGGTGTCCATCGAGAAGTGAGACTATTACTGCGCCATTTCCTTTCCTCAAAATCTATCACCACAACGTCGTTTGGTCGTTGCGCTAATGTTTCATAAATTTGGGGTAAATGACGCAAAGAACGGGAAGGTATACTAAATAGGTGTTTAAAGTACTATGCACAACGAATTTCATTGCGTATTTTATTCTTTCAAGTGATGCACTAGATAATAGAATACCTGTATCACCGTGTGGTATTCGCCTACGGCCGCTGAATAATTCAGAAAAGAATTTATTTTCCCATGCTGTTTCGGTATCGGTTTCATCAACCGAACGATGGCCTTGTCGTGTAGTTGAACATTAGTTCACGTGACGTGCGGAAAAACTGTGATATAAACGCTGATACGTTGTTCTTAGTCACTAATGCACTTAATCCAGCGTGCTTAATAGGCTAGTATTACAACAAACTACATATTAGCAGTTATATTGCCGTTTTTTTCGTGCCTAATGTAACCTGAATTCAACTACACGTCAGAGCCATCGCTCTGTTGATAAACCAAGAACAGCGTCAAGAAGAAATTCAAATATAATTTATTTGTTGGTAGTAGGCGAATACTACGGGGTACTCCATGAGCACCAATGTCGAAAGCATCGTTTGAAAGAAGGAAACACGCAAGCAAAAATTTGGTGTCTATAGACCTTTATTGAGTTAGATCAGTGCTAACAATTTTATTACAACCATACACAAACATATAAAGGGGGAGAAGTAACAACTCAAGATTTCATATAAACCTGACGTACAATGTCTGTTTATGATATCTATTTATGTTTATGTTTACGTTTGTTTCACAAAATCTACTTTTATAACCCTCATCTCAGAGACTCGCTACTTCTGCCGCCTTCATATATTTCTTCCCTCAGCGACCATCAGTTCAATGTTGAAGTGCCAAGCAGTCGCACCCACTTTCATTCTTCCTCATTCATCCCCATGACAGCTAAGAAAAGTAACCACCCTCCGCTTCCATCGCATGCATTACAAACTCCCGAGTTACTTAAGAGTGTTGTTAGCGATTATATAATCTAATTCTGCGGTACCAAAATTGTTCTTGTATATTTCTTATTACTACCCACTCCTCTCTGTAATGCTTCAGCCCCTGCGAATAAATAAATAAATAAATAAATAAATAAATAAACTGTAGTGAATTACAATGAACGCGCCTGAACTATGATGAACGCGCCTCCTGTTGCCTCGATGGCAGACGAAGTAGTTGACGACGAAGTGCCGGCGCGCGGCTCCAGCTCTCTGGCTGTCTAGACTGACTGTGATTTTGCTGCCGTCCGCCCAGCTGTTTGGTGAACTGTATCGCCGAGTTCACTAGTACGCGAACCCCCTTTCATTTGGTGGAGGTGCGGGGTCATGGACAAAATAAATAAATAAATAAATAGAAGAAATTGGTGCCAGTACATTACAGAAGCCTCAATTACGTTTCTTCCCAGACACCACACTCCATTCAGTTCTGTTGTCGAATATACTGGGTGCTATTTTCGCATTTTCTAGCGCAGACAGCTTCGGATGGGCAAACCTACGCACTAGACTATCTCTTTTTGTCTGAAAAAAAAAAAGTGTGCCGGGTTGAAAAAAAAGTGAGGCTGAACCCAGTCCCGAACCGGTTCGGAGCGGTTCCTTTGAATCGTTCCGGTTCGGGTTCAGCTCCAAGATGGCGAAAAAAATATGGGTTCGGTTCGGTTCCGGTTCCGGGTGAAAATTCGGGTTCGGTTCCGGTTTCGGGTTCAGGTTCGGTTCCGGTTCGACACCCTGGGTTTTGTTCGGTGCGAAGGTCTTCACGAGGCCATCATTCTGTACGCAGAAAGAAGAAAAGCCTGTCACGAAGTGGGAGCAGGCCACCAATGGGCTCCACACTCTCTGTTACCAATTCTAGAGGAGGAGAGACAAACACCTCCACCCAGGTGCCAGATCTTAAGCAGGACCGAGTGGCTAACCGGCAATAGGTCCACGCCTGACCAGCCGCTGACCGGAGGCACGACACAGGAGTCGGGAATGAGAGTGAACAGAATTTAATTAACAAATAGAACAACACTTTCACCAATTCATCAAGAATAGCACAGCGCAAATACAGGACAGACGGAACCAATTTTAGCTTTGACACACAGTATCAAATATGACAGGCGAGAGGAAATATAAATAAAAGTTCGTAAATGTGGGAGTGGCGGGGGCTTAGCTGTTCGGGTGGTTGAGGTCCGGTCCGAGATAGGCGTCGGGCTGTCGATGTCGGGTCCCCGGAGTCGCTACTTGTTGCCCAGACACTTCGCGACGAGCCGACCACCTCTCGGCTGACACTTCACACACACGCGCGGTTAGCGAGCACACCGCCACATCCAAGATCTCCACCTCTACTGCCCTCCGCCACATTCCACAGTCCCCCCGTAGTGTCCCCCTCTCTCCCTCACCATCCCCAGACAGCCCGGGGCCCGGGACCGACGAATCAGAGGCGGCGACGAAACGTAAACTATCGCGCCGAAACGTCCCGCGCCGAGCCCCGGCTGGCCTCGCTGACGCCCGAGCCGGAATTCCGCGTACAAGAGGTAACTGGCCAGACAACTGCTTTCTGATCGTCGGAGACCAGACAGCGAGAGTGCGTACGTGAGGAGGGGGGGGGGGGGGGGGTTGCGCGTGGGGATGCTTAGGACGGAGTCCCCGCCGCCGGGCTCAACAGCCGCTGGGAAAAATCGCAACTGGCGCGAATTCTGTTTCAAAGCCCCTCTTGAACGAGGATGGGGGTGAAGAAATCTTGCCTTCCAGGAGGTGCTCGATGGGGCGCTGGAGGTCGGGTTCCGAGCGTTGCAGGTGTGCAGGAGTGCTGGAGCTGTTAGGTCGTAGGAAGGCGCCGTCATCATGGTGTTGCATCTACACGTCTCGTGAAAGGCAGCCGACGTCAGAATGCTGCGTCTGGACTTGTAAACGACGGTGACGTCAAACTCTTTGAGTCGTATAACTCCATCGAGCGAGGTGAGCAGACGGGTCCCTCAAGTTGGTGAGCCAGCACAGCGCGTGATGGTCATTTAACCAAGAAGATGACACATGGGCAGTCTGGTAAATCTGTAGAAACAATTGAACATCTTATACACAGTGGGGCGGTATCCATCGAGATGTCGATGCAGGCACAATCACTCTCCCTGAGGCCCTAGGGTGTAAAGATAACAATGGTCATGAGAATGAATCTGCGGTAGAAGTTAGCAGAAAGCGACAAAGCGACTGCGAGATTGGTGGCTCAAAAGCAGGGAGGTGACATAAGGTTACAAGTGCAGGATGAAAAATGTATTTAAAAGAAATGGTGAATTCATAAACCAATTTATTACACCAAACGCCCGCCCATGGATGGACGGACGGATGGATTGAACAATGGGTGGCACGTGTGATTTTTTTTCCCGACAATGAATAGGAAGATTGGATTATTCATTGTCGGCAAAAAAAAAATCACACGTGCAACCCACTGTTCAATCAAACGTCAGTCATTATCGCACATAGCGACAAGACCGTAAGGGAGGTAGTTGGGGCTTATCATATAGCCAAAGGTGGTTCCTCTTGCATTAGCCAACCGTCATTATCACTTGACAGCCGTGAATTGGGGTTTCCGCCTTTGCGAAAACATAGGTAGTAATCTGTGTTGACTAGTTAGGTTCTTTTTAACTTTGCCTCGGCAGGAGGGATTTAAATATATAGAAGCGTATAATAAAATTCAATTGAAAGTCAGCGCTCGTGTCGTCTTTTCTTAGTTTTGTTCCTTGTCTTCTGCGCTGTTGTATAATAAAAGGAGTGCCTCGATCGCCACTTTTTATTTTTTATTTACAGTACCCCTAAGCCCTCGTGCGAGGGTATTACATAGGGGGGGGGGGGGCGATACAAGCATAAAAATATGACACAGGCATTTGAAACAAAATACACGTAATAATGAATTAAAACTAGTAATGTACACAAATAACACAACAAACAACGCAGAATAAAATACTCAGTAAATGCACATAATACAACAAAAATACCAAATCTGTTAGCCCATGGTTTGCTTTAACGAATGCTGAAACGATTGTAGGTTAACCTCAGTAGCTATGTGTGATGGCAAGTTATTCCAATCTATTATAGTGCGAGGAATGAATGATTTCACGTACGTCATCATCTTTCACGACGCCATCATCTGGGCGTCGAAATTCCGCCCTCACCTGCTCGGACAACCAAAGTTGTCAGCGATAAACGTGCACTGTGCTGACTTGTCAGTTTAAAGGACCCCTCTCTTCCGTCCTGTCTGTTAGCGCTGTTCAGTCGTTTCCATCAACATGCGCAAACAAGCCCGACTAAGGGCTCTTCTTGAAACCTACATATCAGCGTTGCACAGCGGAGGTGAGTTTTTGGAAGTCTCGCCTGGAAAAACAAGTGCGGCGAACGTTAAAGGGTCCCGAAAGAGGTGTTTGAGGTTGGCTATGCACTTGCGTTATGTGTAGTATAAGCCGCAGAGTGTTCATGCCGCCTACAGGACCTCAAAAGCGAGCCGATCATTTACAGTATAATACAATATATTTTTACAAAATTCGCGCTTGTACGCCTCGCGGCGACCGGCGGTGCTGAGTTTTCGCCTGAATCCGCGCGCAACGCATCATACAGCGCTCTTGACGTCAGCAGCGGAGGGCTATCATTGGGCCTCTTCGATTATCCGCCTCTGGCTGCCTGCGGGCTGCCCGAGCGCGGCGCCAGGGGCTCGATTTTCTCTGGCTGCTCCGCGCACTTCCGGTGGCTGCCCGGAACGCATTCGTTTTTCTCTGGCTGGGCGGTTTCGGGCTGCCAGCGGGCAGCCAGACTTGCCAGGACGATTTTGTGCTGGCAGCGCTCGGGCAACTAGCAGACAACGGAGAGGTGGTATGGTAGCGGGAGGCTCGCGCGGCCATTTTTATATGGACTATAGAAGGACCGCGGTTCTTCATGCGATGTTTTGCGCGATGCAGGCGCTTGTTTCGACTAGGCCACCGTGCATATCGTCTGTGTCGCCTGCAATGGCACGTTTTGCGGTAGTTCTCGCTGTTTATATGTTTTGCGTGCGTACGTGCGATCGTATTTCGATCGTCTCACCACCTCGCAAGCACAAATGCTCGCTTCATATTACGATCGCATATTTCTGATCCACAAAATATTTCGACTTTTAATTTCGTGCGCCCGGGTAATATTGCGATGGTGTTCATGGCCTTTCACGAGAGCAGCCGCAGATTCCAGCTCAGAGTACGCACGTGCTGAACGTGTTTTGCGAGGTGTTATAGTTCAGCGCGATACGAGAGCGTATGGTCTTCACATGCGTTCGGCGCAGTGCAAAGGCGGATATGCTTTGAGAAACGCTTGACTGAAACGCGTCCTTTATTAAAAGCCCTCACGAGCACATTGCTGGAGGCATCTTTGCGGACATATATGTGGCCACACAGTTGTCACTTGCGGCAGCCGATCGAGGCGATTTGCTGATTATGTCGTCGCCAACTGTTGTACAGCTTGATCGGGCCTTCTGCCACATGCGCTTAAAATATCTGAGAAGTACCGTAGGCATGCATCTCCTCGCGTTTGGCTCATTAAAGAGATAAAAAGAATCTCCCAGCGCTGATCTTCATGCAAGCACACGCAGTACGTGAGGCGCCGACACGCAGGGCTTGATTGTAGAGCCTTTACTGCTAGTTCTCTGCGGTAAAGCTGTAGCATTACAGATATGACACGCAGCTAATTTGTGCAGTACACCCGCTTGTTCTAGATCAGGGGTTCTCAAACTGGGTTCCGCGGAACACAGGGGTTCCGCGGGCTGTCTTGTGTTCCGCGAGAACCCTCACCGTCCCTGACCCGGCAGCTGATATGAGACTGGCTCTGAGTGCTACTGAGCCACGCTTTGACTTGCTCTTAAAAGGGAAGCAGTACCACCCATCACATTAGTATTTGTATTAATCTGTGCAATAAACATTTAACTTTTGCAACTTTCTCTTTGCAAAAATGCACTCGACAACATTGCTGATAAGTGAAAGCGGGGGGGGGGGGGGGGGGGGGGTTCCCTGGAACTTGTTGAAGGCTTTTGGGGTTCCTCCAAGCAAAAAAGTTTGAGAACCCCTGTTCTAGCTGAACGTTCAATAAGCTGATATGCGCTATTGTCGAGATTATGCGTGCATTCCTTACCCACAGCAAAAGCCGGCGGCCGACAGACTACAGTTGACCGGAACGTATCCCGATTTTTTTCTGACTACAGCTTACAGAAAGCAGTTAACGAGCGTAGAAATCGCAACGACCACAGCAGTCAATCACCACGACGGGTCGATCGTCTGCGGTCACACCAGTCATACATAATTACTGAGAAACAAACAAGCGATAATCCAAGTACAGCGTGTCGTTTGATAAGCAACGCACGGGCAGTGTTTCTGTCCTATGTAGTGTCGACTGAAACACGATAGACTGCGATAGCTCATCGCATGCTTTTGAGAATTTCTCGAAGCTTACACAGAACACTGTGCACCGAAGGCACACGCTCGCGTTGTCGTCGCCGATGTGTACGGGTGCGAACACGATCAGCTGTTTGTTCTCCACTCTGCGGCAGCGCTCAATAACCTCAGGTCGTTGTTTTCGATCTTAAGCAGCCTATTTCTGCCGGACGCGTGCGTAGCAACGAGACTATCTAGATCACTATAAACGACGCGAAGCTACGGAGAGCATCTGTCCTCCGTAATCCGCGACTTGCTTGCCGCCGTGATTGCCGGTGGACTGGTTCCGGTGGCCGCCTGCCCATGTGACCATGATGCGTCTTCAGAGGCGAACTTTCTGGCAGCCAGAGACCTGCCCGAGCGCGGTAAATCGAAAAGGCCCATTAGTTCGCCGTGCCAACTCTTTCTGACGTCACGCAGCTACCATGGCCGCGGCCAGAATCTCCGCCACCCGGGAAACACCCGCGCGCATCGGCAGCCCGCGGAGGGGCCGAGTGTGTGGGGGGCCGGCCTTTCCACCATGAGGTCTTCCCTCCATGAGCGGCGTCCTTAACATCCTACGCATACCGGCACTTCTCAGCGCACCTTTAAGTGACCACAGGAGCGAGAAGTTTATGGGGGGTTTAACGTCCCAAAGCGACTCAGGCTATGAGGGACGCCGTAGTGAAGGGCTCCGGAAATTTCGACCACCTGGGGTTCTTTAACGTGCACTAACACGGACCTCTAGAATTTCGCCTCCATCGAAGTTCGACTGCCGCGGCCAGGATCGAACCAGCGTCTTTCGGGCCAGCAGTCGAGCGCCACAACCACTGAGCCACCGTGGCGGCAGGTGCGAGAAGTATTTTAAGTACATTACTATAGTAGGTACAACTTAAAAAAAAAACAGCAGTTGCTAACACTGAGCCGCGGCGTCCTGTATTACTCCGCTGGCCAATCGGAACTGTAAACGAAATCAGCTTTTATGCGAAGCATATTAACGTAGGTTTCGGGCCTTCGCGCGACGCCCGGCGGTGGCCACCATTGACCCTGAAGTGGGGTCACGTGACATGACGTCACGTGATGACGTCACACCGGCTGCAGTTGGGGCCTCATATCGCGCCGTCGGTCGCCTCCCGGCGGTGGCCACTATTGACCTTCAAGTAGGTCACGTGACACGACGTCACGTGATGACGTCACAACGGCTGCAGATGGGGCCTCATATCGCGCTGTCGGTCGCCTCCAGGCGGTGGCCACCATTGACCTTGAAGTGAGATCACATGATGTGACGTCACGTGATGACGTCACACCGGCTGCAGATGGGGCCTCATATCGCGCCGTCGGACGTCGCCCGGCGGAGGCCTCCACGCATTTTCTTCCTCCATGCTCGCCCGCCAGCTACGAGATGGAAAATCCGCGTCATCGTCATGGGCGTCCGGAGGGGGGGGCAAGGGGGGGCGGCTGCACCCCCCTGGAAAATCACTCACTCTAACCGTGAGTGATGGCCGCACACCAGGGGCGGCGGTGCGCTCAGCAAAAAGAGTAAAAGCGGCCCCGCTTCCAGCTTTGGGTCACATCTGCGAAGTGCCGCGTCCGGGGACGCGTCGTTGCAGACATACAGCGGCACCGGCGAGCATGTGTTTCGAGGCGTCTTGAGATGGGTGCCTGTTTCTTTGATCTCTAGAGAGATAGCCACACGGAGGCAGACAGTGCACAATCCGGCCACCGATGAATTCTTCAGGAGGGAGGGACAAATCAGCCGTGTCCACCCCCGCTTTGTCGGGCTGCTCAAGGGCAAGCAGGCGATGAGTTGGCGCCGCCGCCGCTCGCTGTCTCCTCCGATCCACGGGAGAGCGCAGTTCGGTAGAAGCGCCGCTTTCAGAATCTTCGGCAAAGGGGATTAGCAGTTGCTTTTGTTCACGGCGACGCAGTCTCCAGAGGCGCCCCCACACCAGCGTTCCTTGCATCTTCTCCGGAAGCCAGCGCCTTTGGTCAAGGCAGCCCGATGGCGCCTGCCTGGCTCGCCTGTCACCTCTGGCTGGGCCTCAAATCCCAACAGCGCCCATGTACTGTGCGATGTCAGTGCATGGTCTTTAAAGAGACCCAGGTGGTCGACATTATCCGGAACTCTGTACTACTCCGTCCCTCATAGCCTGAGTCGTTTTGGGGCTCTGAACCCCATAAAAACACACAAAACAAATTTTCCGACCGGAGTGGCGAGTGTCCCTTCCCCTCGGAAGTCGCGAGGCGTTCCTTTCACCCCCAAAGTGCTATTAGGAACGACGACAACAAGTCTCGCCGGGTGGCCGCCAGCACGCCTGTTTCTACTGTGTATGGCTGCTAGCGACTTGAGGGTGATTGCTTTCGGGCCTGCCGCCATGGACCACAAGCACCGAGAGGACCCAGGTGCCAGCTGACTTCAATTACGGAGTTTGCCCGGTTGGAGTGCAGGAACAAAACCAGACCCCCTTCACAAAGTGCCTGCACGTGTAGAACGCCGCCGCCGCCTCGGGGAGACGAACGTTATCTTCCCCATTTGCCGTGACCGTGCCAGGGAACAAAGGGCCTCGTCTCCGGTTGCTCTTTGGCGTGCCCAAGCACCGCGACAAGCTGGCGGGCCTCATCTCCGACCCAAGCACGAGGAACCACTTTCGGCGTTTTCGTGACCTCGCGTCTGGCCTCGAGCGGCGGGTGGCATTTGATGATCAACAGATGTCGGTGACCCGCAGAAACCTTCGGCTGGCCGGAGGCCATCACCTACCGCCGTCAACGCTACCTCGACGACAACCTTCTTTCCCTCAGACTCCACATGTGAAGGGGGCGTGACCGTGAGTGCAGTGTCGTGTGTGTGCGCACAGGTGAAAGCTCTAGGCCCCTCCCACTCCGGCAAGGGCGTCCTCAACCTAGGGACTTTAGGGAACAAGAAGGATATAAAACTCGACAACGGATGCGGCAGAATCGTCTCACTTCTAACCACCAATGTAAAATGTAAATAAACCTATTCTCCTTTCGCCATCTACCTCTTCGCTCAGCGGCACTCCTGTCCTGAACCCTCAACTCCAACAGTGCGTATTCGGGGATACTGCGGCAAGTAGGCCCTTGCATGTGTGCGCGCCTCTGTGTTTGTGCTTCGGTATTTTTAGTGGCCGGTTGTCAACGAAGCTGAGAACAATCAAGACAGCGGACGAGAAAACGACGAGCGGCGAGTAGTGTGTGTGCAAATACTCGACTGTGCGGTTGCGCGAGCAAGATGGAGCGAGGTGTATGAAGCTGCGAGCGTGCATTTATCTTGTAAATAAGTTTTCGTTGTATATATAGTCATTTTTTGTTTTCAACGTACGCATTCAACCGTTTTTTCAATCAATGTGTATATATTTTTAACACTACCAACCCCGAAGAACTCCATAGCCAGCTTTGTCTCGCGCGGTTCCGAATGATGGACATTCGGCGCTTCTTCAAGCGTCAGCGGTTGTCTGACGAAGCGTTATCCAAATGCGCCCCTGCAGATTCTGGTGTGATATGTGACAACGGTGTACCATTTGAACAGAGTGATGCAAGCTTTTATCACCGGACAGTAGCTGATGTCGTCGACTCCATGGAAGGGACTCTGTCAACAGTGAGTTCAGGTAATGCAGCAGGCCGAGATGATTCCATTTCTCCTTTCTTGGGATTTAAGTCCGGATTTGACCAGAGCGATGCAACCTTTCATCACCGGACAGTAGCCGACGTCGTCGTCTCCATGGAAGGAACTTCACCAGCGAGCTCCGGTCACGCAGTAAGCCGAGACGATTCCCTTTCTCCTTGCTTGGGATCGAAGTCCGGAGACAACATCAAGAAAACAAATAACTTGCCTCAAGAATATGACTTAGGAGAGTTTCTAGGCAAAGCTAAACTCACTGGCATACCGGACTTTTTGAAGTTACGTCTTCTTACTAAGCCATGGTCACCAAATGTTACATACGATTTTAAGAAGGATGTAACACCTGGAAAGAGGCCTTTTCGACATCAATGGCTGGGAGATTACGCCCCCTGGCTTGCGTACTCAGCGACAGCGAAAGGCGCTATTTGTCGTTTTTGCGTCATTTTTCCTCCACGTGTTCACCGGGGTACTCAAGGAAGTTTTATCGTGCGCGCTTTCAGTAACTACAGAAAAATGCACGAGGCGTGCAGGGATCACGTAAAATCCCAATGGCACCAGGAGGCAATGACGGCCTCACAGAACTTTATGGATGTGATGAAAGGCAAGCAGCTACCCGT
This sequence comes from Amblyomma mixtum, assembly GCF_055824585.1. Classification (NCBI taxonomy): domain Eukaryota; kingdom Metazoa; phylum Arthropoda; class Arachnida; order Ixodida; family Ixodidae; genus Amblyomma; species Amblyomma mixtum. Next base: position 29,072,295 of record NC_143014.1, read on the forward strand.
TGTACAGCAGCTGAACAGAGCACTCCACGCGCAAGTTGAAAGGAACCGTGAGAAACTATTTCCAATAGTTTCCACCATTGTCTTTTGCGCGACGCATGACTTGCCAATTCGCGGCAAGCAGTCCGATAGTGGAGTCTTCAATGATCTGCTTGACTTTCGTGTAGAAGCTGGAGATACTCTACTTCAGGAGCACTTCGCTTCTTCTGCTGGCAATGCCAAGTACACTTCTGTCCGCGTCCAGAACGAGATCATCACAATCTGTGGCGACATCCTGAAAGAGCAGATAGTTACCGAAGCTAACAAAGCGTTTGCTTTTTCCGTTCTTGCTGACGAAACTGCAGATATTTCAGGAAAAGAGCAGATGTCTATAGGCGTTCGCTTTATTGACAAGGCGGGAGCCGAAGTGTGCGTTCGAGAGCAGTTTTTGGGATTTGTAGAGCTGGAGCAATTAAACTCCGCTTGCATCGCCGCGGCAATCTTGAAGTTTTTGACGAATGTCGGGCTGATTCTTTCGAACCTCGTTGGACAGGGGTACGATGGATGCTCTACAATGGCTGGAAAAGAAGCTGGAGTGAACAAAATTATACAAAAACAGTTCCCGAAGGCACTATTTTTCCACTGTGCAAGTCACAAACTAAATCTCGTCATCAACGATCTGAACGACGTCTCTGAAATTCGAAACACAATTGGCATAATCAAACAAACCATAAACTTCTTCCGCGAGAGCGTACTCCGGAGAAAATTGGTGCCGAACATTCCGATGCTGTGTGAGACAAGATGGTCTGCAAAATATAAGTCTATTAGGATCTTCTCTCAGCATTACGTGGCCATAGTCGAAGCACTCGAGGAGCTCGCGTCCACGGAATCATGCTCGAACGCTGCAACTAGACAACGAGCTCACATCCTCTACTGCGCAACAACAAGCTCATCTTTCATCGTCTGCTTGCATATTGTAGCGAAGTACAGCGCTCGGCTCGAACCAGTTACGAACATTCTGCAAGGTGTATCCATGGACTTCCATTCTGTGCATGACCACATCACTGAGCTGCAACGTATTTTTCGCGGCCACCGGACGAACGCTGTAGAGGAGTTCTCTAACATCATGAATGCAGCAAGGGAGGCAGCCAATCACTTAAATGTGGTGATATCTGTGCCAAGACAAGTCTCTCGTCAGGCCCACCGAGACAACTACGGGATTCAGTCGCCGGAGGAATACTACCGTGTGGCAATATATGTGCCGTACTTGGACTCCCTCACTGCTTCTTTAGCTCGGCGCTTTTCTGAAAGCAATGAGAGGAGCTTCAAACTTCTCCAGCTGCATCCATCAAAAATGAAGCACTTGAGCCGTGTTGAGTTCGCTGTTCTCGCCGAAGAACTCCAGTGCTTTTACGGCATCGACAACTTCAAGGAAGAGGCCATCTCTTGGTACGAGATGTGGTGCAACAAAACTGGGGACCCATCAGAAATAACTTACTGCGAGCTTCTACATCAGGCCAAGACATTCTTCCCTGGTGTTGCAAAAGCCATTGAGGTGGCTCTGGCTTTGCCAGTTACTACCTGTACGGTCGAACGCTCCTTCAGTACAATGAGGAGAGTGAAAACGTGGCTACGCTCAACGATGACAAACGACAGACTGGACGGCCTTTGTATGATGAGTGTGCACCGAGAGCGTGTAATGAAGCACAGGAATGAATTTATCACCCGTGTCATCACGCAATTCGCCCAGAAAAATCCGAGGCGTCTACAGTTGCTGTTTACTGACTGACTGTCGTTGCGTGTTTGTGAACATATTGTGCTGTGTGCTGGTCATCAATCCGGGTGTGTCGAGAACCCGTATGCAGCAAGACTGAGCACTCTTCTCCACGAAGTGATAGTATCTTTTTGCATTTTTATTAATTTTAATTGTTTCTTCGCTGATAAACTCCAATGTATCTCTCCTAGCCACGCTTTAATTTGCTGTTTGTAATTTTTCTTTCATGTGTGTATTTTACTTATTTATTTTATTTATTTATAAATAAATAAATTTACTCCGCAAATAGTGCCTTTTTGCTACGAACATAACCCCCCCCCCTCCGGCGCCAACAGCCAATGGGGCCCCCCCCCTGCAAAAAATTCTGCGGACGCCCTTGGTCATCGTTGGTCTGCGCGCGCTGCGGTCACCTGCAGGGCTACGCGGAAAAACCAACCTCCGGACATGCGCTGAGGGAAAGCCACCTTCTTGAGTCGATCGGAGCGATCGGAGATCGATAAGACGTGAGGGGAAGTTAACCCGCAGAGATATGTTAAGGGGAAGCCAGTTTCCGGAGTCGACGGGCGTTGTCCCAAGTTCGATCTAACGGATGCGACGGCTAATTTTCGTACGATGCAGCGGTACATTTTCCAACATATTCACGTTGCAGTTTTACGATGCCAAGAAATCATTCGATATAAAGGATACGTCAAATTTAACCGAGTTTGGCATAATCGGGTTTGACTACTACTAACGGCGATACAAATTTACAACTACAATGACGTGCCTAACAGCAACAGTTGAAAGTTCCCTGTTACATATTACTTAACCAGCTTAGTAGCGAACATGTCTTACTTGTCTGGTGTCTTGTCTGCCACCAGTAACAGTAGCATGCTGGAGAATGTCTTCTTTTAACTAAAAAACATTTTAAAATATTACTGATAGTTCTTAGTGAAACATCCGATTTGCGCAAAGTGGTCATGGCTGATTGGGAATGTAGAGAGTGAAATAACCAGGAGGACAAGACTTGTTTGGACTGCATTTGGGAGACACTCCCAAAAGATCAACAGTACACTGTCCCAACATCATAAAGAAAAAAAGTTAAGCAAAACTTGTAGATGAGCTAGATATATAGTGCATAACTTTCTTGGAATTAAATTATTATTAATTAATAGCGCATAAAGACAAAGTGTTTTTTTTGTGATTTAATTCCAAAAAACTAAGAAGTTTATGCGAACAATGTGTCAGTTCTACCAGCACCCAGCTGTGAGGTTAAACTCTGGAAGCTAACAAAAAGGCTTGAAAAACAATACAGCGGGCAGTGGAAAGGGAAAATGTAGGTGTAACCATAGCGGCAGAAAGAGAGAAGCATGAAAAAAAATAACAAAGAAGGATGACAATATTTAGTTTTTTCTTGCAGCAAAAGGTTCAAAATATCAAACTTATGTAAACAATTTATGAACGTCTGTCAAGACTTTGCGGGCTTACAAACAAGACAAGCCTGAATTCAAGAAAGTACCACTATTTATTGCCAACATACATATTTGCTATCTACATCAGTAGTACCTGGCAAGGTTTTGAAAGAGATGATAACGGTGCTTCATATCGCTGCGAACTTTATCAACATGAGAGGACCACACGATGCGCAGCTTCTCCGATAATGCACTGGCCTCATCCCATGACCATCTGTAGGCTGGCAGCGCATGTTCCAGAGTAAAAGGACCATACTCAGTTTGTTCCAAGTGTGTCACATGAGCACAGCTGCCAAGACCTGTAAACAGTGGTAGAAAAAAAAATTGACAGGACGGTCCACCGCTCTAGGCCTGTAACACTACCAATGACCCTCTCCTCAAGCAGAGAGTTTCTCAGCAACTGCCCTACATGGACCATGTTATATTCCTCTGTTCTCACCATACTCACCCTCCACCTTCCAACGTAACCACCCTCCAGATGGTTACTGTGATAACCACCTCCCCAGCTGTGCATTCCTATGCCCTCACCATACCCTCCTCCTTCCAGGGTAACTACACTCTGGGTATTTCCCGTGGTAGCCACCCTCCGCTTGCACCCTACACTCTCGCCATACCTTCCTCCTTCCACTGTAACCTCCGTTTGAGGCCAGGGCAACTACCCTCCAGATGGTTCCTGTGGCAACCACCCAACAGTTGTGCCTTTTTTACGCTCTCGCCACACCCTCCTCCTTTCACAGTAACCACCCTCCGGATGGTTGTGATTACAACCACCACCCACCAGCTACGCATTCGTCCACTCTGCCATACCCTCCTCCTCCCACAGTAACCACCCTCAGAGTGGTCTATGGCAATGCACCCACCCGTTACAACAACGACTCCAACATACGACTATGATGTGAAACTCAGGAATGGGTGCTCATCAGCTGTCGCTGTAAAAAACGAAGCACCTGGAATCCCGTACCCTCAGCAATGCTGATGAGCTACAAGTGACCAGGTAGGGTAGAGCCCCAGAATGCTTGCATCTAAATACACTGACTAAACACATATCAACATATAAATTAGTAGCATGCAATAGTAATAATGCAAGAATTTGTGCGGTACCTTTTTGTTATGGATTTATCTGCACAGTTGATGTATTTTCCTATTTTAAGTTATGTATTTTTCCAAACATTTTTTTCCAATCACTCCGCTATCCATATTCAGCTTTGCCAAAAATCACGCACATTCTAGACTTTTTTCTCAAAAACTATTTTTTTCTTCCATCATTATATTTTTTTCACATTTGTTTTCCTAACATTTATTTCCTGCGTTTACTATAACGCAAGATTTTCCTTTTGTAACGTGCTCGTGAGGCCCTTTCAAGAAGTGCCTTTGCTGCTTTCTTGAGTAAATTAACAAGGAAAGTGCACAGGTGAGTATGCAGTTTCAACGCATACTTCAGCACAGACTTAAAGAATGAGTTTTCATTAGGGGTGTGCGAATATCAAATTTTTCGAATACGAATCGAATACGAATACTTAGTTCCGAATATCGAATCGAATATCGAATAATCAAGGACAGACGCATTTAACCACTACAAAACATTTATTTGAGCACCCAAGAACATCCCAGTTCAACTATCAGTGATGAAATGAGCCCAAAAGGTGTGTGTGGCTGCACAAAAAGTATCAAAGTCTCAAACATTGTTTTTAGAAGAGTGGAAATATCATAGAAGATGGCTGGTACACGGCATTGATCAAGGCTAGCTTGCCATAAGCACAAAAGTGCGTTGCTGGGATGAACATAAAAGGTTGTCGTGAAGGAAAACCGGCTGCTCCACATGGTCAGGCAGAAGTAGTTCCCTTCTAGCTGAAACGACTTCTCCAGCCACAGAAAATGCCCTCTCAATTGGAACTGAACTGGCTCGTATTGCGAGGTATTTCGTGCACAGCTCTGATCATACCAGCTTCGCAGGTATAGCCACAAAGCAGCTCACCAGTGCAGTCAGCTACTGCATGGCCCAACGTTACGCATTGCTCTGGGCGCCGCCATGTTGTTATGTCTCTGTCGATAGGACTTGCGGACCGAAATGAACACCGGTGCTCGCAATAGAATATTCGGCTGGATACGAATATTCGGGTCATGTCGAATATTCGAAACAACACGAATACTTGGACTTCGAACCGAATACGAATACTAACAATATAATATTCAAATTATATTCGAAAATTTCGAATATTCGCACACCCCTAGTTTTCATCTAGTTCTCGAAGTAAGTTATGAAGACGGTTTTCAAGTTTTTTTAACAAGAATGGCATCCAGAAGCACTGCTCAAGAAGGTGCTTTCCCATGGGAAATATCAGCATTACTGCAGGCCCTGAAATAATGTTAAAAGGCACACCGAAGGAGAACACTAAATCAAGCTTCACTGAGGGATTAGTAACCCAAGATTCCAAATATGTGATTTTTACTAGGAAAGGTCTCTTTGAATTTACAAAGCTGTGTGGCTCGTCATATCAGCTTAACGGGGTAAGCGGCTTTAAAATCATGAATCTCTTGAGAAAAATCAAATTTTAGAAAACAACAGATTTCGTATCTATAAGACCTTACTAACTTTATCCTGAAAGGTTTCCCTCCCCCAAAAAGCTCAGAAGTTACATTAAACTTTTTTATCACTGTAGGTAGCAAAAAACAGGTTGAGGTCTCCATGAAAATGCCAGTTTTCTCAAAAGAATTTTTTTACCTGGCTGCCCTACTTGCAGAAAGCATAGCATGCCAATGGCTTCATGGATTCTCATGTGGCTTCTTGCACTGTGTTGGCTGATAAATTGTTTATGCTGTGATGTCCTTATATTTCTGAATTACTTTATCATTTTTTTACTCTATCACAAATTTGACACTGCATTATGCAAGCAGAGATATAATGTTTCGCGAAGAAAAGACTCAGGTTGATAAAAATATTCAGAGAATGCCACTGCATAAACCATTCCTTTGGCTAAAATTTAAGAGAAACTCTAGGCTCCTACCATGTTTTGTTGTCACATCAGGCTTTCTGCAAGTTTGGTATAGCAATGGAGCAGATCAAAAATTTATAATGTCAAAACTACTAAAAATATATGAGTGAAAATTTGTATTGATTCGTTTAGTGCACCTCTCAATAAGCGTGCCAAATTTCATCCCTCTACAGCAAAAAAACAAAGAACTTCACCTCCGAAACCCGCATTCGCCCTTAAATATAACAGTCTTCATATGAACAGGAAGTGCTAAGTCTAAAACCCAGCCACCAAAAGTGTGAGTGACTCTGTGCTAAACACGCCCTCCATCACTGACAGGGCTGTCATTGAGCACACGCCACCTTGCTCTAGCCCTACAGCTAGTAGCATCAGCCTAGGCACCACTACTACAGTTTAGCAGTTGCAAAGGGGCCCTGAATCCTTCAATGAGCTCTCTATTGTACTCAATAACATTCGAAGTGCTCTGAAGAAACGTGAGCAACTGCACTTTCTTTGACTCATGCCCAGTGCACATTGTAACAGTAACATGGCATTTGAGTAATATAAGCAACCATGGAATCTTTTAATCAAACGAACACTGCAATTTTTATCGTAATGACAGATATTATAGGTCAGGTGGTGGCACCTTAATCACCGTAGGCTCCAACAGAACCTCGTGCGCAATTCGTGTAACAAGTAATCTTGAAATAACGTAGGTTTCGCTAAACATGAGAGGTAAAAAGATTATGATTGGGGCATGTTATCATGCACCGCCAGAGACCAAGCATTCATGAATAACCTCCATGATGTTACCAATCCCATTTGTGTTCGATTTCCCACTAACCAATTTTTCTTACAGGCGATTTTATTTACCTTAACATCATTTGGATGGCAGACTGTACCTGCAATGGACCTGTCAGTTCAGAGCCTAAATTTTCACCGATTTGTACTCAACCTTTCATTTTACTCTCAAATGGTCACAATTTCCACCAGATGTGCAAGTCATTCCACAAACACACTTGACCTGATTTTAACGACGTGTCCAGAAACAATTTCGAACATCAGTATTTTTCCTGGCCTTACTGAGCATTCACTTCTTGAATTTGCACTGGATTTTCTATTCCACGTGCTAACAAGAATAAAGCAAAGATGGTTACAAATTATGCAAACAAAAATTACGAAGCAATTAACCTCGCATTATCGTCTTTTTGTAATGGATTCTTGCAAAACTTTGAACATCGAAACTTGCAACTGGGATATGCTCAAAAATAAGGTAGCAGAACTTAATTACAAATACATTCCTTTAAGAGTCATTAAAGCCACTAAATCACCATGGTACGACAAAGCTCTAGCAAGACTAGCAAACAAGAAAAAGCCTTTGTCGTGCAGCTATATTATCGAAACTGCCAAAGCAATGGCATGCCTATCGTTCCGCTAATGCTACTTACACTTGCGCATTACACAAATCCAAGAACTTTTTTACTAACCACACACTTCTCAAATTGCTACATACTATAATCCAAGACAGTTTCGGCAAATAGTAAACAGACCTGACAATGATACTATTGTTATTGACTCAACTAATTGTGCACCATTATACAAAGAAGTGTGCTTCTGCTTCGAATGATTTTTTTGCAGCACCGTTTTCCAGTCATTTGGATGTTCGTAAGCCATATATTGACCATAATTTGTTTTCTCCAATACCTTCTATAGTTATCAGTCCAACTGGTGCGGAAAAACTTATTGATAACTTGAAACTGTCTTCTGTTTGTGTGTCCTGACAACATTCATTCAAAATTTGTAAAAAAAAAGAAAGTTCCTATTCATCAATCATTTTAATGACGCACTTCGAACAGTCGTTATCCACATGCTCGGTACCTGATGACTGGACAGTGTGGAAGGCGGTTCCAATCCATAGAACTGGTGACAAATATCATAACAACTATCGCTCCATTCTTTTGACTAGCGTCCTGAGTAAAATTCAAGAGCATACCATATCACACCAATTCGCCACCAACCTCAACTGCCATTCCTTCTTTCACAGTTCCCAACATGGTTTCATGAAGCATTATTTGTGTGAAACAGCTGACATCATTCACTCATTTCCTTCGCAGCATCCTGTACTGGGGGGCCACTATTGATTGCATATTTTTAGAACTTTCTAAGCCTTTTGACAAGGCATTGCATGGTCTACTGTTTTTTAAATTCAGCAAACTTAATCTGGATACTAATGTTTCTGCATGGTTGAGCAGTTTTCTTACTAATCACTCCCAATATGTAATGATTAACCAAAATTACTCATGTCTCACCCATCTACTCCAGCGTCCTGCAAGGCTCCCTCCCGCCTCCCTCCCCCCATTGCCGATGACTGTACAAGCTGCCATTAAATAATAAATCCTGATGACAAAGGAATTGTCCATTTGGACCTTAACTCAGTCAGTGCATGGTCTAAGGATTAGCAAGTGACTCTGAATTGTAATAATTGTGAAATGATCCATGTATCACAAACTAACTCTCATGCCTCTTCTTATGAACTACAGCGCACTGTGCTAGAGCAAGTAACATCGCACAAATACTTTGACGTCTTTATATCTTCTAAACTTTCATGGCAGCAGCACATCAACTACATAACTGGTAATGCTAACTGTTCAATAGGTTACTTGGAACTGAAAGGTCTCAACCATCTCCTCATCCCTTAAACTACAATTTTACAAAACCCTCGTTCGTTCTAGACTTCAGTATGCAGCCCCTGTATGGGGCCCTGGCCTTGGTTTTCTAGTAACCTCCACCGAAGCTATTCAGAATCAGTCTGCTCGTTACATTATTTACAACTATGATCATAGTGCCAGCACCACTAATAAGAAAATTACTTTGCACCTTCCTCTACTGTCAGCGCGTCGTCAAATTCTGTGGCTATGTTCGCTCCATAAAATATACTACCATAATACGCTTCACGATCTTTAGCTTCAGCAACCCACATACACATAACGTCAGCTGGACTGCCATCATAAAATTACAACTTTGACATGCCCCACCAATGCCTTTTACCACTCATCAGATAATGCATGCCTCATCAGAAGGCATGCACTTATCAGATATTTATTCATGGAAACCCATAAAAACAAAATAAAAGCAAAAAAAAGTTTTTTAGAATGCTCTTTAATGCACCTTTAGTAAGCAGAAGACTGTTCTGGTTTATTTTAAAAATCCCCACAATTATTTTAAATGAATCGGTCATTCTGCACAGTACTTTTTGCCCTAGATGCCAATAAGTTCCTCTACCCTTTCTTTGATACAGTCAAACATCTGGGCATACATTCTAATGTGAACATGTCCTGGGCAGCTTAGCGGCGGTGCAGTGGTTAAGGCGCTCGGCTGCTGACCCGAAAGATGGGGGTTCGATCCCGGCCGTGGCGATCGAATTTCGATGGAGGCGAAATTCTAGAGGCCCGTGTACTGTGCAATGTCAGTGCATGTTAAAGAACCCCAGGTGGTCGAAATTTCCAGAGCCCTTCACTACGGTGTCCCTCATAGCCGGAGTTTAAACCCCAATAAATCAATTAAATCATACAGAGCACCTCATCAAACATCTCCATGTAACTGCTATGTATCTGTACAGAATTAAATTTAATACTTAATTTTGGTTGCATCACCTTAAGTTCAAGGCTATAGGAGCGTCTGCGTTAAGGTATGATGTCACTGTTTGAGGTTCATGTGTATTGTCAAGAGTAAGTCAGATCGATAGGTTACTGCAAAGAATCACCGCAAACATTTTGTATGGCAGGTCTTCGTAGACCCTAGATAGCACCACAAAGATGCATGCAGCTGATGCCCACTTACTTTCAAGATATATTTAAAGGGACTATGAAACAAATTAATTGAGATTACGTAAAGATAGGCAATCCATCACTCGTCACCCCAGCGAAAGAATTTTCGAGCTAGCATGAATAACAACGCAGTTATAGACGATTAGAAATCACGCTCCTCCTCTCCCCCCTCAACTCATACGCGCGGAGCACCAAGAAAAAATAAAGAAAACAGCTCCGGGACTGGGCTCCGCCCATGAATACGTCATTCGCTGACGTTCGGTTTACGGCTTCCGGTTGTCGCACTCCCGAGGAGCAGCGTGTGTCGGCAGCGTCTCTCCGGTCTCGGCGCTTTCTTTGCTCCCGAACTCCCGGCAGAAAGAGGCGGCAGAGGTAAATTGGAAACATATGCGTGAAGGCAATGCCCTGGCCCGCGCTTGCCCGAGGGGGTCGCGCGGCGCCTCGAGCAGACGATTTTCACCGCTACCGGAAGTGTGCCCGTGACGTCGTAGCTGCCGCGGCTCGAGCGAATGACAGCGTGTGGTGGCCTACCGACGTCATGGGACTAGTGACGTCTGTTTTCCCGGTTTTGGTTTCAAAATCGCTCCCTACGAAGACACCAATCGGCCCGCGAATTTTAAAAAACGCGATTTTTAAAAAGCCATAATAAATTGCCGGCTGAGTTCCGAAGACTCATACTTGGTGTCAGTGCTTCTGAGCATAACTTCTAACATTTACAAGCGTATTTTAATTCTTTTCATGGTCCCTTTAAACATGTAATAATCAGCAGAAACTACTCACATAAATTTAAGCATCCTGGAAAAACAAGCCTAGAGTATTAAGAAAATCAGAGACTTTCGAAATTTTCTAAGACATATAAAAACTACAGAATGCGAAATATTCTATATCTCCTTCTATTTTAAGCAGCTTCCCACTGAAATACTGTCATGACAGTAACTTAGAGATCAAATCTAAAGTAAACTCCAGGCTAATTATATTTAGAACGCTGTCAGTACTGAATTGAAATGACTGCAGCAAAACATTCTAAATGTTTTGTTGATGTGCCTTGTGGAGCGTGACTGTCTTCAGTAGTGTCCTTTGAACCTGTGTAATAAGCAACTTTTATTTTGCAGTGTGTGCAAGTGTGATTGCTGTTCTCATTGCAGAATATTTCTTTGTGTGTTATTATACTAAGCTTTGTGTTTTATATAATTTTGGTGTCTCCATATGTTACAAAGCCATGCTATTTTGTCGCTGCTTAGTGTGCACTTTGTGGCCAGCAAGCAAGCACTCTCTGTTGCGCTTCCACGGCAGTGAGGAGGGAGAGCACTCGAAGGTAGTTGGGTACAACTCAAGAACAAAGCGGCAGATGCCCCTCAAAGGAGGCCCCCCACAGCCAATGGCGCAGACCAATTTTCATGACCTCACGGTTAATCCAATCAAGTCATTGTTAATCCAACTGCCCCTCCATGCAATGCCACGCCAGCAGGTCCATGAGGCCTCCAGCTGGAAAAGGGCACGATTTACGGCTCCATAATCCAGCTGGAAATCGGAACGTTTTCATCTGGGCTCTAAGCTCCCATATCTACGAGATGTAAACTGCTTAGCGCTTGCGTATCAATTTCGGCACACTGTGAATCATCTGATGGGCCCAAATGCTGTTGCAGACCGAAGGTGCGCAAACGAAACTACGCTGTGAGATGCACCACTCGGGTCACGCTGCACAAGATGGTTACACAGGCTGGCTCCATGGCTTTTGCTCCTGTCATCCGCTTTTTTTTTGCTTGTTACTGCATAGGCTAGAAAAATCAGTTTCCATGAAGAGACCACAGGAGCGCCCATCTGCCGCAGCTATGCCCAATTCTGCTATCCTCCCAAGACCCGTTTCCATGCACGCTGCATCTCGTACGGCAGTGATCGGAAGTGATAGAAGCACTGGTGCTTGAACACTTCCTTGGCCGGCACATACATCACCCCTGTAGACTGTGTCGTGGCCTGACACGGTGGCATGCTGCACGGTGCCGCACCTCGTGAACCAACCCACAAGCGCCAGAGTCTGCACTAGCCGCACAGCTCTCGAAGGCCATCCACACATTGGTTTCTATGGAAGGCTTAGCATTACCACGCGAGCACTTTCGTGGCATGCTGACTGTTGATTCTAAGAGGAATGAGGAAGTTAACTGATGTGACAAGTGCGAGGTGCTGCGAGTGGGCACAGTTTCGAAACATCGCAATGGCTAGCAGCGAGTTCAACAAATTTCGGGATTTCCGAATATTCTGCTTGGACAAATACTTGAAATAATTGAAGTGTGGGGCATATTGAACTATTCATAGCAAGTGCAATTCGCAAACTATTTCAAAATTTGAATATTCTCACGCACCCCTAATAAAACCAGAAAGCTGTAATATATACTGAGAAAAAAATCAGGCTCGCTCGGTCTTTGGCACAGGTAGGCACAATTTTGGCCACTTAAATGCTTTTGGAGCAGCATGGTGCAGAAAACCTTACTTGTATCAAAACGGCGCAATACAGCATTCTAGCTATGAAAGAGGGTTTAGTGGAGGTGCTGTAGCTATTTATTCTAGCCTTCTAGATTCTGCTTAACTTGAATCCTTAGTACACTAACAACCGTGCACAGCTCTACCGAAAAACAACTTCATTATTCTACTGCAGTATTATTCTAATTAGATCCTTAACCTCATATTCAATATTTATCCCGCACACTCACCACTGAATGTGCGGAGCCATATATTTCAAGTGATACAGCACTTACAGACTTTTTAGTGTCAAAGCACTATTCCAATGGGTAAACCCCAAGCATGATCTTGTGATGTTTGTATGCTTGCGCTGTTTGTGGGTTTGTGCCAAGTGAAACAAATAAATAAAAAGAAATCAAATAAATATCTGAGACTGGGATTCAAACCCTGGGCGGCACGAACAGATTAGCTTTGCTGGCCACTGGGCGAGAACACTAGGCTATGGCCGCAGCCAAATACACCTCGTGTTAAGCAGCAACACACTCTCGCGCTGTGCATTGCACATCGTCTCCTTCATCAACTAACGCTACTATGAAACTAATACTCGTGCTTTGAGCTATGTGGCAGTAGTGACAGATAAATGTGCGCTGCATGCACTGGCGTGGACAACGCTGTGGCAGAAACACAACGCTAGAGCAACAGGCATTGGCACTGACAACCCAGCTGCGGAAACGCGGCACTGGAGCATAGGCTGCCGGCGTACATTGGGTAAATTGGCACTGACGATGAAAATGTTGAAGACACGCATAACTGGCTCCCTGGGCGAGTGGACAACCTCAATCATGCTTTCAGGTACGTGGCGGTGGTGTCCACGTGCAAAAAACTGTGCTTTCACACAATATTTCGTGCTTAGCCTTGCCAAACCACCAGCTATTTTTTTTCTTGAAGCTTCAATGACACCTAACCCCTAACACCAACAAGTAAAAGGAGGTGCCTCCATCTAAACGCAGTCCTTTTAAGACCACTCTACTACATATCTCCATTTTTCAATGCATGAGAAACCACACCAATTTGCAATGTATTTTGCCCTTGTGGATAAATAAAAATAATTACAGTGATGGGGTGGTTGATTAGCACACACAAAGAGATGCCTACATAAGCAAAGAAAACAGGGCACAAAATATAGTGGCTGCAATAAGAATGTCCGTTTAGCACAGTATCAAGTCTTCAAGCAGATTGGAAATATGAACTGCCCACCTTTTCCCAAGTCATGCACAAATGTCCGAGGCGAAAATCCTGGCCCACACTCTATTTCTGAAAAAAAAAAAAAAAATGAAAAAAAGAACATAATTAATTTTTAAATTATATTTAGACAATAAAACCGCTACTGCTACTCAAATAACTGCAAGTAATGAAGAACAAAGATACTTTAGAAACACTACATATGTTCTGAATTAGCTTGCCAGCGAGACTGTGAATAAAAAAATTGGGAATTGGAGGACACTTAATCTCCACCTTAGGGTATGACGCGATAGCGTACTAGGTTAATTCCCATATATGCAGAAGGCCATTCTTTACTTTACATTCATAGATCCCTGGGAGTCCTCATACCCCTCCTGCCGCCGCGGTGGCTCAGTGGTTATGGCGCTCGGCTGCTGACCCGAAAGATGTGGGTTCAATCCCAGCCGCGACGGTCGAATTTCTTTGGAGGTGAAATTCTAGAGGTACTGTGCAATGTCAGTGCGCGTTAAAGAACCCCAGGTGGTCGAAATTTCCCGAGCCCTTCACTACGGCGTCCCTGATAGCCTGAGTCGCTTTAGGACAATAAACCCGCATAAACCAAACCAAACCTCCTACCACTCCTGGCGCAGTAGTGCAGCCGTTAAGCGATGCACCACTGCCCTCTGATGGCAGGTGCTCCCAGCGGTGCGCCTTGTGCGGCCCAGGTTGCTCTTCCAGAGCAACCAGTCATTAAATTAACTGCCACTTGCCATGGTGGGCAGTTTGCTTGTTATCCAGTGGGCAGGTTGTGATGACACTGCAAGGTCACTCATGTGAACCTAGGTGGCCCACCTTCCTCCTAGGTTGCTCTCTGGGGATCACCTGCCAGACCTATGCCCGTGATTTTTCGCTCACAATGCTGACACTGACAATGCCGACACCAGATTTTCAGGTGAAAGGGGCTTTTAATGCCACCGCATTAATACTAATGTACAGGCGTACAACTTTAAAGAAAACCTGGCTGCAGATGGAGTTCGACAAAATATTCAATAAGTTCTTTACTGCAGGTTTTGGTCATTTTCAAACACAATGACAAACCGAATGTAAGAAGTGGCCAACTTCTCAAGTAACAGAATAATACAGAGGAAAAGGATGACAGGACTGATGGCGATGTTAAAGGTGATGCAAGCAATTTGGAGCAGGTACTCTGATAAGCAAAAATCAATTTTCAGCAGCTGCCATATGAGGGGCCTACTGTCCATAAAACAAAATAAAAACATGAATTTATCATCCTCTAAATGTATGCCAACCGCAAGAAAGAAAAACTACAAAGAATATTGTACAGCACGATTCAAAATGAGGAACCCACAACTGTACACACGAATTACACATTACAACTGCAATTACAATTAAATTACAATTAGAAGTACACACATAGAATGTGTGTGCACAGACAAATTGCCATGTAAAAGGGGCTGTGGCCAAAAAATAAAGACCTTGATTGCATGCACAACAGCACTGTTTATTTTTCCTTTTATGGCAATGTCCAACTTAGAGATACTTTCATCTATTCCTTCTTTGGTTTAGTCTTCAGTCTCTTCCAAAGTCACCAAGGTTTTTATTTAATGTTCTGAAGACATTAAAAGCTAAATATTCTATGGCACAAGTTCTGCAATGATAAACCATGTTTTGAATGGAACAGGATTCAGACCCATGGCAGGTGTTCAGTTTTTACTCCAAGCAAGGGCTGCTGTAAGAGCAATTCCTCCTATTTATTTCCACGGAAATTACAACTGATACACACAGCGCAACAACACTTCTTCGTAGTACACTTTTACATCTACAATACCTAATTTTCTGGCATAGTCCCCATCATTTTCTGTGCATTTTGCCAGCTATGAACTACAGTCTCTACACTGTATCCCTAATATATTCCTTTTACACGGGCATTTTTAACTGCAGTTCAGTTGACTGCCAGTTTAACTGAACAGTAGTTAAGTTTCACAGCAGCGCTAACTGCTACTGAGATCTCAACGGCAGTTCTTTCAACTGAGGTTGGGGACCACAGTTGAACCAGTCAACTGACCAGATGGCAATCAGCAGACGTGCCACATTGCCAGTCAGCAGCATTTCCCGTTATCATGTGTCCTTAAATCAAGCGAAAGGTTTTTGTCCTGGCTAAACAAGTCCCAATCTACAACTTTCACTGACTGAATAAGTATAAACGTGCAAACCGACCAAGCGGCACCAGAAAAACAAAGGCTAAGTGATGAAGTAAAACGTGCCTCTACTGGATGGTCTTGGCTGTGTGTCGTCTTCAGTTACGGTGTACTCAAAGCACAAAGCTTAAGCAGAAATTGTAGTTCAATGAACTAAAATATACAATCAATGTTTAAAGTTTGAAATGAAGAAAAAATGCACTTTTTGATCTATAAATCACCAGCACCTGGCACGATCACATGATCCAGAAGGTAAACTGAGTTTCATGGAATGTGCTGTGTAACTGCAGTCAACTGCCATTCAGATCAGTGTTAGTAGAAAGCTGAACTACCGTTCAACTGAACAGCATTTGAAACTGCCCGTATAACACGGGCATAAAACACAGCACCAACAGAGACAACCCACTGCTTCGCAATGTGTGTCACGTCATCACAGCTACAAAAATGCTCTCCATGCACCACTTCTACCACCCCCAAAAAGAAAGTCATGAGGTGTCCAACCTGGACTGTTTGGTGCGTGCAGTAAATGCATCCTGCCAAGACTGGCAACGTGCTGCAACACCTTACTGCTTGTGCAGGGTCTTGTGTAACTGTTTTCCATCAGAAAGGTTTTCTTCTCCTATGGAGTGACTCTGATAATTCGGGCCTTTAGATTAATCAGGAATGTTGCACAGCGTTCAAAGTTGACCTTCCAGTTCCAAGACATTTAGAAGAATAAAGCCTTTGATGCCCAAAAGACAGTTTGCAGCATTTTACTTTCCAGTGACTCCATCTAGATTCTTTCTGTGATGTTGAATTCCCCCACCCCTCTGAACCCAGGCCAAACTCAAGCTCAATGGTGTCATATTGTGCACCTATCCAGAAACTCTACAGGTTCAATAGAGAGTTTTAGTATTGCGGGCTTTGCGTAATTGCGTGCATAGCGGAATAGCAGGTCCAGAGCGCACATGCGGAGAACGCTAACGGGGAAATAGTGTTAGCGTACGCACGCAATTTTCAGAATTTAGCGTTGCGGCAGTTGCGGCTTTTGCGCCCTTAGCGTGAAAACATGGCGGTGTCCTTTCAAGCGACAGCCGCCCGCTTAAGCCAATTCAGCAGCTCTTACGATTCCGGTCGGCATGTTTACCGGCAACTACTAGTGTTTTTGCTTTTCGCTACGACTTACCTTGCTTCGACGATAAAGTTTAAGCTGCAATTCAGCCCAGTTTTTGAGATACGACCTCGATTCTGGAGCGCGCAAGCCTAATGGAACCTCAAGCTGCACTGCTACCGTCTGCAACGGCCCGAAACGCAGCAGAAACCTAGCAAAAACGTTTGGAATGAGACAAAAATAGATTTGGAGGTTTTTCGCGGTGTTTTATGGACTTAAATTATGTAAAGAGAGTTTATATTAAATTTACAAAAGTTTTTTTGAACATTAGACGTCATGTGATGGCAAATATTCTTGCTCCAACGGCTTGTAGTTAACATTGCCTTTACTAGATGGCGCCACTGTTTTACGTTTTTATTTAATTTTATTTCAATTTTGGGGTTATTTTGCAGACGAAAATGAACGCTGCACTAATAATTCGTTTAAAAAACTTGGTAATATTATACTTTGGCAAGTTAGCGGCAATGCCGACCATTTTAGAAGGACCGTTGGCATCCATGTCAAGCAGATGGCGTTTAGCGTTTTCAAAACGCTACACTAAAACTGTCTGTGGGGATAAATTGCTTGCGGCACGTAATTTCCCTTAGGTCCGCTATCACGCTAACGCTATACTAAAATTCTCTAATAAACCCTAGAAAGCTTGCACGCAATGCTCTTTTTGCACCAATGTGAACATCTAGGGCAAACAGCTGGCAGATCTTTTGAGACATAGCAACAATGCCAACAGAGTTTCCAAAGCACAGAAGCCACCATCTAACTCAATACAAAATTTTAATTTGTGCACATGAGGTGGTCAAACAGTTTTCCAGGTTCCGGAGCAAAAGCTGCCCATGACCATAGTGACTACAGGTTGTCTTTTGCAATGCTGCTTGCCTTCCTAAAACACGCTGTCCATTGTTTCACTAAGCTTAGAACCACTGTTTGATCTTTGTAAATAATCTGAAAGCATTGGTGAATGGCAATGGGTGCAACACTTTTTTAATTTTTAATTTAATTTAATTTGAAAACAGAAATGAATACAGCAAACTATGTACAATGGTACTGGACCCACAGCCAAGGCTAGTGTCGGGTACAACACAATGATAAATTGCAAAAAATGCGGCAGGTGGAGAGAACACTTCTCACATAAATAATTTCAAAATATTAAAATCACAACATACATAGCTAATATATACACTTGTTATCATGCATACATTCTTTGTACGCAGTAACCTTAAATAATAACAATTTTGCAGTCATTTGGGTACAGAATTTACAGCTCAACCGGCGGAAACTTACAGATTCAGTAAAAATATTTTAAGCGATTGTGAAAAATTAATTTTTATTTTAACATCATTAGGGATGTCATTCCATATTTGTGCACCGTTGAATTCAATCAACCTTTTCCCGTAAGTATTGCGGCATATTGGTAGGTTAAAATGATTTGCAGTTGCAGCTCTAGTGTCCCTTTTAGGAGTTATAAAGATACTGTGATGAAACGGGTCATTTAATTGCAGTATTTTATGAATTGTCTGTGCTGTTTTTAATGTGTAGATAGAATGTAAAGATAAAATATGTGCCGACTGAAATAGTGGCCTGCTGGGGCAAGTGTAGTTTGAGTATGTGATAATTCTTAGAGCTCTCTTTTGTAATCTGACTATGGGTTCAAGATATGTAGGGTACGTGTTGCCCCAAGATTCTATGCAGTAACTTAACTGACTGTGTATAGAAGCAAAATATAGTATAAGGAGAACGGAGAATTCAAAACATTCTCGCGCTTTCAGGAGAATATGGCATCCATACGCAAGTTTTGAACAAACTTGTTTTGTGTGATTTCTCCAGTGCATATCAGAATCAAAATGCACACCTAGGTATTTAAAACTTGTTACATGTTGTAAGGGCTCATTATTTACATGCAAGGTGATAGCATTGTAGTTTAAACTTTTTCCCCTGGAGCTAAACACTGTGTATTTTTTGCATACAGATCTTATATTACACATCTCTGCTTCATGTCTACTTAATGCAGCACTGCCAGACAGCCATCAGGCAGGTTTCAGACTGGGTTTTAGACTGCAGACCTTTCAGGGTTAAAGGAAAAATGCACACAGGATCATTCTCAAGAATTTTCTCTGCCCCTAAACCTTTTCATGCTCTACTGCACAAGATGATTGAAATAATGAGCTTGCACAGGAAGAGGCTCAGTGTTGCACAGATCCTGCAACCAGTGGGCATAACTGTTAAAAAATACACCTTCAGCTAATCCACTTTCCTGTTTACTTTGACTGTTAATCAATTAGCCAGAGTCAAATGTAAGAAAACTTCTGAATGGCTTCTGAAAGACACGCGTAGCCCGCGTCAGCTAACTGGGCTACACTCAGAGCACCAAGAGCAAGAAATGCTATCAGTGAAACACATGCCTCTAATTGTTCAGAATATGGTCTTGCATCTTTTTCAGGCACAGTGAAACTGCAGTGCTGCCTGTGCAGTGCTGCCTGGGCACTGCAGGTTGTCTACCGGGCCGGAATAAAATGTGAACATTGCCTACAGAACACAATCTTTCACCATTTTATAGTAAAGGAACTACGAAATGAGTTCAAAGATTACTGGTAAATGTACTGAATGTGCAGAACAAATGCTTTTATGAATTAACACTAAGTATGAGCCCTTTAAGCGGAGCCGGCCATTTATTACTCAGTGTTTTTCAAAATTCCCGGGCTGGTCGATCATCGCTTGGTGATCATTTTTAAAACTATTTTCTAAACGGCATAAGTGATGCCATGGTGAGCGACAGGCCACCAGAAAATGCCATTTGTTGTAGCCATGACATCACAGGCATGCTTCCAATTGCTGTGAAAGTCATCTGTTCCAGTTGCTGCGGAAAGGCGAAACCCAATGCAGAGGAAAAACAGATAGTTTGACAATTGGAAGTGGGTAAAATCAAGCGTCAGCTTATGACAGATGGATGGGGCGCAGTCCCCAGTCTGTTTTCTTTTTATCCCCCCCCCCCCCCCCCCTTACTTTTAATGTCTTGGCGTGTATGAGTTGAGGGGAGGAGGAGGAGAGTCATTTTTAATAGCCAATATCTTCAAGCTAGCTCAAAAATTCTTGAGGTGGGGTAATGAGCTGTGGAATACCTACCGCTCATCTGCTTTACTTAACCTCAGCACATGGCATTTCGTAGTCCCTTTAAGATGTAGTGAGCAACTAGCATTTGTGTTTCTAGGTAAACAGTCTTAAAGAACATGTTCATCACATAGTTGCACATCAATGTTGTGCAAAGCACTCAACAACACATGGGCCCACTCATGTCTGACTGCTCTGGCAGTACTGTGATGAATGCATGACGATAATACCAAAAGAGAAGTTCGGCAGGTAGAGCTCGGAGCACTTGATACTGTGGCAGATGGCTGGCCGTTTTGTGGCAGCAACATGCTCTCGCTTGACAGCATGAGCAGGTGGTATTTCAACCCCATCACAAGGGGCTATCGCCTGCTCAATCTCGCCAAGGTACTGCTGGAATGCTTTCTCCAGCTTTTCTTCTGTAATATGATCTGAAATGCAATTTAAACACCACAGCATAAGAGAGACTCAAAGGGCACAGTAGTGTCCGATATTTACAGCAGCAATCTCGTGCCTCAGCACTTACAGGCCTTTTTGGATTATAGTAGATTACTCCCTTTAAGGGAACAAGCAACCTTTCTCTTCCATGGCCAACAATGCCACCGCCGCATATACATGCAAAATTACTAAAACCTGCAATGCAAACACACCAAGTGACTGAAAAACAAGCACAGTTGGGCTATATTCGCCACGGCAACGAATTTAAATAGCAGTGTTTCCCACTATTACGGTGCTGCATACAGCTAAATGCAGCCTTCTTTTTTGAGACGCATCTTCTGGCAGTTTCGCAGCTCTACAACAATTCAGATCTGGAGTTCTTTATGTTCCCAGAAGCTTCATTGCCATTGTCTTTTCAAATCACTTGGGATGCATTTTTCTTTATCGTTTTCAAGCAACCGCAGTGCTTGAGCACGCCATTATTGCAGTTACTCTAGCCGCACCACAGTGAAATTTGGTATGGATATGCTTTACCATATGCAGAATGCAGCTACATTATATATATTGTAATTTATGGTGGACAATGGTAGTCAAATTTGTTACAACCACTGTAGTCCTATTATAATGAGGCATTCCAAAGAGTTTTAATTTTTGGAAAATTCTGAAATTAATACATGGCAAACTTTACCTCATTGCATAAAAGGAATCATCATCAGCAATATGAGATATTTCTCAGAGCTGTCGTGGGTATATATACCGGTGCCAAATAAGTGCAAAAAAAAATCCATATATTTCAAATGCATGACTTGCAAAAATTGAACAAAGCAAGATAGGTGAAAATTGACAACAGAATTAAAAAGAACTAACAAAGATCCCTCAACTGCACAACTTTTAGTCAGCTGGCACAAACATTTAAAAAAAAAAAAGAATCTAATTCTGGAGCATCTCCCCTTAAGACGAACTTGAAGGTACCATGAGAATTTATTTGTCTTGTTAGAAATTCATCTTAACAGCTGAGTGTCACTAAAAAAGATATGTGAGCATGCCATGTGCATCCAAATACATGTTACATGAAGGTAATGAATAAAATGGCCTTGCAGTGAGAGGAGAATTGTGTTGCAAGGCTGAATATTGGGCCGCGTCTCAAGGAGACGAGTGGGAGCCACAGGAGAGACTACAGACACCCAACCATTTTGCAAACAGTTCATAACACATTAAACATAGATACTTCGTTATATATATCTGTAGAAGAATCCAGACCATCCCGGCATAAGCACCCATTAACCCTTAAAGAGTACGCATTCCGAACCGACTGTTTCAGATATTCATTTTTCCCGCTTGCCATAAAAGAATGGAATAGTTTGAACCCGTCTATTACTACTAATACATCTTTGCAGAAATTTGTAACTTTGGTAGAACAATTGCGCGATAATTAAATAGATAATTAAATCATAATTATTCAAGTACAACAGACCACTCGTATCACTGCATGTAACAGCATCTGTATGAACATATTATTTACAATGTATAAAATTGCACCCTTTTCTGTGAAAAATACTCTCTCGTTATGTGTTTTATTTTCTGTTATCCGTGTTTTTTTTTTCCCATATTCATGTAATTACTTGCAAATAACAGTGTTTTTAATGTATACCATTCCATTTGTATTCGCTTTGTACCTTCTTACTATATGCCCATCCTGTAAAAATCCCAATGGGATTGACAGTATGTGAAATAAATAAATAAACTAAGATGCCCCCTTTTATCCACAGGCGTATATACACACAATAAACACCGCGCAGGAAGAAGCACAGACTGGTGGTATTACAAACGAATAGTGCCAACCTCTACAAATTACAAATGGAGCATTGCATGGAGTGAGCTGAAAAGTGAAGGCATGAAACAATTTAGGCAATTTAGCTAACGATATACCCTACTTGAAAGTGACATTGGTCTAGTTTTATTTTTTAACCATCCTCTTTCTCTATTTTTCACAGTGATTGATATTTTCCTTTTTATATGATTTTTGCTTTCCCTCCAGCTCCACGAGCTCTGAAGGTGCCTAACTGGACAGTCACCTGTCTTTCTTATCCCGCTCCTCCTGTAACGTAGCTGTTACCAACTCTACGAGCAGGCACCGCTCGCCTTTCCGCCTGCTGCAGGCAGTGCGTATGAGGTGCTGATATCTGGCCATCTCTGCGCTGCAATAACTCATGTTGCGATGCCGTGTCGGTCGAAAAATCAGGCCCCAAGTCAAAAAAACAGGTGTGCACAGTGCCCCCATGATGCCCACGCGACGCCAAGATGCCCATATCACAAAGGCCAAATTACGGGCCATCACAATCTCTAAACAGACTCAAAATTGTCACAAAGCGCTCCTCCTGTTGGTTGATATGTCTGCCAGTCAGTGCCGACCAATAGGAGCGGGGCTTTGCGACCATTTTGAAACTTTTCTGAGAAAGTGATTGTTCCGTAATTTGGCCAATTTCTGGGCAAAGGTGCCCTGCCGCTGCCTTACCAGCAATGACAAAAAAGCTCTCCCCCACCTTCCCCCCAAAAAGAGTGCCCTTGCATGACAGCTTCCCTGCACTTTGCAAGATGGTACGCGGATGCTATCTTTATAAGGGCATGCTTTCTTTACTGGAAGCATTCTGTTCTTTTATTTTATTTCCTTGACAGTGTCCCGTGTATGTTTCGCGAGTGCCATTTCACGGGGTGCCGAGGTTCACAGTCGCTGCAAAGGTTAGTCTTAACAGAAGGAGTTGGGTCTTAAGCTGATTTTTTTTTTTACACTGCATCCTACAAGAGACCTACTAAACATTCTCACATTGTTCGTCTTATTGGACAATGTGTCTTGACCAAATTCATCTCCACGAGAGTTTACTGCATGGTCCACGGTAGAAGTGTCGAGCTAAAATGAGAACATTTACAGCCTTGGTTTCAATAAAAATAACTTGCAATGGCAGGTACACATGCTACCTAGGGGTGTGCGAATAGTACTTTTTTTGAAAACTAATCAAATACGAATAATCTGGCTACGATACCGAATCGAATAAAAAATG
The DNA here is from genome assembly GCF_055824585.1 of Amblyomma mixtum. NCBI lineage: Eukaryota > Metazoa > Arthropoda > Arachnida > Ixodida > Ixodidae > Amblyomma > Amblyomma mixtum. Next base: position 29,095,938 of record NC_143014.1, read on the forward strand.
GTGTAGTTAAACACCAAATTGAACATTCATGCAAAACGAATATTCATGCAAATCTGAGAAGCGCTGGCTGCAGCATTGTACAACTCACAGAGTTGAAGCTGCAGTTGTCAAAAAACGCAACAATGGTCTTGACTAAAAGCCATGGAGTGCCACATCTCAATTGAGAGATGAGGGTTATGGGACATGGCCTCCGATATCGGGCATGAACATAAGAGTTTACTGAACCTGGCTGAACAGTGAGGCACCGCCCCATCTTGGGGACCAATGCTGCCACACGAATGCACCGCGTGACGGCGCTGAATGCGCAGACCCACTGTAAGCAGTATTCTGTGCAGTATCGGAATGGGCCCTATTTTTGAAACAGCCATCAAAGTCAATTACGGCTTGCACAATTCGAAATTCATGCCGATTATTCAAAAACTATTAAAAAAAATGCAATCATATTTGATTCATTTCAAATAACTGTGAATGTGCAGTATTTGGTTCATTCATCGAATCAGATAAGAAAATTATTTCTCTATTCGAAAATTTTGAATATTTACACACCCCCAAGGGTACTTCAACGCAGAGCACAACACTACTTAAAGGCGGTGCTATTGGCATTTTTTCATTAGTTGCTTAACTATGTAGCACTCACAAAAATTTCTTTCTCCATTATACCCCAGTGCCAAGTACCCACTAGTTTTCCAATGGGTACAAGCTTTCCCCTAGCCTGATCCTTGGCTCCTCTTGGGTGATATGCTTGGGAAAATGGATTTTTGAACCAACCTAGCATAGACGAAAAACACTCTACTCTGTACCATGATGCTCTTAAGAGAAAGCTGCCCTTGAGCCATTAAAAGTCATCACCATGATCATCCGCCATTATAGCTCCACGATCACAGAACATAATTTACAAAAAGCACTGAAGCTGCTATTCATGTGCAAAATAAATTAGCTTGTCCTCGCTCTTAAAAATATTATGCTAGTCCAGCACATGCCCCAATCCTAACATCATCAAACACACATATTAGAAAAATCAATTAAACCTCATTATAGTTCAAGTGAGGAGTGACAGCAACTAAATTTTTGTAAAAATCATGTAGCACCAGCAGTATACACTAGTTATGAAGCAGCCAAAAGTACTCAAAATGTTTTCAATGGATTCATTAATTTATGATATCCAAAGATGAAAGCTCTTACTGCTTAATGAGTATAAAAAAAAGAGAACCTACAAAATTCAACTTTACCAATTCTAAATGAGCTTAAAAGTACTGAGTCCACTTATCTGCTCTAAAACCTTCAAAGCCGTAAATTAAATGGCCCAACACTAGCCTTAACTCTTTCTGTACCGTGCCCATTAAGCATGGGCTACTGGTGACCAATAGATATTACATGCTATTTCAATGTTACCTATGAATGACTTCTACTATCAGTTATGTAGTTCAAGAACTCACCTTTCAGTTTTGAAGTAATTTGTAACTCTGCTACACAGTGGTGAACTTTGGTGCAAGATGCAAGAGCGCGGTGCAAAACTTTTCTTAGCATCGAAAACTCCCCGACATGCGGACCATCTTGCAAACCACCTCAATTTTGTCATTTTTTTGGCCACTGCAATAACTTTTTTTCATGCTAGCAGTTGAAGTGAGCATCAGGATGATGTCAGGTTGTCTGACTTTAGTTTAGACAATAAATATCTCAAGAAACCTGCCCAAAATGTCAACTGTTGTGTACCAGGCAGCAATATTTTCTGCCTTCCACTGCAGTACTACTTTTTTTGTTTGCACCTAAGATGTCCGCAGTATTTTAGCCAGTATTTTCCATGTGCCTGCATTATGTGGCCAACATCTAATACCGCTTCTCTATAGATACAGCCATTCTGCCCGAAAAAAGAACTTACCCCCTCCCCCATACGGCACTATGCAGTGAAGCCAAAGGCACCCATGCGGTGAAGCAGACACGTAATGAGATGTAACGTTGTTACTGGACTGTTTTTATCAACAGCAGCAAAAAATAGAGGGGACACTTGAGCTCCGCCTCAAGGGTATGACTCGATAGCGTTAATGGGTTAATTCCCATATACGCAAACAGTCATTCTCTACTTTACATTCATAGATCCCTGGGAGTCCTCTACCCCTCCTGGCACAGTGGTGCAGCAGTTAAGTGATGCGCCACTGCTGTGAGATGGCAGGTGCTCTCAGTGGTAGGCCTTGTGCGGCCCAAGTTGCTCTTCCCAAGCAACCAATCATTAATTTACCTGCCACCTGCCCCGGTGGGCAGGTTGTGATGACGCCGCAAGCTCCCGTTACCTGGGTGGCCCAGCTGCCTCCTAAATTGCTCTCTGGGGACCACCTGCCAGAGCCATGTCCGTGATTTCTCACTCATAATGGCGACACCGAATTTTCCGGACAACAGGGCCTTTAAAGCTGTCGCGTCAATAAGATTTCAGTCTACATAAGTATGTTTGGATGCCCAGTTTTCTCATGGTACGGAAAAGTTAAAGGACCCTAATATTTTTTGCATGACAGAAGGCCTGAAGTTCAAAATGCCCGATCCTGCACCAGTGGCTTCCAAATACCACATAACAATTTAAAAAGGAATTTCTTGAAGAGTGGGCATTCTGATGATGGAAACAATGAATGGTGAGCACGATTATGATTGCAGGCCAAGAAAAGTTACAGACGATAAACAAATGCAGCCCCAGCTGATAAAATGAGACTCTTCATTGCGTAATGGAGTTGTGATATTGGCAAATGCATTTTAAACTCCTGCATTCCTTCTTTACTACTACATACATGCATACAAATGTACTATATGCATACCCCATTTAGGAGCTGCTGTTGACTACCAAACCATTCACTGATCTGGAGACAGAGTTGCTTTTTAGCACAAATTTTTTAACAGCAAAAGGACAACTGAGGAGAAAGCAAAGAACAATACCTAACAAAGACTAATAAAAAAAAAATGGAGCATTAACAACAACTAGGTTATGGAGTAAACTCGCAATAACTGGGGTTCGCAGGGAACTGAAAATTTGATTGAATTATATGGATTTCTAACTGAGGGGAACCTTTTCAATTGACACCTGAAGATGATTTGACCACAGCATCAGTTCAAATTGTCATAAGCCCAAATTAATCGGGCATGCAAGTCTTGAAATCACAGAGATTTTCGACGAAGTCTATTTAAAAAAAAAACAGTTTTTCGTAGAAAATATGCTCCCAACTATATCTCTGCAAAATATCAACGCTCAAAACGATCCAAAAGCACGAAAAAAAATTAATACTTCGAGAGTCACGCGGCTTAAAAACGAAGAGGGAGCTTTGAAATGATGTTCACTTCACGCGACCGCAATTCCGAAACCGCTCTCCGATCGCCGTCATTTTGCTACTTGAAAGCTCGTTTCAAGCCTTTTTTATCTGACTGCTTTCAAGATGGCATCACAGAAGCACAGCCAATACTACAGCAGTTTCCCCATTACTCGATTTCCCGCGACTCAACAAGTGCACACAAACCTCAACTGCTTTGCCTTGAGCAACTGAAATGAGCTTGGTATCAATATATTCAGGAAGAGTAGAGCTAAACAATGATGCTATTCATACTGGCTTTTATATCATGCATTAAATTTAATTACCACATGTACTCACGCAATTTTTTTTTTAAAATTAAGCCTTCAAAAAGTGGGCGCGCAAAATATGCGGAGATTTCGCGAGCACTTCATTAAAAACACTACAAAGGCAATAATGTGCAATTTTTACGGTATATTGCCACATATAAGTCGACCCCACAACCAACGCCTTTCGCTGGCCAAAAAAAAAAAGTTGACTCCAATTGTAAGTCGATGCATAAGCCCCCTTCACCAGGGCGCCCGCCCATGACGGTGCGTGTGCACCTGAAAGGAGTAAACGCGGAACGATACAATCGCATAGCTAGGAGTTAGGTTCAAAAGGAGATACAAGGCAATACAACGGCGCCCTCGCATGCGGCCCGGTTCAGTAGCGCCAAACAGCCAACAGTTCAGTAGTTTCGGGTTCTGACGCGAAGTATGCACGCTCCAGAGGTTACCGGAAGTTTGCTTTCGCAGCCATTCGTACGGGGAAGCGATCGCTGGAGCAAGCGAGTGGGTAAAGGGCGCGCAATTGACTTCTCTTTACCAGAACCAATTTAAAATGAATTACCAACATTTTTGACACCACTCGTCTTTCGCAGCCACACACGGCAACGCAGCTGCGCCAATCTTCCCAAGCCTGCTCTACGCGCATCTGCGTGCATGCAGGTTTGCTTACGCAGTAGGGAGTGCAAAATATGCCAGTAAAGGTATATATTTTTTAAGAATCCACGTAATAAATTAAAGGGTGCACAAATTGCCCGAGTAATTACGGTCGTTGCTTTCCTAAATTATTCGCCAACCCATTTTGTGCGTTCTATTCATATATTTTTTTTCAGCAATGCAATTTTCACAAATGGCATCTTGGGTGATGCAGCTCTTAAATATTTTTAATAATTTAAAAACATTCCTTGGCAAATGGACTGTAACAAAGAGCCCAATTAAAACCACAAAACTCCACATAACTCATATCCTATTTGAGCTGTTCAAAATCTAATTACATATTTCGACTCACCATAACAAAGCACATTTTAATGGTGGTTATGATAAGAATGCTACCATAAATTAAAAAAAAAATTGTTCCAAGACCAGCATCCCCCCTTTAAAGCAGGGATGCTGACTGTGATGCCTGGCTGAAAGATCGACAGAAATCGTAATACAGAAATGCTCTTTCGAGTCGATGGTGTCTCAATGCAGCGGAGATTTTCGGCAGCAGAAATGAGGAAGCAGCCAGATTGGGTGCTGCCTTTAATTGGTTGGGCATCCAGTTTGAACCTAGCGCCTTTATACACGCAAAATGGATCCAAAATATTATGTCACTGAGTGCTGCAAGCTTTTCGCATGCCACAAAAACTGAAAAGAGCCAGTGAAAGCAAACGAAAATTAACAAGAATAACGGTAGGGGCCACAACTTCAAATTCGCTTCAAACTTTCGTGGAGGCAAGCGCTGTTGTTCAGCCCACACCAAGATGGCAGCAAAAAATAAAAAATAAAAACCAACTGACTTATCTTGCCCAAAAATGTGAAGAGAAAAGCCGGACAAGAGGCGAGGCGGGGGCGGTGTTAGCCTTCTAGTCCTACCAACAAAGAAACATCGTGGAGCTTCCTTTGGTGAGTTCGTCACACCTGCCCTGCCTATAGCGCGTACGATGCCACCAAAATGAACGGTTGTGGGCTGCCACTGCAAAGCAACAATTGCATCCGCTGCGTCTCTGTTAGGCGCGGTTGATTGGTAGCGCCAAATCTCAGCACTGGGTGAGTGAAAATGGCAAGTGAAACGCTCTTTCATCTGATCTTATATTTTGATTTTTCGAAGTGGAATGAATAACTTTCGATTGCATGCTCCTATTTCAATAATTTTTTTAAGTGGAATAACTTTCGATTGCACACTCCGATTTCAATAATTCTTTTTTCACTGGTCTCTAGAACGCACGGGGAATCAATTGAATCAGATCAGCCTTATTGAGGAAAACATCGCGGTGCCCCTTTAAGCGAGTCAGAGCTAACAAAAGTCCATTGTGCGCCAGGTGTCCAAGCTAATATTAGCCGAGGCAACTTCAATCATACTATGGACCACTGTGTGTAGCTAGTCCAGTATTTTTGTATTTGTATAATTAAATAAATTGAGAAAAAAATTGTGGTTAGGGCGCTTGCCTACTGAGCCAGAGTAACCTGGTTTGAACCCTACCACGGCAGCCATGTTTCGATGGAGGCAAAACGCAAAAGGCGCCCGCATGCTGCGAGATGTTGGAGCATGTTAATGATTCCCAGGTGGTCGAAATTATTCCGGAGCTCTTCACAACGGCACACCTTTATCCTTCCACTCCCTCCTTTATCCCTTCCTTATGGTGCAGTTTGGGTGTCCACCGAGATATATGAGACAGTTACAGCATCATTTCCTTAAAACCAATTTTCACCTATTTCGTTTCCGGGAAAAATTTCGGTGCGAAATTGCAGAGCATGCCAAAAAATGTCTAATGCACCAGTTTTTATTTTGATGCGTGCTATAGAGTATTTTCCGCATTGAAAAGACACCACGTGACATATGAAATATATATATATACACACACACGCACGCACGCACAGGGTGTTCCGTATTTATGTGTGGGTTGTAAAATATCCTACGCGAACTACTTGCCTCTTTGGGCCCAAGCACAGACCATAGGGTAGCTTTTGATAGTCTGCGTTTTCAATAAATCTTATAAACATTGGAACTTGCCTGAATTGTCCGGAATCGGCGAAAATCTGCAGTCGTCTCGCAGAGAATTTTCGTCTAGGCGAGAAGACCAGCAGATTTGACAGGCTGCGCCACCTGGCCAGCTCCAAGCAGGGATACTGGTTGCCTCGCAGTTCGCCAGAAGGTGCAGCCTCTCGAATTGGCTATCCTGCTCGCCTCGATGAAAATTCTGCAGGCAGAAGACCCCAGTTTTTCACCGATTCTGGGCAGTCCAGGCAAGTTCCGATGTTAAATTATTTATTGAAAAACGCAGACTATTGTAAGCTACCTTGTGGTCTGTACTTGAGCTGAAATAGAGTAGTGGTTTGCGCAGGAGAATGTTGTACAACGCGGACAGATAAATACAGAACACCCTGTGTATGTATGTGTGTGTATGTATATATACTTTGTATGCGTGTATATATATGTATATGTACACACACACGCGCGCGCGCACGCACACACACACACACACACACGCACGCACGCACACACGCACACGCACACCACGCTTGTGCAATGCGACAGCAGCACTCTCCAAAGTGGAATTCGTGAACGTAGCAGCTTCGATGGTGCTGCGATTGTGATGGGGAAAGCAGACACTGGCGGCAGAATTGAATTTTTTTTTAAATTAACACTGATGACCTGGCCACATTAAGTGTGGAAAAACCAACGGGCGCTCTGGTTCCTGGTAGCTACACGCAAGCCAAAACACTAACCTGCGTTCCTATTTCCAGTTGGCAGACAGCGTTACGCGTCTGGCGCCTCGCAAGCAGAGTCTTTATGTTTAGAAGCGCCACTTCGTTTCTCAAATTGCGATTTTTTTATGGCCCGACAGACGAAATACCTGACCGACGACTACAAATGTCGCTTTATTTCAACCTGCGCATAGCTAACGGAAGCAAGCGTGCCCGCTGCTTTTCCGACTGAACATGGCCAGGTTAATTTTGCCGCCAGCGCCCATCATTCCTTTTGCCCCGTCACATTCGCAGCACCATTGAAAACGGCTGCGTTCAGAAATCCTGCGTTGGAGAGCGCTGCTCTTTGCGGCTACGTTGTCTGTGACTGAAATGGCTTATTCATGGAAACCCAAAAAACAAAATAAAAGCGAAAGCGAAGCCACCACATGACTGGCTGAAAGGCACTCCATGCATTGGTCGACTCCTCCTAGTTTCGGAACCGAGTTCAAAAAAAAAAAGGAGGGAGCCGAGATGTTTAATTCAATTTAATAGAGAAATTGGCGGCAGAGGAGAACAGTTGGAAGTTTCTAAGAATGCTCAAAGAGTGGAGATCGAGTTCCCACGGTAAAAAGATGAGCTCAGAATCCTCTTCAACGCACCTTTAAGCATGGTCACCTAATCTGACACCTTTCCATATCGAAAAGATCATCAGGTTCCGCTTTACGGTGATGATACATCGTCAAAGCACTAGTTCCGGCATGTTGCTCATCCATGGCTGTGTGTGAAGGTAAGCACACGCCACACACTTTTAAATAGCAGACGGCACGTCACGTGATTTCTGGCAGTTGCGTCAGTGCTGTCGGCTCCGCATACGCAGCTGTGGCGAGGCGCAACGAGTCTCGTGATTCGATATTAGAGAGGCGAGCAAGCACTGTCGGCTCAACGTGCGCAGCTGTGGCAAGGGGAATCACATGGCATGACGTCAGAGCCAAGCCTTCGCTCCTCCTGGTTTGAAGGTCAAATTTCATAGCCACATGACCTTCACCTTTGTATGGGAGGAGTCGTAGAGCTTTTGCTCTAAAAAAAGGTGAACGATGGCGGAAATTCCGACACTCGTCCCTCGTTATACAGCTGCTGCAGTTTCAGTTTCGAGTTGCAGGCAGCCGATGTCTCATCGATGGCGGGTTAAAAATCAAATTGATTTAGGAGGAAAGAAAAATGGCGCAGTAATTGTCCCACATCTCGGAGGACATCCAAACTGCGCCGTAAGGAAGGGAAGGTGGGTGTGAAAGAAGAAAGAGGTGCCGTAGTAGAGGGCTCCGGAATAATTTCGACAACCTGCACATCTTTAACGTGCACTGCCATCACACAGCACATGGGCGACTTTGCGTTTCGCCTCTATCAAACACGGCCAGTGCGGCCGGGTTCGAACCCGCGAACTATGCCTAAGTAGCCAAGCGCCCTACCCACTAGGGCTTCTGGATCGAGGCCGCTTACTTCCAGTGGGTTCACTTTCAAGCGCCCAATGTGCCATCCAGTCCCCTAGTGGAGATTGGTGATCAGCACCCATGTTTGCTTACAAACTTCAAAACCATGCATACCACACACCAAAATAAAAACTGATGAATTAGACGTTTTTTGGCACATTCTACAATCTGGCACTGGCATACGCACCGGAAATGAAACAGCGAAAAAGTAAATATTATTTTATTTAATTATTCATTTGAATTATTAGCTTCAAAAACGGCAGTTGGTAACAGTAAACTATGGCCCGCGTCGCCCTGTATTACTCCGGTCTGAAATCACGACAGTAAAGGAAATCAGCTTTTTAATACTTGACTGCGTTAAACAAGCCAGATACATCAAAATTCTTGACCTTATAATTTCGTGCTGATCTTCTTGTTCAGGTAACAAGATAAGTTCAACAACTGACTACTTTTTTTTTTGTCGTAGAGGTATTGTGTGAGGCAGTTCAGATGTGGGCGGAGCTTCACTACACTTTAATTATACACAATGGTCAACAACATGGTCGAATTTGCCTTCACCTACATTGCCTTGGTATATTTTGAATGCTTGGCTAACGTTGGCTGGGACACCTGGTGTACTGATCGGCGCGCACATGGTGGGATACACCAACAGTACTGATGTTTTACCACATACCATTGCCTTATTTAGCTCCCTGCAATTTTTTATGCTGAATTAAAATTGGCATTCCCCATTTTACCAGCAATGTCATACTTTATTCCATCAATATAAGGCAAGATCTTTTCATTTCAACCATTTTCTCATAACATTCTTTAGTCAGTTGGCTTTTTTATACAACTGCAGGAGCCTCCCCAGTAATTTCTTTTTTTTTATGATCTCCTCACAATGCCTGCAGACACTGGTTTGGTTTGGTTTATGGGGTTTTAACGTCCCAAAGCGACTGAGGCTATGAGAGATGTCGTAGTGGAGGGCTCCGGAAATTTCGACCACCTGGGGTTCTTTAACGTGCAGACATCGCACAATGCACGGGCCTCTAGAATTTCTCCTCCAAAGAAATTCTATAGGCCCGTGTACTGTGCGATGTCAGTGCACGTTAAAGAACCCCAGGTGGTCGAAATTTTCGGAGCCCTCCACTACGGCGTCTCTCATAGCCTTAGTTGCTTTGGGACGTTAAACCCCATAAACCAAACCAAACCAGTGTCTGGAGGCATTGTGACGAGATCAGTTGGTATGAGATAACTTGTGAAGTATTAGCACCTTCACAGTCATATATCACCAAATATGCAGTTATTTATTGATGTTTTCCGGACTGGACATTCAGGGATCTAAATAACCGGTCCAAGGTCTCATTCACACTACCAGCAGTAAACAAAACGGGCAAAAAAATAAAAGCAGCCCACCAGCTGGGCTTGTGACTTGGAAAGAGTGCAAAAATAGAAAAGAGACTACAAAAAGAACTTGGAAGCATGCAAGGCAAACACCTCAGCAGAACTATATGCCACTGATTTCCCCAAGGAAAACACAGCCAACGAAGAACAGCTGAAGGTAAAGTGCAGGGAAGAAATTAGGAAGTTTGCTGGCATAAGATGGCCGTGGTTGGTGTGTGACAGGGATACTTGAAGAGCATTGGAAGAGGCCTTTGTCTTGAAGTGAAAGTAATTCAGCTTACGTTTCTTTGAAAGGACATTAGAATAACGAGCTGCATATTTCTCACCCAGTGGTCTCAATCTATTGGCATTAGCCATGTCTGATTCCAAAACGAACTACCTCATTGCACGTCAGTTTGGGTTACGCATGCTTCTAAGGCTTGTGAAAAGACATGGCTTCTATCCCCCCCCTCCTTCCATTAGAGCGTGGCCAATGCAGCCAACACTTTATGCATAGTGACATTACCAATACCAACAGAATGCATCCTAATGAGCATGGGTTTCGCAAAGGGCTATCATGTGATACTCAACTAGCTTTATTCATCAAAGACATAAGCTCTAATCTTGATTTAAACATTCTGGTGGACGCTCTCTTCTTGGATTTCGAAAAGGCATTCAACAAGGTTCCCCATCACAGACTTCTACTTAAACTTTCAAGCTTACACATTAACCTCCTTGTATTGGATTGGATACGCAATTTTCTCACTAACCACAAACAATTCGTGTATACAAATAAACTCTCATCGTCTTGCTCCTCGGTCCTTTCCGGTGTCCCCCAAGGCACCGTACTTGGGCATTTGCTCTTTCTAATCTATATTAACGACCTGCCTAATAATATCACTTCTCATATCCACCTATTTGCAGACGACTGTGTAATCTACCGCCCCATCTATAACACCTTTGACTCTCGCTTACTTCAAGACGACCTTAAACATGTTGAAGACTGGTGCAACACTTGGTTGATGTCCTTAAACACCAATAAAACGACATTGCTTTCTTTCCATCGATGCTATAACTATCAACCCTTCAGGTATGAAATAAGTGCATCTGAAATATCATCTGTTCAGTCATATAAATATCTCGGCATCACATTTTCTAACACACTTAATTGGTCAGCACACATAACAAACATAACAAACGAAGCCAATCGCACTCTTGGCTACCTCCGTAGAAACTTGCGACTCTCTTCTGCTTCAATTAAAACATTAACATATCTCACATTTGTCCGGCCGAAGATGGAATACGCATGCTCAGTCTGGAACCCTCATCAATCTAACCTTTCTAACACCCTCGAATCAGTTCAGAATCGCGCAGTTAGATTTATTTTTTCAGACTACTCGTATCACACCAGCATCACTGCACTTAAATCTGAGGCTAATCTTACTAATCTCGAGTCGAGATGTTGCATCTTTCGGTTCTGCCTCTTTCATAAACTTTATCACGGCCCACTTGATGTTTCAGCTATCTTGCCAGCTCATCGTTTATCAAGCCACACCAACCACCCTAAAGCAGTCTACCCTCCCCCAGCACAGACTACAGCTCATCTTCGCTCATTTTCCGTGCAAACTGCTCGAGATTGGAACAGCCTGCCAATCGACTCCGCGCACCACTCCGATCCATTGCACTTCAAGGCTGCCATCCAATCTCTCATTAGTGGAACATTCAGCCCATCCCTCATGTAATACCCCATTTCTGGGGCATTTGAAGTATTGATAATAAATAAATAAATAAATAAACACCACCACAGAACAACAAATTTTTGCCCTCATCCATGCCGCAGTGCAGCCAAGGCTAGATAGACAATGCCAGTATCAGGTATGCTTGTTAGTTACTTGTACCTTGTTTGCAGCACTGTTTCCTGTTGCAAAAAATTCAAACAGATATTTATTGGTTTCATCACTGGCACATTTTAAACAGTTCTGAGCAGACATGTCAACAAGGATGAATGGTGAAAACCCACACTTCAAGCACATCCAGTGAAAAAAAAAAAACAGTTGGAACCAACTGGTTCCAATTGGAATGATGTAGTCTAAATGGACCCCCCGTTGGACCTGTTGAGTTTCCAGCTGGTGAGCCCAAATGGTCTCAATACTTCTCATATATATTGCATTTTGTGCAATTTATTCGTGACAAATTTGTGAATACTTGCTGAATGCAATACCTGCCTAATGGGTCCAATGAATAAATAATTGGTTGGGTGGCTAGAAACACAGCTGGACCCAATTTGAAAATACAACTAAAACCAATTGGACCTCCAACTGGTTTGAAATTTCCATTTTTTTTTTTGTTGGGGCTAGCTGCAGTTGGCTTTCTAGAAAAAAAACTAACAGAACTAAAACATTAGGTTCCAATCAAATTTTTCAACTAGAAGTTTTTCAATTGGAATGTGCAACTGAGAGAGAATGATTTCTCTGAATGTGATCTGCATATTGCTCTCTATAAATACAGAACAGTGAACTTTAGATTTTTCATATAAATTTGCAGGCTAATCTGTTGAATTGCTTTCATTATTCCCCCTAACACTGTGGGTGATGATTAAATGAAATGACTTCAATAAATGGAGAAGTGCCACCGACTCCAGCAGAAGGGTCTCAAGAAAGGAGTATATCAAGTTCTGTAGGTATAATATTGAGCTTGTACGTGCTAGACATGTGTGACTTTGTTCACTGCTGCATGTTTGTTTGGCATGACTTCCACAGAAGCAAGGCATTTTCATAATTTTGATTTCCTTGCAAAAGATGCCGGTGCAAGGCAGCATCTGCCAGCGGTCCAATTGGTTCTATTTGGGCCTCAATTGGTTTTGGCCCAATTGGATTGAATCCCAATTGGACCAAATGAGGACAAATTTCCAAACAGAAAATTCAATTGTTTCCAATTGGAAATTTTGCAATTGACAACTGAACTGTTTTTTTTTACTGTGCAGCTTCCGCTATGCTATACTATATACTGCTAACCGTTAACTACATATACAATGACTAACATGCAAAGAAATACACGGTTGCAAAAAATAGTTGAAAATGGGAGTTTGAGAATTCAAGCCACTTGAGCAGTCTGAGATTTCAAGGCATACTTGCCCGCAGAAGCACCAGAATTATAGCAGAACTTGAATGTAAGGTACAGCAAAGATGATGATGATGAATTTTTATGGCACAGGAACATCTGTGGCCAAAGAGCGCCATGGCACAAGGTTTTTTCTTCTACTCAAGGTGGGGTCAAAGACGCATTTCCCAAGCAATTCACCCTGAATAAGCCGAGCACCAGGCCAGGGGAAGCTTGTACCCATTGTATCACCGGTGGGCACACGGTGGCACTGGGGATCGAACCCCGCACCTTCCACATGCGAGGCAGATGCTCTAACAACTAGGCCACCGCTGCGGTAAGGTACAGCAAAGAACCTACAACTGTGCACTGGAGACCTACCTAAGAGAGCTGAGAGCACAGCGAGACATCTGCGTGCTAACAGAAATACGTTGGTACTGAATGCTGTTTTGTACACATTGAACTGTGTCACTACCAGTACCCACTCACCCTTACTCCACAAACAGACATACAAACGAAACGATAAAAAGACGTATCAAGAAAGGTTCTCACCATATGAGGCTGTCCCAACGACGTTACCCAATGAATTGTAAGTTGAAGTTTCGACACCAAAGGATCCTTTCACAACAAACTTCTGAAAATCCAACAAGAGCATTAGCTCAAACTTCACCTGTGCAAAGTAAAGTTGCTGTAAACTTCAAAACAAACTTCAAGATACATACATTTAGCACAGAAAGGAAAATATACCCACTAGAACTGACCGACAGCCAATTGTTTGAAAGTTTGCATTCATTTAAAGCCATTTTTTTTTCCAGCTGATGCTAACCATTATTTTCCACTAGACAGATTTTTCACATATCACACTGCCATGGAATTAAAAAAATTAATAATCTCTTGTCTTTGCTTCATCTCTGCTAACATTCTACAATAGTAGAACACTGCCCTGTACCTAAACAGGAGAAAAGCAAAGGCAGCACTGCACCCCACAAATGAAAAACAAGAAAAAACATATTTCCCATACCAGCCCAAGTTATGGAATTACTGAAAAAATGTATTAACTTTTTGTGCCAAAGCTGAGTGACTATGAGGCACACCATACTGGAGGGCTCGATAAATTTAATCTAGCTAAGGTGTTTTAAAGTGAAAAAAAAATACAGAAAATGAACCATTTGACATATTGTCTCCACTGAAATGCAGCCAACAAGGCTAGGATCAAATCTGCTACCTGTCCTCAATATTGGAATACCAAACAACAAAGAGAAACTACACAACTCAGTATTTTACAAACAGAAGTGAACACAAAGGAAAACCATCACCAAGAAAAACATTAAGCACAAAACAGTGCGACTTCCACATATATGAATAACAACGCACATGTGCCATTATTGGTACCAAGTTAACAAATCACTTCTTACCTGCATTCATTACTCACCCTGTTAGAAAGCCTCAACCAACGTAATGCTGTGATATTTGTTCCCACAGAGTAGCCTGGAAGTGCAGGGGGACATTTGCATTTTACAAGAATAGCTGTGTGAGCTGCATTCATCAGAAGAGCAAGGTTGGGGATCACATCTGATTCATAGCATAGTGTCCTCACTGCCAAAGCCACAGAGTGTGTATAGAGCTTATAAGTAGTTACATGTTGGGGCATCACCTGGAGTGTGGGGCGGAAAGGAAGTGATGAAGGGGGCAGAGATAAAAAAAAAAAGGACCGGCTCCTCCCACGTGCATGGGTGAAGGCCGTGCCAACGTGGTAGACCATGACATGGTCCATGAAGCAGAATGCTTCCTTTTCATATTTATAGCGCTGTTCGAAAAGTGACCATCCTTGCTCTGCCAAATCCAGGCAGAGTGCCCGTCCGTCTGCATAAGGGTTATAAGCATGTCATAAGGAAAGGAAAGGCACCGAAGCAGTCTCATAGTGAGTGGACACCTGGAACGTGCCATGAAGGAAGGGGAAAAGAAATTAGACATTGAAGTTAGTTATGGCTGAATTTTGCATTTTATGCAACAAGAATATATATTCTTTTTTTAGTGCATTTGGTTCAATGTGGCACAGAGAATACAGAATCTGATCACAATAATGCCTGCCAACAAGGCAACAGCATATCTTTATCAACGGGGACTCAGCCAATGAGGGCATTCAGGGGCCCAATACCTTAAAGAAAACATGAAGATGATTGTTTCGCTACACCACTGTGAAAGTCCTAGTGACAGAATTTCAGATGCTAAGGACATAACCATTCATGTTTGATTAACTGCACAGGTACGAAGTTGGCTTCAGCTTCTTTTAAACCCAGACACAGTGTGCAGCGCTACCTTCTGAAAGGCTGGCTACTTACATGCAAAGAACTCACTCAAAGAACTAAGGCAACTCACCGATCACACCTCGGGCAAAGTTATCCAGATGTCCAATCGGTAGCACGTGAATGGCATACTGCTGCAGGCGGATGTTCAAATCTAAGAAGAAAAACATAAATTTCGGCTTTTTGGCCTCAACCCGAAACACAACACTATACTTTCAAGTGAAAGATCAAACGAAAATGTGCAATGGGAATCTCTGCGAACTGCGGTAGAACTGAAGACGCGGCGTTCCGAGTAGTACAGGTATAGTACATACGTTGATTACTCGGGACTCATATTGGCGCTTAAAACTAGCACTGCTGTAAACGGCGAGCAGAATACCGTCTTCCGTTACGAACGTTTACACTGTGTTCAGTTCTTTCTAAAGAAATGCGAACGCTCAAAAGTCAACTCCGCTAAATTCACAATGGTCGAAGCATATTGTTCAACAACACTAAGTCTGACTAAACGAAAAGATGCAGCGCAACGAACTTTCTCATGAATTCAGTTTTCCACTACCACATATAATACGTACCGTGGTTAAAAACCAGCAACAACTTCTCTGTGATGTCCTTTAGAAGTTCACCCTTCTCTTTAAGCACCGGAAATATTGCGCGCACAACTTTTCTTGCTTCTTTTACCAATGCTCTATTACTAATTAGAGATGTTGCGCCCATTTTAATGAACCGTAGGTAAAATACCGCGGGATCACTTCGTCACGCTCAGCCACGGAACCAAGCACGGAACCATATGCAGGGTTGCCAGGTCCGAAATTTTAAAAGGAGCCACAAAAAGCAGAAAAGTCGCCAAAAAAAGTAGCCAACCAGCTGCCGAAGTGTCAAAAGTAGCCAAAAATACGCCAAGGTTGCATAAAAGCGTCACCAAAAGCATAAACGGCGCAAGAATTATATAATTCTTGCAGGACGCAGGGTAATTGCGAATACGAATAACTCTGAACTACAAAATCATGGCAAATCAAATGAAAGGAAATAAATTAACACCATGGGACAGAAGCACGGAAACGCGCGATGAATTTCTGAAGGGAAAGAGAGTGTGGGAAAAGCAATCAGAAAAGTTTTTCTTCTTTTCAGAGGAGAAATAATTGTGGTTCCTAAGCCACAGCCATGGCAATTTTAATTCCGTTATATATATATGGCATGCCTGGCATTGATTTTTGCATGAAATTTCTTCACTGCTCCATAAACAAGGGTTTGATTTGATATGCCTATTTCTTTTTCCGTTTCTGTCCTGTGATCTTTTTTTCAGCTTTATATTGCGAAAACAGACTGATCGCCACATGCAGTTCATATGTTCTAAAGGCATAGAAAGCATAGTCTTGGTCAAATTTTTTCAGGTCACATGGCTTCCTTTTCAGCCGTATACTGGTGAACTCATGGCTCTCGGGTTATCGCTGTACGATACAAAGAGCCTTCGTCATCGCGTTCCAAGGCCTTTTGCTCTTCCCCGTTCCCCAGTAATCGGCTAAAAGGAAACCGTATTTTCCCTGAAAAATTTTAACTTATAGACTGCAATTCTCAGCATCATCCAATTGGATGTCGGGCTAGCATGTGCGACCGATCAACGCGCTTTGAACCAGTATCCAACTGAGGAAACAAGGTATATCAGCTAAGTAGCAATTCACATCCTTATTTAGCTGAAGCGCATTTAGTCAATGGGTTTGGGACATTTCTTATTGCTGGTTCATTGAGGGACTCTGCTGGTTCTAAGGAAACCTACATATCAGCATTGCATAGCGGAGGCGGAATCTCACCTGGGAGAACACAAGAGCGAGAAGTATTTTAAGTCTGGGACATGATTACAGGCAAAATTTCAACAGAAAGACTGGCACCGCAGAATAATGGTGTTCACGTATGGCATTCTGACAAGCAAAGATGCATGGACCATTGACAGAAAAAGAGGTCCATTACAGGCCTAACTTCGATTTCAAAAGTAGCCAAAAAGTAGCCAAGTAGCCAAGTTCAAATCTTTGGGAAGTGTCTCCTGCGACCCGGTCGAAATAACGCAAGCGTTATTTCCACCCGTGACGTCGCATCCGGTTTAAAAAAACGACGTCACGTCCGGCCATTTTTTTGTTTGATTTATTTTGAGCCGAGCCAAGCATTGCTTGCAGTAGCTGTATGGCCGGTCGGTGTGTGCTGCGCGCGCTCGTGTTGCCCGTGAGCAATTTCTCTGTTCTTTCTTTCTTTTGGTATGCAAGTATTGAGTGATTGCCCGTTATCTGACATTCGGCATTCCGTTGTCAACTTCCTTGCGCCCAAATATTTTGTGTTTGCAGATCACCCAGGACTAGCACTGAGCCCGCTTGCCCGGCAGTGGACACAAAGGCCCTGAAGGTGAGACTCATCTGTTTTATCCCGAGTTCTGCTCAAAAGCTCAGTGCAGTTCACAGAAAAGAATATACGCTGAGTATGTTTTTGTACCTTTTGTCAGCCGTCCCTAGCGTAACTCTTGGCCATGTAAAACACGCATGATTACCAGCTTTAGCGTGCGCCCAAAAAAAAGGGCGGGAAACTTTTGACAACAGCCCAGTTGAGCTAACCGTTTATGCGATGAGTTTTGTACGTGGTCCGACTTTTTGTGACCCCGCTGCTAGGAAAGTGTGTCGAATACTGACTTAATGGTTTATTATACAGTTGTGTTGCTGTGAATCCATGCGAGCCGCTTTCCGAAACGCTTTGGTGTCCGGAGCGCGTAAACATGTTCTTTTTTTAAATTTATTTTCATTTCACAGCACTTGAAAAGCCGAAGTGCAGTTTACTCGTGTGCACGGACCTTCCCGATTCCTGCTTCGAGTCCGGCGTTCGCTTGCTGGCGCAGAGGCTGAACAAATGAGACGATAAAATGCGGAAGCAGCAAAGGCATTAATCAGCCACAGGGTGAGCTCTCCACCTTCTGTGAATTTTATAACTCGAGTGCTGTGCCACCTGCACTGAGCATCGGCTTTACATGGGGAAGGTGCTTGGACCCAGGTAGCTAACTAGCATGGAGCGCATGAGGCAACTGGAAAAGCAAGCTTTCTTTTAAATCCTCTAAGCTTAAAGCCTTTTTACAGGTGATGCTGCAGAGATGCCTGAAGGAGGTGAACGTTGTGGACAAGGTGCTTGATGTCCTTTGATATTTTGGAAGCTTGTGAGATGCATAAAGCTCGCAAGGCACTGTTGCAGTGTGTGACAGGCTGTCACGGATCTAGCAGATTATAATTTTGAAAGTGGGCTTCCTGCTGTGAAACCGGGAACGCTTGTGCCTCTAGAGACAAGCAGTGGCGAGAAGCCATAGACGAATGTAGGTAGGACAGGTAGCTGAATGAGGGAGTAGTTCCCATATTTGAAGAACACATGGAAAGACAAGGACAAGGCGTTGTTTGTGTTGTTCCTTCTGTGTCTCTCTTTTTCCCACAAGTTAAAAGTAGATACTTGTTGTAGTTTCACTTTTTGAGGCTACCAAGAGATGGAGCACAGGGATGACTCACACAGCATTGGTGCCCATTCACACTTGCGAGTCGCAAAGGGCACGCGACCAGCAGTCGGTTGCGACCAGGCAGCAGCTCGACAACACTGTTGTTCACACTTGCAAGCGCGACCATCGGGTCGCCTTCTCGTTTGAAGCGGAAACTCTAGGGAATGACGTTGTTCGCGCGCTTTCAAGAGTTTCCTCTGTTTTGACCGCGCCTCCTGCGCTAGCGCTCGGTTCCTCTAAACTGCTATTCGCAATGTACTACGATGACCTGAGCGAAGGGGAGGATGTCGTGGCGGTTTTGATGTGCACCGCGGTCGTACAAACGTTATGAGGACAGAGGCGCGCTTCTCTGCAGGGCCGGCCTACCAGCCTGCAGTATGTCGGCCTCCGGTGTCAGAAAAATGCGCCAATATTGCTTATTCGCGAACATACCAAGCCCTTGGGTAGAGGAATGTAAACAGTGAAACATTTTTGAAGATCGCTGGCCAATACCGAGTTGCTGGCAAAAGTGATAACTGCGACACATGCAAATTTCTTCCGATAGCCGCTTTGCTGCTGCTGCCCAACGCGGCTCGACTGTTGTCTGCTAGCCCGCTGCTAAAGGCGTCGCGGAAATCAAGCATGTCTTGATATTATTATGACACAAGGTCCACAATAAAGCGGTGATGAAAGCAGCATCTTAATTACTAGCGCTGGCCAGGATCCAAAGCGCCCTCAGCTGCGGCATCGATATGAAACCGGCTAGGCTTAGCGACGACTAGGAGCAGCGCAGGTCGTCGCCCGGCGCGCCTGTGAGCGGTGTCGTTGCCGGAAGCTTGGCTCGCTCGCTGATTGGTTCAGCGGTTTGCGACTCGCAGTCACGAGGCTGATAAATCGAGCAGCGAGTGACTGGCCCGCGACTGTTGCTTTTCGACCAGGGCGACCGTTTGCGACTGTCGCTTTTCGACCAAAACGGTCGCGCGACCTCTGCGACTCGCAAGTGTGAACGGGCCTTTAGTGTTTTCGTTTCGTTCCTACTGTTTTGTGTACTTGCACCTCTTGATCTCAAATGCGGCTTTGTCATGATCTTGCATGGTGCTATGCTGATAAAAGATGTGTGCGGCACACTTATGGGTGTGTGGCATTCAGGTTCAAGCACCAACGTAGGGCTTCCAGTGCAGTAGGAATTATGAAAGGAAAAAAAGCCTCAAGGATGGGGATGGGCAGTTTAGCTCTTCAGTTTGCCTTTTGTGAAAAATTCTGTGGCAGGAGGTTACATGTCAGCCCACCCCTTATGCAATGCTGCCTTTGGGCCGTTGAGGTACAGATAAACTGATAAATAAACAACAAAAAGCAGTTCCTGTTCAAAAAGTATAATTTGCAGCTTTGGTGGAGGATTTTCTGTGGCCCCTTCAGGGAGGGTTTACCCAGAAATTGTAGTTATTGCTTAATGCCTCTTGGTCCCAAGAACCAAACACTGAATCAATTGCCCTCATGCCTCTTGATGAGGGAATCTGAGAGGTCGAAATGATAATTTACCATAGGTGTGAACAGTAATGGGCTGGATGTATTGCCAAAGAGAACCGAATTCATCTACTGGACTGAGTGGTAAGAATTTCGGGTTGGTTAAAGCACAGATGGCTTAACATCATATCGCCAGATCTTGTATTGTTGGCGTGTGTGATTGTTGCAGTGTGTGTGGCTGGTGAGGTGTCAACTTGGGTGTGACAAAAGTTGTAAGCTCAGCCAGAAATGCCTATGCTGTTTGAGCTCTGGGCAAGAGCTTTGAGCGAGGCCACTGCACTGTGTCCCTGTTGTACATTTGGCTTTTGTGGTGCTCCAACTTCCTCCTTCCCCCACCTTTGCTAGGAATGTTGCCATGGGACTGAGAGAAAGTGGTGTGATGTAATTAGAGCAGTGGCATGGCCATAAGATCCATCCGCATAGTACCACTTCTAGGTTGTTTGCTGGTTTGGCACCGCAGTCAGAATTGAGGTGAGTTGTGAGTGGGCCACTGTGGAAAATGACATTAGAGCAGCGGCAAACATGGCGCCAATGGTGGAGAGCAAACTTTGATGTCTCTGTTGCCATTGTTTTCAAAGTTATCTGTGAGGTCATCAAGGGCAGCACCTGTTCTGAATGCATTGCATAGCAGTAGATCAGAACTTCACTTTTATAGTTGGGTCATGGGCCTCACTGCAGGAGATGTATCGTCGGTTCAGATTTCACATTGAGACGCACCAAATTCAGCAACCTTACTACTCATAAGTACAGTGAAACCTCATTAAGGCGTACCTCGTAGCACTGCAGAAAAACTATGTGCAAAGCGGCAATATGCCCAAACTGAAAGCAGCCTAAATATATCCACTTACCTGGTAAAAAATGATACCTGATGCATTTTTAAAAATGTGCTCACGAAACCTTTTAACTGCATAGCTACCGTTCAGCCTTGAACGCAGCTTGTGCAGGGTGTGTAATCCGAAGGCAAAATAACCGCTGGTCCTTAAGGGTCCTTAAAGGAGGCAAGCATAGCAGGGGGCGGATGAGATTAAGAAGTTTGTGGGGATACGGTGGCCGCAGCTGGCGAAGGACAGGGTTAATTGGAGATACATGGGAGAGGCCTTTGCCCTGCAGTGGGTGTAGTCAGGCTGATGATGATGACGCCGCCATCCTGCTGCAGAACATCTGCAAAGAGCCCTTCACAGGCAGCGTGGCTGTCGATACTGAGAGCTTCGCCCTGATGTGAGACACAATGCTGGTTATTTCATTTGGGAAACACGCTATCCATGAAAACGTTGGTGATATGAGAATGCAGTGAGATGGGGCGGGACCACAGCTGCACAGTGGCGCAGATCAGCCGGCAACGCAGCAATGGTAGGTGCGGTGCATGGTGGAAAACTGAAATCTGCTGCAGAAAGGCTAAGTCATGTGACAGCGGTAAGCAGTAGCTATCGCAATGGGTACATCTGCATGGCTAGGGCCGTGGCTGCTCGTACACCTGCACCCGCAAACAGGTTAGTGATGGGCCTCGGGTGTGGTGGGGACAGGCTGGCACCCCCCCTTTCCTTGACGATGGGAGGGAAGAGTGCTCTCTTTCCAGACGCATCAAGCAGCTGCAAGTAGGCTAGGCATGTCAGCAACATGTCTCATTATGTCAGTGTGGTGTATGCATTAAGAGCACTCATGAACTTTCCTTTTTAAATATGCATTTTTAAAAAAAAACGGCGTCTTTTGTGCAGCGAGTAGTTTTTTAAACCTTGGCACAGTTAGCTTAACACACTGCACATCCATATCTTTACCTTCTCTTAGTATTGGTCACCAGCTACAAAACTGGAAAACTACTCCTAATGGAATTTTGGCTTGCGACAAAGACTGCTCCAAAATGCTCGTGGCCATTCCCTCCTCTGCACATGCTGTGTGGTGCGTAATATTCATTTTTCTCATGGGCATTGTTACAAGTGGCAAACTGGATAGGGTATCATCGTTTGCGTAAGAACTTAAGGACACTGAGAGGTTCCCTAGGCAGCCGCTTGGCCACTCACTGATTTCAAGGTGATTGCACTCTGCTTTTCAATGAATGCAAAATCCTGACGCGATAGTGTCTGCAAATGTTTTTGCCACCTCCCCTCCCCCCCGCCCTTTTTTTGTCTCCTTCTTTTATTATTTTTTTCTTGGATGTTGCGAGTGCTGTGCTCCAGCTGCTCCATTTGCTCCATTTTGATACATTTACATTTTGCTGCACCAGTCTGCTCCAAAAGTGACAAATTGATCAATATTGCTCCTTAGCTGCTCCAAAAAGAAGACACGGTCGCGGGAAAGCTACTATATTTAGAGCCGTTCAGGATTTCGGTTGACAACCTACTAAAATGTTTTCGCAGTTGGCAACCTAGGGCGTTGGTGGGCGTTGGTGGGTTGGTTGGAGGGCCTTGTGGTAGAATTTAGCAGCCAGTTTTTATGGAGGAAGGAAAGAACTCTGGAGAGGCTGTTACTTCACATTTTTTGAAGCCGGCTCCCGTAGGGGAAAAAACTGAGCAGAGAGCGTCCGGTGAAGCCTAGTCATAAAGACCATCGCCGCCCCCATTGAAGCGCGTGATTTCAGACCTTCATGTAGTAAAGGTGTTGCGGGAGTTGACCTTGATGTAACGAACTGGCTACGCCCTCTCTCTGTTAGTGCTGAGCCACTCAAAATTTGTTAGAACCACGCGAAAGTTCCGTGACGATAAAGCACGAACTGACATGAGAGGAACGCCGATCGCATCGAGCCGCTGCAGTTGGCGCAACGCGCCGTGCTCCAGTGCCGTTGGCGCATCTCCGGCTCTTTCTCTTTAGGAACGTCATACCACGTGGCGTTACAACTGTTCATGCTCAAAAGCAGCGAAAAATGATAGGGCATAGCAAAAAAGAAAAGACACGAGCAGTGCGCGGCCATCACTGCCGCGTGGTTGTAAAGAAAAATGTAAAGAAAAATCTCACTTTTAAAAAATTTCGTTATGACCACGTTTAACTGTAGAGCCAACATGAAAAAAGAATGATTCTAGTAAACGTGTTCTCTGGACTTTTAGTCAAGCACACTTGGTTGAACTTGCATGCAAGGCAGTGTGAGCATTAATAAAATATTTTCTCTGTTTTTGTGATTGTTTTTTTCCTAGCTACGCATGGCTGAACCTTATCTCGTTAGGAACAAACTCTTTGTGACTCCTTTATTCCGTTCATGCTGTTCCCATGTTGCTCCAGGGTTAGTTCTGATACAAATGTGCTCCAGAATGGATATTTTTCTGCTCCAAAAATTGCTCCAGAACTTGAAATGGCTGGAGCACCACTGGTATTATGCAAGAAGCTTGAATTAGCAGCTTCAAAAAATTTGATTGCTGGTCTGCACACGATTGTCTCCATGTCCAGGTTTTGCACTGTTTCCTAATCCCTGGCATTTATTGGCACTTTCACTTCATTAAAACTTTTGTGTGTGTGTGTGTGCTGGCACAAATTTTGGAAAGCTCCTTTTCTAGCGCTTGCAAGTTCTTTCCATGTTTTCGTTTTTCATGGGGCGGGAGCTTCATGGCACATCCAGTCCATCAACCTTGGCGTTTTCAGATACTTTGTCCCATTGCACTTGTGTAGTGTGGAGGAGCCGCCGCTGCTCTTAAGGTATTTCTAACCATGTGCTTCTTTTCCTCCATTGTTTCAGCTTGTTCCAAGGAGTCCCCAAGAGCTCTACGAGATCACATCACTTATCGCGTAAGTGATGTGGATTTCCAAATCCACTTTGTGGAATTTCTACCACTGCCTTTTGTAACTGTGGCCATTTCTGATTGGAGTGCATTTTGCTTTAGCTGCAATTGAAGGCTTTCAATTTTTTGTAGTTGCCAATCCGGAGCTTTTAGTATTTCAGTAAAACTTTCTGCTGGGTGAGTTGGCTGATTATACTAGTATGTTGTAGACTGAAGAAGAAGTTACTGTACTCATCGCTCTCAAAAACAGTTCTATGTTTGCACATGTGCAGTTGGTTGCTAATTGTATTGTGTGACTAGAATTTGTTTACATTCTGAGTGTAGGTGCTAAGAAATTGCGTAATCTGGGAATGTATTGACTGGAAGAGATGGAGTATAACTCCATGGAACATTTTTACTTGCAATTTTGAGCGTACGCACCAGGACTCTATCAGCGAGGTTGAACTGCGGCTCAGTGGTTATGGTGCTCGGCTGTGCTGACCCGAAAGACGCGGGTTCGATCCCGGCCGCTGCGGGATTGAACCCGCCTGTTAATGTCATGACCATTATGCAAATTGTTTTGGCAGTAGACGTGGACACTATATGTTGTTCTTTGCTGCTGTTCTGCTTCAAATCTAACATTGACAACACAGCAGTGGCAAGGTACAACAATTGCACACATTAGGTTTCAGAGCGTGTTGAGCATGAGGTAGGTTCTCTGAAAGTAGGCCAAAATATAGGCTTTAATTTAGTTTCTTAGTGAGCTACTTCTGTTCGCTATCTGACGTGACTGGCTTCTGAATTGCAAGTTAGGGTAGAACTTCTTAGCTCTTTGGGGGGCATCATTATTTGACAGCATTAGCAAGACCATTTACTTGCTGTGTATACTTGGAAAAAGCATGCCACCACCACCTCTGCTGGTTGTAATGGTGTGATTCATTGGCAGTACCGTTAACAGGATGTTGCTTTAAAATGTTGCTGTTTCGCTTTTGTGAAACTTGTGTGATGTTCCATTCACAGAGAGCTGATGCCAGTGCTGCCCCAAGATGGCATCTTTGTGGTGGACTCACTCCTTGTAAAGCCCAACGCCCACCAGACCGATGCAGTGCTGTGGAAGTGGAGGGATGATGGAGGGCTATGGCACCCATACTCTTCCATTGACTGCAAGATCATTGAGGTTGGTGCCTGCATGTCCACTTGTGGCTGCTATTTTACAACTGCAACCATTTCATACTATGTCCTGGTTCACAAATGAGCAAGCGCCGGGCTGCATACGCTCATCACCTTTTCACTGTTTATGCCTTGCACTGCCTGTAGTGTGATATTGAAAGTTGAACTACAGCGTAATCCGCTTACGATACCAGATATAACTATATAGTGCTTAAGATGCTTTGTCTCCTTGCTTTTTTTTTTTCATAGCCTTCTCCGCAGTGCTCAGGTGCATTTGGGCAAAGTATCGAAAAATGATGACTAGCTTGGCTGGCATTTCCTCTTAGTCTCTGAATGGATCATGCCGTCAGAATTTCACGAAATTATGGACATGTACACCAGGGAATTGTTTTAGAAATTTATCCAGGATTTATATTGTGAAGAAAAATAGCGTAAGATGCATAATTTTTGCGTTTGTTATACGGCAGATTACACGAACCAAGGTTCTACTGTATTTCTCTGAAGGGCTGTGATGACTTTGCAGGGTGTGTAGCAACCTTGAATCATCAGGGGAATTTTCTTTACCTGGAGAAATGAGGGAATTGTCAGGGATACAATCAAGAAAGTGGCCAAGTTAGAAAAAAGGACTGACTGAAATTAACGCAGTGGTCTGCCGCAAGTTTCAACGGTACTGCGAGTGCCCAGCACACGGTCTCTCCACATTGGCATGGCATATTTTTGCTTCTAACATGTATAAGGTATGGCAGCCTGTCTGTTTTAGGTGTCTTTTTCTTTTCATCCATGATGTGAGCATTGTATATTCTGGTTCATTCTGTACAGGTTCCTGGACTCTACAGTAAATTTGCCACCCTAGCGTGGCATCAAAATCAATCGAGAAATCTTGCTCTCGGGCCTCGTCAATCTTGTAGGCCATTGCAGAAACAAATAGAGGCTAGTTTCTCTGCAGTTTGAGCTGTGATGAGGTCATAAAAAGCTGATATTTTTTATGGAAATCTCTTGGTTAGTTATATGGGGTTTTATGGCGCATAAGCAACTATGGCTATCATGCGCCAAACACAAGGAATTCTCTTGGTGCTTGTCCCGTGGCATTGCTGTTGTCGAAAGGGGTGCCAGAGTGAGCACGGGTGCCTTCATTGGAAAGGCAGGAAAAGGCAGTACTTTTCACTGGTAGAAAAACCAACCTTTGAAAGCCTGAAATAATCTCTGGCGCCGCCGCGGTGGCTCAGTGGCTATGGTGCTCGGCTGCTGTCCCGAAAGACGCGGGTTCGATCCCGGCCGCGGCGGTTGAATTTCTTTGGAGGAGAAATTCGAGGCCCGTGTACTGTGCGATGTCAGTGCACGTTAAAGAACCCCAGGTGGTCGAAATTTCCGGAGCCCTCCACTACGACGTCTCTCATAGCCTTAGTCGCTTTGGGACGTTAAACCCCATAAACCAACCAACCAACCAAATAATCTCTGGCAGTACAATGAGCAGTTTATGAATCCCCTGAAAGCATGCGGAGTGTTTCATTTAGATAATTTTCCAGCATTTTCTCAAAGTGGTGCTCTTTGTTTCTTCTGTAAAAGCACATATGGCCACCACTCTTATGAACCATTAAAAGAGAGCAGAAACTTGTGAGCATAATTTTAAGAAACTTCCAAATCTGAGAGCCCAGATCACTGAGGCACTTCTCGTCTGGTGTGACGGAAAACAGCTGCCGAAATTGCTGCACAGATTCCGAATTGAAATGTGCCAGCATCTGTGGGCCTGTTATGGCAAGGGATTCCAGTGTGGTGAAACCCATACACAAGAGTTAAGCAGGCCATGTTCCGTCAAGAATGATGCATCTGGGACAGCATTCCACGGTTGTAGCTGTCTCTAGGTGTCACGAGGCAGCGTGGAAGACGTAGTCTTGTTAAAGCTCTCACTCGCGTTGTAGCTTAAGCTGCTGTTCATTTATTTTTTTGTGTAATCTTTTGTTTCTCAGCAATGTGCCACATCAGGTCATACGCCCTTTCAGTGCGAACTGTGACAAGAGGAGCATCTCCACTTGCCAGCTTACAAATTCAGGCTGTCATGTTTTTCCCTGCTCACAGTTATGCTTCAGGCAAATTGTACCATTCTACATGATTTCCCCTCATTCATTGAGATGCTCAATAAGCATTAGGATGTGATATATTATGAGGAGTAAAATATTGGTGTGGAATACTCGGTTTCATTGCTGCATTTTGAGGAAGCATGTTTGTATTGTAATTTTAACTATCTGTATTAATATCTGAACTACTCTAGAATATTCAGTTGTATTTGCTGTGAATTTTATTACTATTGTCTGCTTCAAAATGAAAAATTTGTTGACACGCACTTGGCAGAGAACATCAAATGCTGGGAAGAATAAAGAAAAGGGTAGCCACCTATAATAAAGAGATGGACTTCGTAAAAGAGCTTTCTCAAACAGGGAAAGCAAATCTCTTTTCAATGCAGCTTTTGCAGCTTCATAAATTTTTTCTGTGAATTGATCATGTATACTGTCCATTATTATCGCCACTATGTTTCTCGCCTCAACCGTCGGGAATTCAAAATGAGTAGCTTGCTGGACGCCCAGTTTTAATTTTCTTTGTTGAATGTTCCAGCTCGCCTAGATAGCATATTTAACTCAGGAATGCATTTAGCGGCTACATTTTTGTCTTTTTGTCCGCAGATTTTTGTTATTCCATCCACACTGCAAGGAAACTCGACCATGTAACGCACGCGGAAAGATATTTGCGTGGGATTGGATTCGTACTTTATGTGCAATGTGGATAGCACCAATGCGCTGCACTGGGAGCATTTTCATCCAATGCAAGCAGATGCTGCTTTCAGTTGGCATCTAGATCACAAGGAAAGCAAATATTTATTTTAAAAATGCATTGTACAAAACAAATTTTATCTGCTTATGAATGCACAACATACAGTGCGAGATCACCAAAAAAAACTGCCGGAAAATGTTGCACCCTTTTATCCTTTTGGAATGGGCTGAGTGTTCCAAGTCTAAAAACCAAAGCTGAATACAACGGCCAAATCGCGTATTCCAACAGTGATTGTCCCAAGTGAGCTGCTTGGTTTCAAAACTCGACATTGCCCCTCACCCGCTTGTCTTTGCTAAGCATATCGTAGTACCAGCCGGCAATTCGAAAAGCCCTGCTATACACAGCGTGTGTACGAGAGCAGACGACGCAGCAGTTCCTTTGTCTCTACTTTTGGAGCCCGCGTGACCAGGGTTGCTGCTCTTCCTTGGGAGTGACGTTATGACACACCCCGGCGCTCAGAAAGCGAAACCACTCAGTATAAGTAGCACGATAATAAATTATTTATGGTGCATATATCAATGGTGCAGCATGTATATGTGCCCTGGGGCAATACGCAATGTTTCAAACAAAGACGCCAACGAAAAAATTTGGTGTCCCCCTCCCTTCCCCATTATAGGTCTTGGGTTTAGCATATGGAGCCTTTGACCTCCTGTGTGCCGCCAGCGTCGGGAGCCACAAAAGGAAATGCAGCAGTGTTGCTGGCTGGCCAAGCTTAACTGCCAAGACTTGATACCTGATAATTTGATCCTCTTAATTAGTACTGGTCTGACCCAGTGAAACCCTTTTGTTGTTTGTCTTGACTATTTTCATTCTCTCTTGAGCTCTGTGCACACTTTTTGTGTGTCGTTCTTCCAGCACATCTTGAACAATGTTGCCTTTATCTTTTTTTTTAGATCTTTCAAATGTCCATGCACAAGGCCACTACAGGAGTGTGTAGGCTGCTGCGATAGTGTGTTGGGAGATGTTCTAATCTTTTTCTGTCTTGCATGCATTCCATGTTTTTGTGTGAATTTGTGGGTTTCTCTTAGTGGTTTATTAGTTGCATTTTACTTTTCTCAGCTTGCCCACTTTTGTTCTCTTTTCATGGCATCCAACCCTGCATATGGCTGACACTAGGGGAGGGACTGCAGCAACCGACCTTGCGGGGCGTGGCGTTCTCTGGTCCCAGGCACCTGTTCATCGTTCCAGGCTACTGGCTCAAGAACGTGCTCACAAGTCTGCACCCTGGCCTGCAACCAGAGTGACAATAGACCTATGTCGGCCGGAACTGCTGTGCCAAATAAAGCATTCCTACCAACATGCCTTGTCGGTGATTAATGAAGCGTATGAATAGATTACTAACAACTGGTTGGCCCTATAGACAAACCATGTTACAAAACAGTCGGTTGAGACCATACCCAGCCACCACATTGTTTCCTCTGCAGAGCCGCATATTGCCTTTCTGTTCGTGCCCCTGCAGCAGAAAATGCTGCAGAGTTAATGAGGAAAATAAATTTCACTGACAAGCTGCTCCGAGACTACTGCTAAAAGGGTACTGAAGCCCAGTGGAAATGTTAATCAGGTAATGAATGTTTGTGGGTGCTGCACGTGTACTTTCAATGCATAGGAGGGGCCAATTTCAACTTTTTTTACAGGTAGGTCGCGCCTTTTCTGATTGCACCATCCCTTGGTGTGGGATGCTTCTACCTATACTGCCACCTCATTCAGCACTGACAGTGCTAGGAAAGCTCTTGCTGAATATTGTAATCTGGGTGCTTTTAATTGAATGGTCTTTGTAGGTATTTCAAAAGGGCTAGGCAACCGTCCTAGCACTACTGGGGTTCCAACCAACAACAAACTAGACAGATTCTGTAGCGCTTGGCTCTCGCTGGCAGTTAGTGAAATTGGTATTTCCCTAAACTGCACTCTGAAAGAGCATAAAGGAAACTCTTCCACGGTAATTCATGACATGGAAAACACGTGGCTACATTTCTCTTGAAGGCACTTTTTGAGCAGGAATTGGGTTTCACCCAGTTTTCATGATGCTTTGGGTGCACAAACTGGGTAATGTTGGTCTTTACCTGTTAAAAAAGGACCCTAAATGATTAAAATATTTGGTAAATTCGATTTACAGTCTTCTCTTATCGTTTCTGACCTATCTTTCCTCAAACAGAA
The DNA here is from genome assembly GCF_055824585.1 of Amblyomma mixtum. Lineage (NCBI taxonomy): Eukaryota > Metazoa > Arthropoda > Arachnida > Ixodida > Ixodidae > Amblyomma > Amblyomma mixtum. Next base: position 29,126,027 of record NC_143014.1, read on the forward strand.
CAGTGGCTGATTGAATTCGCATCACTTGTTAATGTCAGATTAAATTTTTTTCTTGCTCTGACCTTTCTTATCTGCTAATGGCCATTATTGCCCGAGAGGTATGTAGGGTGTGTACTGTACACACACATATAAATCGCCTCATTCAAATCTGCGCCATTTACAGAAAGGTACTTCGGTCCGGTCAAAATCTCGTATTTCAGTGCGACAAAACTGCCGGTAGTACACGCTTATTCAACGGCCGTACAGCTTACCTGTCATGACCGATTATGAAGCATGGCAATGCAGCGTGCTGCACGTGGCCATCGTGCTTTCGAGCCCCCCCGGACCGACAGTCTATGAAGGGTCATTACATGCACTATGCGCGCGTTGCTTGGTGTGGGTTGTGGTCTCTGCGGCTGCTTCACTGGAGTTCTTTTTTTTTTTTTTACCCTGCGCTCCTGTCACGACGTGGGGCCAGTTTATTTTAGAACATGCGAGGCCGATCGAGTGGCATCTATGAGGCGCCGCTAATGCTGCCAGTGCTGATGAGCGGTCGCATATAAGAATGACAAGACCAGTGAATGCATTAAACCCTCTCGTCGGGCTCTCTTTATTCCGAACTGTGTGTCAAGAACTATTTTCGGTCCCCTTACCCTTAATTTCAAATCGGCATGATTTGAGCGTCGAGATATGCCCGACCATTGGCGCTTGGCGTTGCAACGATATATATGGCGCGCGCACAATTTGGCTTTAAACGTGATGGTCCTTACTTTCGTCTTCAAAAGTCTTGGCGCAAATCTCAAAAGTTTACTTACAACAAAGATAAATATAAGACTGCTCAAAAAGAGCACGCGGCTACAAAACCACCGCGCCGTTCACACGTGTCCACTCTTGGCACCCTCAGTTCGAATAGAATTTGACCAAAAGTTTGAGCTAAAAAAGCGAGCACGAACAACGAGAGTTCACCGTGAGTGTGTGTGTTTGAGGAAGGGTCGTGATCAATAGGTTTTGCCGCTAAAAGGACTGATCGTGGTGCTTGCGTGCGGAACAGCGAAACGATGATATCGATACGAGATGGAAGTACGCGTTATATGTTGTTCCGCAGCTGGCGCTTCTATAGTCCTCACAATGAAAAGTGGAAGGATTGATTTTTTTTTTCTTTCAAAACAAACGTTGAGTAGAACCCCGCTGTTACGTTCGCGGTTGCCGCGTTTTACCAGTGGTACGTTTTCATGAGCCAGTCCAGCTGCCGCAGATCGAAGCCCTTGTATACTTAATTGAAACTCGATCGCCTGTATCTGTTACATAACGCAATTGTTGCATAATTTCCGCATCGTATGCCGCGGAAGTCGCCTCGCGGTGATAGTTTACACCGTTCCGGCATTCGTTCAATACGTATGCAATGTCGGCGCCGGGTAGAAAAAGCAAACTATACACTCTATCGGCGCTTGTCCGCCGCTGTGTAAGACGACTTATGGCGGGAAGCCCCCACGCCAAAGCGAGTACGCTTACAGAATAGGTGATTTTTGGTGGGGCTGTTGGCACAGTTACATCGCCGCTGTGATGCCAGCGCGAACGACCCTAAAGCGCGAAAACGAAACTATGCCGCGGCAGACGGCACAAGCAGCACTGTACGAGATGCGGTTGCGCGCGTTGGCTCCGATGGTTTTGTTTCTGCCATCCGCTTTATTCTTGTCACCTGCACCTTAAGATACACAATTTCGAGATTCCAATAGGCGATGATTGTATGGGATTAACGCGGCCACCGTGATAACAGCGAAGAGGAGCACGCGTACCGCAGCTTCGCACGCTCTGGGCATGCTCCCTCTTAGCTGCTAAAACCCTTCCACAGACAGCTGCTCAGAAGCGGAATGGACATTTGAGCTACAGTTTGCATAGCATCATGGAAAAAAATAGCACACTCATCACTTGTGTTGTTTGGTCTTCTTTGCTCATGCAGAACAATCCAGAGAAGGACATGGTGCACACGTCATAATAAAAAAAAAACTGCAGGCAACGGTGCACAATTTTTTTTCACGCTAAACATTCATCTACGTTTCCTGGCTGTTACTTTTTTTTTTTGCGGTCCTGTGAAAAACTCTGCAGCAATGTGTTTTGTTGCATTCGACGCTCTGGTGCATTTAACAACTATATGTGGACACTTGAGTGCACTCTGAACTCTCACTTTAGGTTGTACACGCGTATATGTTGCCCAAAAATTTAACTTCATATTGTCTCTCTCAGATGCACACAAATCACGTACATCACCACCTCGACAACATGACCACAGATGTCATGCATATTCAAGAATGCTGATTCCATGGCTGCAGTTGAGGTTTTCAGCCAGAAGCATGGGTAACGGGGTGAGCTTGCACAGGTTGATCGCTTGCAACAGAGAAGTAATCACTAGCGAAATGCGTCGTAGCATGTGCACCGACATTTGCAGCTGAACTGGTTTTTACTGCAATGTGAAATGTGTAGTAGTCACTGAAGTAGAAAATAACTCAAGCGTGTACTGCAAAAACAAGAAAATAAAATCAAATTGATTCAGCAGGTGACTGTGAGAGTTTTCAGTTGCAACGTATATATGCCAATCCTAATTTATCTTCGAGAAAGTACTCTACAAGCTATAATAAGTTCAAAATTGATGGCCTACGGATTGTTTCACTGAAGATGTGGCAATTTTTTAAATAGATTAAATACAGCTCAGATGTTTATTTAACCCGCAGGCTTGTAAATTAATATAACATATTTAACTTTTTACCAGTTGCAGTAATGCACCTTATTTATTGAGAGGTTGATTATAGCTGGCCGTAATATCCGCATCAGTTTTTAGATTTTTCAAATTGTGATTCTCATCGCGGCTGCAGCGCACTGAGTTTGGGGTGCCCAAATGGGCGAAACTGTACGGGCCAGGAGCACTCGCATCCACGCCTACAAGTCCATACCCAGCTCTTTCCTCGAGCAGTTCCCACTGCGGTAACTAAAGTGTATACACACTTTATTCCCTGCTACTGTTTTTCAAGCTCAGCCAGTGTAAAAGCAGATCCCTTTAAGAGCTGTTCCTTATAAAAGAACTAATCCCAGCTAGGACATATCTTCCACAGAAAGATTACAGCAGAAGCCTTAACACAGCTGAAATACCTGCAGGCTTTTGACAGGTATCAACTGAATATGTAGACAGTTTAGTCTCACAAATCCCAACTGACCCCTGCTGAGATCACACACAACCCTGTGGTTTCCGTAGCTGGTGACCACTCGAAATCTGCCATGCTTGTGAAGTTGACCTGCTATTGGTCCAGGACAAACATTTGGCTTTTATTATGTCATTAACTGGAACTATTTGCAATTATGTTTCAGGCACACCTCAGTTTTGATTACACAGTTTCACTTGGTTCCAGCTCGAACAGTGAAGCTGCTTTGCAAGAGAAGGTGTGGCATCATATATTAGCAAACAGCTATGATTCTTAATTTGAAACTGTGGCCAACAGATTTCTGCTTGAGACTGAGTGATATTAGTTCATATCAGCTGCTACTATGCCAAATTCTCAGTTTAGGATGTTTCCCTTGCACGTATGTAAATCCAGATGGCAATTGCCCAGTGAAAGCAAATTATATTCACCTGAACTATAGCTTATCTACTGCATTCATGACTGTAGAAAAAAAGGTTTAAAGCTCCTTCAAGTAAGTGCAATATTAGTACAAGACCCACTTAATTTTCATTGAAAGGTATGATGGCATTTTCATCAAGCAGAGAGAGACAGTGGGGATTTAGAACTGCAATGTGAGACATGGGTCATATGGTTACTTGGTCATCACAAAGCTCAACTTTCCTTATTAAATAGAAGTAGAAATAATTTGCTTATTGTTAAGATGTCAGGTTGAAAGCTCTTGACTTTAGTTGTTATCAAAGCTGCTGAGCAAGAAAATTGTGTAAAGCACACATTTTACCCCATTAAAGATGAAGCATGGAAGAACATACCATCAGATGAACCTGTGCTCACTGAAAAAATAATGCAGACAGTACAATAAGAGCCAACAGCCCCTGTGAAATAATTTAAAGGCCCAGATTGCAGTATAAATCAATCATAAATCAATATGTTCAGAATAATGTTTGCAAAGTTTCAAATCAGGTCATTTACTGAGCAGAACAAATAAAATGTACTGCACTCGTTCTGTTCACACATTTTTGAAAAGACCTCTTTGCTGTTTTTCTTCCATTCACACAATATTAAATTAAAGATTACAAACAGCCTGACAATTGTAAATACATAAGGGCAAACTGTGCAATTACTCCTACCGGAAGCAAAAGAATCAAAACAACCAAAAGCTACACGAAACAATTATTACAGGCACAACAAATACAGATTATTTTTTTTTCTTTTTGAAATGTTACAGTCATGCTGATCCTAGTGTATCAATAATGAGAATGTGATTTTGCAAGAAGTGTGCTTAAACATTTTCAGCCTCACCTGTTCTTTCCCAAGATGCCATCTCGGAAAAGCACTTTCATTTAACTTGCACGCACACACACCTTTTTCACTGCCAGAAGACTGCGCGTGGTAATGCAGCAAAACACTGAAGAATAATACAGCAGCTTCAGCTGCCCCTTTAGGCTGTGCACGGATGGTACAGTAAAGAGCTGTTTGTGTGATCCACCAAAGTTGTCAGGTATATATATGCCAGTGTGCTGCCTTCCTAGCTGTACCCAGCTAAATTTTGTGGTTCCGCAACTTTCGATGGGAAGTACTAGATTCTGTTGAAAAGTTTCATATCTAAAAATGGTGATGAGTAATTTCTGTTTGTAAAAAATGGTGATGTCTGTTTGTAAGAAAGACTATGGAAAGACCTAGAAACAGGAAAATGTGTAGACTTGGTGACAGAAGACGGCTATTCAAAACACATTTCAAACATTCTTCGAGCTATATTGCCCACATGGCAAACATGAAGGAGTTGAAACAAATATTGTAATATCTTAGCTAAGAGTATCATAACTGAGTTCTAATATTGTTTTTTTCTCATGCATACTAGAGCCAAGGATTTCACATTAAAGAGCAACCACAGAATCTTCTGTAATGTGACACAAACATAATAAGCTACCACTATAGTATAAGAGAATATGCTAGGATATTTGATATAGTTCACATATTCTATTGAATTACAGCTGCAGGATAGAGAACCACGATTAAGTAAAGAGATCATTGTTTTTGTGCGTTAACTGAAATTCCATTGTCATAAAATGATTTAAGCATATATAATTTATGTTTTCCTGCAACTAATGCATTGTTGTTTCAAAGTGTACTTGATCTGTGAGCAAAACTGTGCAGTCCATGCACTAGAAGACCAAGCACCTGAAGTTATCGAGCTCAAGCCATTAGTGATTAAATTTTTTTAAATAGTATGGAAGATAAAATAGAATCCAGCAGTTTACCAGCCTCTATATATTGGTAGTTTACCACCAGGTTCAGTTTGGCTATTTAATTTAATAATGAATGGCTATACAAAAAATTCTCAAGGATAGCGAAAAAGGGAGCTCAAAAGCCTAGCAGGTACAGTTTGCTTGGTAAAATCCTATGTTTTATCACATCAAAGATTTTCTGAACACTGAGAAAAAAAGCGCAGTTAAACAATTTGTCAAATGACAAATACAGCTCAGCTGCAAATTTGTCAAGAATTAATGTAATGCCCCTTCTTGTAATATCGCCTTCCTCATGATTAAAAAAACACAGAATGTTTAAAAAATTTGTTAAAGAAAATGTTAAAAAAATGTCCTTAACTTGAGCTGGACTCCATTGCCTTCCTATACAGCAGCGAATGCAATCATCAGGTTACTGAGAGAGGCAGTCGAGCACAGCAATGGGACATTCCGCCAGTAACGAAGGAGGAAGCAAAGAAAGCCTTAGGAGCAATGCAAAGAGGGAAAGCAGCTGGTGAGGATCAGGTAACAGCAGATTTGTTGAAGGACGGAGGACAGATTGTGCTACAAAAACTAGCCACCCTGTATGCGCAATGCCTTGTGACCGAGAGTACCAGAAGCTTGGAAGAACGCTAACATTATCTTAATTTATAAGAAAGGAGACGTCAAGGACTTGAAGAATTACAGACCAATCAGCTTACTGTCCGTTGCCTGCAAGGTATATACTAAGGTAATCGCTAATAGAGTCAGGACAACCTTATACTTCAGTCAACCAATGATCAGGCAGGCGTTCGTAAAGGATACTCGACAATAGACCACATTCACACTGTCAATCAGGTGACAGAGAAATGCACAGAATATAACCAACCCCTGTATATAGCCTTCATTGATTACGAGAAAGCATTTGACTCAGTGGAAACCTCAGCTGTCATGCAGGCATTGCGGAATCAGGGTGTGGAAGAGTGGTATGTGAAAATATTGGAAGATATTTACAACGATGGCACAGCTACTATAGTTCTTCATAAAGTCAGCAATAAAATTCCAGTACAGAAAGGTGTCAGGCAGGGAGACACAATCTCACCAATGCTATTCACTGCCTGCTTACAGGAGGTATTGCGGGGCCTGAAATGGGAAGAGTTGGGGATAAGAGTTAATGGAGAATACCTGAGTAATTTGCGATTCGCTGATGACATCGCCTTGCTAAGCCACTCAGGACAAGAACTGCAAAGCATGATCAATGAGTTAGACAGGCAGAGCAGAACGGTGGGGCTAAAAATTTACATGCAGAAAACCAAAGTAATGTTCAACAGCCTAGCAAGGGAACTGCAGTTCGCAATTGGTAGCAAGGTGCTGGAAGTAGTAGAGAGAGAGAGAGAGAAAAGGACGGAAAGGCAGGAAGGTTAACCAGGCGATGCCCAGTTGGCTACCCTACACTTTGGGAGGGGAACAAAGGGGAAAAAAGGAAAAAGAGCGGCAAGGAAATGAGTCTTCTAAGTGACCAGCGACCACTATGTCACAGGGACAGAGGGCGCGCACTGAAAACTTAAAGATTATAGGCGGGAATGCAACCCCGAGTCCCTTAGGAAATTCAGGAGCGCTTTCACCGCTTTCCGTTGTCTGGAAGGTTGTGTCCAAGGACCCAGAACGTTAGACTCTGTTAAAGGACACGAGTCCAAGCGGAGCAGAGAAGCAACTAGGCAACTGCGCTCTCGCTCAAAACGAGGGCAGTCACAGAGGAGGTGGCTAGAGATATGTCTACTTAGGGCAGGTAGTGACCGCAGATCTGGATCATAAGAGGGAAATAACCAGAAGAATAAGAATGGGGTGGAGCGCATATGGCAGGTTCTCTCAGATCATGAATGGTAGCTTACCAATATCCCTGAAGAGAAAAGTATACAACAGCTGTATCCTACCGGTACTCACCTATGGGGCAGAAACGTGGAGGCTAACAAAGAGGGTTCAGCTTAAGTTAAGAACAACGCAGCGAGCTATGGAAAGAAAAATGATAGGTGTGACGTTAAAAGACTGGAAGGGGGCGGAGTGGGTGAGGGAACAAATGGGGGTTAATGACATCCTAGCTGAAATCAAGAGGAAGAAATGGGCTTGGGCAGGGCACGTAATGTGAAGGCAAGATAACCGCTGGTCCTCAAGGGTAACGGAGTGGATTCCAAGAGAAGGCAAACGTAGCAGGGGACAGCAGAAAGTTAGGTGGGCGGATGAGATTAAGAAGTTTGCGGGGATACAGTGGCCGCAACTGGCAAAAGAACGGGTTAATTGGAGAGACATGGGAGAGGCCTTTGCCCTGCAGTGGGTGTAGTCAGGCTGATGATGATGATTGCCTTTCAATTACAGCATTACCCACAGCATCGGACAAGCTGATATGGACCAGATGGCTTTGGTGACCCTGGCACAAGATATCCACGGCGCTTCACGTTGCGTCATAATAAATCTGTTTCTCTCTCAGACACACATGCGGCTGCTGCAGAATCCATGGATGCGTGTGTTCCTTAATTGGAATGTGGGTGTTTGCGCTGCAGTTACATCTGAAGTGTCATACAAACTTGTCTGAAACCTCGTTTTCCTCAATATATTTTGTTTACTGGTGATTATGTTGGAGTGTCTGTCTATTCTTTAGCTTGGTGGGTGCCATATATCAACTTTCTTCCCTTTGTATAAATTAAATGGATGATTCGTTGCTTCACCCCACGTCTTTAAATAATGCTGCTTATTCACCTACTTATTTTTCGTATCGTATATAGGACAGTTGGCCACTTGCTTTTGTTCTGCTGTTCAATAAGCTGTAATGAGTATGTGTGTGCAGTTTATGACCGAGTAGAATGAGCCCATGCTTGTCTGAGGTTTGGTTTTATGTGGTTTATCGTACGTCCCAAAGTGACTCAGGCTATGAGGGATGCCGTAGTGGCGGGCTGTGGATAATTTCGACCACTTGGGGTTCTTTAACGTGCACCGAAATTGCACAGTACAAAAGGCCTCTAGCATTACGCCTTCATTGAAATGAGGCCAACAAGGCCGGGATCAGGCCCACATCTTTCAGGTCAGCACCTGAGCACCAAAACTACTAAGCCACCGTGGCAGCCTGCCCATGCTTTTCGTTCAGTGTTTCGGTATATACACTGCATTTGTCATCACCTGTTGGGTCACCTTGTCAAGCCACTGACAGCAGTAGCGTTTTGTGGCTGCTCCCTCTTTGCACGAAAAGAAAATTCAATTTGAATTTAAAGAAATTATGCGTTAAAATATTTTGTTCCATCACCTTACTTATTCACTCTCAAGGCTCAAGGGCATTATTTAGAGAAATGGGTGAACAGAACAAATTATTAACAGAACAAATCAGTTGCAGCTTTCTTGAAGGCGATGTTATTGACGATCGCAGTGACAAAGGCAAAAAAGTGGTTCCAGTCGTTACTGGTGTGTGGATAAAATGACCATATGACATGCAAGAACACAGACTTTAAACATGTGGTCATTACGTGATGAAATGTAGGGCTCATTGTAGTGCTTGTGAAAAGCTGAAAATCAGTGCACCAGAGGAAAGAAATAGATGTTGTAAAACAGAAAACAAGACTGTCTGCAGTGTTGAAACTGAATGGTAAAAAGAAAGAAAAATTTATAGTAAAGCAAAAGAAATATCAATATTGTTGTGACAAATTTGTCGTCAAAAAAAGGGCAATTGAAATGTTAAAAACATCTTGCCATCCTAATATCACTCCCAAATTTTATCAAGAATTGCAGAGAATTTTAGAATGTGTGGTAAAATAACTATTTTGATTCAAATTTAATACCCGCCTTTGCTGCTCTGCCAATGCCAAAACTGGTAAAAAATTTTTCTCGAAACATGTAATACCTAGGAGCACAATTTGAAACACTTTTTGTATAACGTGTCCATACCTCTGAATTGTAAAGTAGAGATTTCGGGGCATGGTCAAAGGTGTCTACCACTCATATTAATAAGACAGCAAGAGCAGAATTACAACTATCCAACATTAAAATGATCATTACACTGCAAGATCAAATAGCCCCAGTTGAAGGACTCATTGTGCTTCTGCAAGTTCCAGTGGTTCTCGCTAAGCTGATCCCAACAATACATGATCGCAGCTCTTTGAACAGCACTTCAAAAAACCTTGCTAGCAGAAGCACGAAGTTGGCAGTGCACAAAGTGCCATGAAATTGCGGCCGACCATGCTCACGTCGAGCACCTCATTTCAACAGCAACTAACATACACAAATATCTACACAGTAGCAAGATTTATTACAATGAAAAAAAGGTTTTCCTTGCTGTTAACCAATACCAAGTTACTGATTTTGAGTATTTGTGACACTTACGGACAAGTGAAATGTGCCTTGTGAATTACTCCTGCTTATATGCATTGCTTACAAGGTGAGTTATTATTGAGAAAGTTGGCTTAGAATTGAAGAAAGCATATCATATCAGTTTGAGTAGTTTAAGCACACAAACAAGGAATGAAAACATGGGAAATGAGCTGCAACCAATCAATTTATTTCCTGGCTGAAGCACTGTACACAGGAAGAAATGAATCATCATTAGTATGGCTTCAATGGAGAGCAATACTGCAGTTAAATAAAAAATTCAAAAGACAAGCCAGTTATGAAAGCTGTTCATGTGCCATCATGTCTATGCTATTATAACCAGTACCCTAATCTCTTAAACGACGTTCAATCTCATAGGTAAATGAATGTTTTAAAGGGGGGGTACACTCCATTACCACGCCATCTAGGATGACCTACTGACAGAATTAAGTATTCCCACAGAACACCAATGCAGAACACCAATTGTTTTAATGTCTTTTCTGCCACCCATGCTTTCTAACACAAAAAGTGCGTGGATTCAGACAAGAAGTGGTACAAAACAATTAAAGATTCTGAGCCTGCTGGCCACCTTTTTGATGTTAACTGTGGAATATATTGTGGGCTTAGGGCACAACTGCTGTTAGCTTCGGTGCATAGGGCACACTTTGTCGTGAAGTTTCCATTTTGCCTTAATAGTAGAATGAAACGTTGGTCACTGACCATGTTGAACACACTGACATTTCAGAACCCTAACAGGTTGCTCGTTCAAAATGAAGGACCGGTCATGACAAAGCAGCTCCTTAACTAATCAGGGCAATGACTTTGCATAAGCCTGGTGAAGGTTTCCCTTTGTTCTGATGACTGTCTTCAGCATCATTTATATTATAAAGGATTCCAGGTGCAGCCACACTTACAAATTTCTTTCAGTGGCAAAGATTTCCACATTCTCCCAAGCAATTTCACGCCCTGGTTGTGCATGTTCTGCCACAGCAGCTGTTCGATTCCAGCAGACGTCACTGCGATGCTCCATCAGCCGCCTGGGTACGTTTCTAGCTGTCTCCCCCTATGTAGACCGAATTAATCGTCGCAAAGTAAACGATTCCAGGGAACTTCGAACGAGGCAGAGCATCTTCAACATTTGCGAAATCCCCGCGCAATTTACTATAGTTAGCACGTGGGCAATATTCACCTGGTGCGTTTTGAAAACTCCTGCCCTTCGTCTAGAATGTACAGGGTCGTCCACTCTTAGTACGAACACGCTAGTGCGTGGCCTCACTCTGGAGGGCCACTGCGCACGACACGGCCGCGCATCGAAGCGAAGTGGTCGATCAGGTGAAGCACCACGTCCAGGTCCAACTTCTCCTGCGCCACTTGACTGCGATGAGCGGCCGCGCCGGACGCAGTGGCCCTCCAGAGTGAGGCCACGCACTCGCGGTGGACGACCTTGTACATACGGAACCACTGCTCGCTTCAAGTGACGAATGCCTCGGAGACTGCAAAACCACGGTGCCTGGATCGTATTTATGACCCTGGCCCCACGTTGTAATGAATTCACATTATTAACTTGCATATCCTCCGCGCAAATCAGGTTGAATGCTCGAAATGAATGAGCGCACATATTCATGTCGATTAATTATAACAAGATTTTCCGGAGAAAGCTGGAGCGTCTTCGAAGGCACTGCACAAGCGCGAGCACCCAAACAACGCAAGCACACAAGAGTCCTTTCACAACGAATCAAGCGATCACAACGCGTCACGCAAAAGCCAAGGTCACATATACACGGTGAGAATGATGCAAAACGCCTGCATGACCATAGGAAACTTTACCACACCGCCTAAAATCGAAGCGCGACCCCGCAATCACAAGCAAACGATGCAAAAACGGCGGCTCAAATCCCGTCCGACAACAATAAACGAAGCCAAGGCAATCCATGGGTGAAAATAACGCTTTGGGCCGGCTTTTCGTTATTTCCACCGGGTAGCAATAACGCTTTGGCTTGGATTTCCGTTATTCTCACCCGGTCGCAATAACGCCGGCCAAATCTTTGTCGCCAAGCGGTCCTAAAAGTAGCCAATTTGGCGCAAAGTAGCCAAACCTGGCAACCCTGCAAGTTGTGGAAGTTAATTTACTGGTTGGTTGAGACTGGTTGCTTGGGAAGAGCAACCTGGGCACAAGTAGCGTATTGCTTAACCACTGCACCACGGCGCCATGAGTGGTAGGACTCACAGCGATCAGTAAGTGTAGATAATGACCAATTCCACATATCTGGGCATTAACCCATTAATGCTATCTCGTCATGCCCTTAAGACGAAGCTTAAGTCTGATTAAGTCGCCGATCTTTGTCTGAAGCCTGCTTGACGAATAAAACCATGCCTAGAACCGAAACTGAAGTGAAAACCGAAGCGCTTGCACAACTAGTTCGCATTTGGCAGGTACAACAGGATAATGGTGTTCATAAATAGCACCTCAAAAGTAGCCAAAAAGTAGCCAAGTAGCCAAGCTCAAATTTTTGTCGCCAAGAGCTCTCAAAAGTAGCCAATTTGGCGCAAAGTAGCCAAACCTGGCAACCCTGACCTGGTCCATATGTGCTCAAGCACGCGCTCTTCAAAATTTGGGTAGATGTATAGATGGATAGGAGATAGAAGCGTCCCCTTTGAAACGAAGTGTTAGCAGTTGATACCATGCTCGTTTTTTTTTTCTTTATCTTTATTCAACTGCGTTATAAATTGGTCTTAAAACTCACCATTTTCTTTAAATACGTTTTCAGACCGGCACTTCGAACCTTGTGTCACCCCTCTGCTTTTGAGCAACCAATCTTCGAATCGCTTTTTACTAACTTCCAACAGAGATTTGTTTACATGACCATTGTTAACGGTGGTGGTGGTGGAACTTTATTTCCGCTTAAACGGCGGCCGCTATCCCTTGGGCAGCGGCGGCGTCTTCAGCCAGCTGGAGGAGCTTGATCTGTGTCCCCGGGTCGGGGCTGAGCAATAGAGCCTCCCAATGATCAGAGTCGGTAATGAAGCGACTCGCGGGTAGGGACTGCGGGCAGTTCCAGATCATATGATTTAGATCGGCTTTGGCATCACAATTTTTGCATTTGTCTGAGTAGAGTCCATCCGAATAGAAGCTACACAATTGGGGATTTGGATAGGTTTTAGTTTGAAGTTTACACCAGGCTTTGGCCTGTTGCTTGGAAAGCGTTTTATCTGCTGGGGGAAATCTGAGTCTTGCAAGCCTGTAGTGCTGCAGGATTTCTCTGTAAGAAAACAACCTGTCCTTGCCGGAGTATCGGGCGGGTGGACTGCACGACCCAGCTCGGCGGGATAGTTCTCGAGCTAGGTTATGAGCCGCCTCATTACCAGCAAGGGAAGAATCTACGGTAAGAATCTACGGTGTAAGAATCTACGGCCCTACGGTGTAAGAATCTTACACCGTAGGGCCTGCCTCAGGTAGACATATCTACCTCAGGGGGAGAATGTTCCTGCATCGACATCCGGATGGTTTGGTTTGGTTTATGGGGTTTAACGTTCCAAAGCGACTCATGCTATGAGGGACGCCGTAGTGAAGGACTCCAGAAATTTCGACCACCTGGGGTTCTTTAACGTGCACTGACATCGCACAGTACACGGGCCTCTAGAATTTCGCCTCCATAGAAAACATCCGGATGGATACCATCACATTTGAGCATGAGGTTGTCTACAGATTTACCACAAACGTCAAATGTGCCATCTTCGTTAAATTTCTTTATGTAGCTGCGCGTTCTAAGACTCCCTCTCGCTTCGAAGAGTAGGGCACTGCCTATTCTTCCTGAGTTGTATATTCTGCTTCTTTTCTGTTGAATTAAAGGGTCCCTGAAAAGGGTGTTCGAGGTTGGCGATAATACGCTCGCATTATGTAGAGTACAGGCGACCGAGTATTCATGCCGCGTACTGGATGGACCTCAAAAGCGAACCGATCATTTACAATATAATTTTAAATTTCGCGCTCCCGCGCCTCGCGGCGACCTGCAGTGCCGAGCTTTGGCCCGAATCCGCGCACAACGCGTCATGCCGCGCTCTTTACACCACCAGCCACGGCCGGACTCGAGGGGGGCGCGCTGGTCTCGAGGGGGGCGCGCTCGCTCTTTCGCCCCCCTCGAGTCCGGCCGTGCACCAGCGAAGGACAGCTTCCACAAAAAAAATTCTTACTGGAAGATATTATGCGAAGCATATTAACGTAGGTTTCGGGCCTTCGCGCGACGCCCGGCGGTGGCCACCATTGACCTTCAAGTGACCTTCAAGTAGGTCACGTGACATGACGTGATGACGTCACACCGGCTGCAGATGGGGCCTCATATCGCGCCGTCGGTCGCCTCCCGGCGGTGGCCACCATTGACCTTGAAGTGAGATCACGTGATGTGACGTCACGTGATGACGTCACACCGGCTGCAGATGGGGCCTCATATCGCGCCGTCGGACGTCGCCCGGCGGAGGCCTCCACTATAGTGCCTAGAATATTCTAGGCACTATACCTCCACCACGTGGCCTCCACGCTTCGGTTCGCGCCGTCGCGCGCGACGCGGCGGCGGCGCCACCATCGCTGCATCACGTGATATGTGACGTCACGCCAGGGATGAGGCGGCGCGCGCCCGCCGTCGCGTCAGTCTCTGTGCCCGCAACCGCGCCAGCGTCTTTGCGCCGGGCGTGTATGCGGTCAAGATGCCTCCAAACGCTAAGGACATGCTTCGCATCCACTGGGCTTAACCTTGATAAGCCTCCAATTTTTTGTCAAGCGGTGTACTTTAACATCCTAGACATACCTCAACTTTATTGGAAGCCCCTTCAGAGCGCATTTAATCCAGTTTTTACCTTCTACGTTTTTTACCTGTAGTTTAATGCTCTTTCTTTCTCCGTCCCCAGGTAGCACCGAACATTGGAATAGTTAGAAAAATGTTATGCAAGTTGCAGTAATGTTACAGGTTCCATAGTAATGTTAAATTAACGTTAAAAATTTACATACAACGTTGTAAGTTGTATAGAAAATATTATTTTAACATTCTAAACAATCATTAAAGGGTCCCTGAAAAGGGTGTTCCGGGTTACCTATAATACGCTTGCACAATGTAGAGTACAGGCCACCGAGTGGTCATGCTGCGTACTGGACGCCAAAAGCGAACCGATCATTTCCAATACAAATTTTAAAATTCGAGCTTCCGCGCCTCGCGGCGACCTGCAGCGCCGAGCTTTCGCCCGAATTCGCGCACAACGCGTCATGCCATGCTCTTTACGTCATCAGCAAAGGGCTGCCATTGGTTCGCTGTGTCGCCTCTTCCTGACGTCACACAGCTCCCATGGCCAAGGCCGCAAGCTCCGCCCCCTCCCCCACCTTCTGCGTGCTTCGGTAGCCGGCGGAGGGACCGAGTGGGTAGGGCCGGCGGAGGCGCCGACATGTCAGCTTGCAAAAAGTGATGAGAGAGAGAAAGGCGCGAGAATGCGTAAATTCAAACTTTGACAGGAGATAATTCAGCTTCCATGAAACGCATTAAGAAAATTCTTGCTGGAGGATATTTGTGAAGTGGCGTCCTTTAACATCCTATGCATACCGCAACTTTATTGGGAGCATCTTCAGAGCCCCTTTAATATAGTCTACTAAACGTTATTATAATGTTAGAGTCAACTATAAGATAGCATTATACATATCCCAGTAAACCATAAAACGTCACATGGACATTAGCGAGATATTTACGCTGGACATTAGACACCTCCACTAGACATCCATTTTAGTACCGTTTACGAAAAATCTATGTACCTACAACACGAAAATTGGGGTCCAGTCCACGTTATAAGTAGGAAGTGCAGACATCCAGCTCGACATTTATCAGATATTTGTGAACGGTGTAAGTACGCCGTCTACGTAGTCTAGACGTCTATATAAAGATGGTTTGGTGTTTAAACCAACCAAGCCTATATAAACAGAATGTGACTATACATAGATCAATACCTAGGTGAAAATTTCTTAACTGGTTCTAGCCGAACTCTTTTAAGGGACACATTTCCAGTTGTTGCAACTGGAAATTTGTTCCTTAAACCAGTTGCGACTGGAACCAGTTGCAATACGAGATGCAGCTGACACCTGTTACAATTCCAGATGGAATGGAGACCTACTGCATCCCAGCCACAGACTTCCCTATGGAGTCGTCGGGACGTCCAAGCACTCCAGCTAGCTCAAATACAGTTGAGTAAGCAAGTACATGGCCATCACGGGAGCCCAAAACACTGCAGATGGCTTTTGAGTGCGTCAGTGCTTTATTGCGCTCGGCGCTTTCACTGAATCTTGAATCTTCTCGTTGAGCATATAATCGTCAGGTTTACAGCTGCGGTGGCATCAATACTCTTCTGTCGAGCCCAATAAGTCAGGGTTGCTGCAAAAGAAAGCGTAATTGTTCACTTTTATAGGTGACAAGAGAATAGCATAGCAACCACAACAAACAAGCCCAATAATTTTTTGCCTTTTTTACCGACGCAAGTCTATGAAGCGTCAAAGGTTGCCCTTGCGGCACTAAAAGGCAGTCGTGCTGAGCGGAGTGTGCTTCCACATGCACTTCGGCACACCATCCGAACGTATGCCCACATTTCGGTAGTAGAGGTCAGTTGCATACATCACCAGCCTTTGTTTCAATACACCGCGAGTTTGGCAAAACAGCCAAACGAGTGAGCGTAAAAATATAACGTGCCGATAAATGCGCTAGAATTTTTCGTTACGAACGCAAAAATAGCACAAAATACACTTCAATGAGTGAGCTGAGACTGAGTACGCACCAGGAAAGGTCACGATTCCAGCCGGTGAAAACGACATGTAGTCCTAATTCGTACTGACGGGACCACTTCGCCGAGTAGTAAAAGCAAGCAAACTATCTTCCTTCAGCTCTATCAAGGAAAGAACTGTTGAACAATCTCGCCAGCAGTAATAAGCGAATGTGGATGCAATGACACACCTTGACACATCCGATATCCCGCCACCTTCCCCTCTTCCCTCAGATCCGTTCCTGTCCCATGTTTCCGAGAAGCAGGCTTTGCGTCAGCGAACACGCGCTCTAATTCCTCCGTGTTCGTACCCTCTCCCCCGGAGTCTCACTCGGGAGGAGGAGATATCTGTGCGCCGGATTCGGGCAGGAGCGGCTCTGACACTTTCTGTGCGTCATCGGTGACGAAAAACACTTGCTGTGGACTTGCCCGGCTACAGCTTCCGTGAGACGACGCTTCCTAAGAAATGTAGGCCTGCGATGGGACGTTGCCGGCGACTATCATAAGTGGACTCATGATAATCGTTTTATCGCGAACTTTTGCCGCTTTTTAAGCTAGGCTTGTTTGCACTCCTTTTTATAACCTTCTTTCCCTTTTCATTATGCCTAATGGCGAACAGGTCGAATAAAAAAAATCACTCACGCCGTGCGCTCAACCACTGCCGCCATGGCCGACCCTCATGCGGAGTGTGCGAAACTGACGCATGTTTGTATCGTCTCTTTTTTTATACTTAGTAGTCTTCTTGCTGTGGCACAAAAAGTAAGTTAATAATTTTTAAATTGTAGCATATTACTTTTTTCACAGCTGTAATCGCCATGCGCAGTTCGCGCTATTATTGATAAAATATCCCAGTAAACCATAAAAGGTACCATAGACATCAGCGAGATATTTACGCTGGACATTAGACACCTTCATTAGACATCCATTTTAGTACCGTTTACGAAAAATCTACGTACCTACAACATGAAAATCGGGGTCCAGTTCACGTTGTAAGTACGTACTGCAGACATCAGAATATGACTATACATAGATCAATACCCAGGAGAAAATTTCTAACTGGTTCCAGTCCAACTGTTTTAAGGGACACATTTCCAGTTGTTGCAACTGGAAATTTGTTCCTTAAACCAGTTGCGACTGGAACCAGCTGCAACACGAGATGCAGCTGACACCTGTTACAATTCCAGATGGAACGGAGACCTACTGCATCCCAGCCACAGACTTCCCTATGGAGTCGTCGGGACGTCCAAGCACTCCAGCTAGCTCAAATACAGTTGAGTAAGCGAGTACATGGCCATCACGGGAGCCCAAAACATTGCAGATGACTTCCGAGTGCGTCAGTATTTTATTGCGCTCGGCGCTTTCACTGAATCTTCTCGTTGAGCATAATCGTCAGGTTTACAGCTGCGGTGGCATCAATACTCTTCTGCCGAGCCCAATGAGCAAGGGTTGCTACAAAATAAAGCATAATTGTTCACTTATACAGGTGACAAGAGAATGGCACAGCAACCACAACAAACAAACCCAGTAATTTACGCCACTTTTACCGACGCAAGTCTATGAAGCGTCAAAGGTTGCCCTTGCAGCACTAAAAGGCAGTCGTGCTGAGCGGAGTGTGCCTGCACACGCACTTCGGCACACCATCCGAACGCATGCCCACATTTCGGTAGTAGAGGCCAGTTGCATACATCACCAGCCTTTGTTTCAATACACAGCGAGTTTGGCAAAACAGCCAAACGAGTGAGCGTAAAAATATAACGTGCCGATAAATGCGTTAGAATTTTTTCATTACGAACGCAAAAATAGCATAAAATACACTTCAATGAGTAAATTGAGACTGAGTACGCACCAGGACAGGTCACGATTCCAGCCGGTGAAAACGACTTGTAGTCCTAATTCGTACTGACGGGTCCACTTCGCCGAGTAGTAAAAGCAAGCAAACTGTCTTCCTTCAGCTCCATCAAGGAAAGAACGGTTGAACAATCTCGCCAGCAATAATAAGGGAATAATTAATTCTGTGTCGAGGTTCTTCAAACACAACGTTACCACGGAACACGATGAGAAATTGCACACGCCCTGCGCTCTACCACTGCCGTTATGGCTGAACCTAGCCTCGTGCGGATGTGCGGAACTATCACATATTTTGTATCGTCTCTTTTTTGTACTTAGTAGCAGGCTTGCTGTGGCACGAAAAATAAGTTAATAATTTTTAAATTGTAGCATATTACTTTTTTTCACAGCTGCAATCGCCATGCGCAGTTTGCGCTATTATTGTTAAAATACGATACGAACTACAACGCGATGGCGGCGTAGACAATTCACCGCGCTTTCCCCGCCGCCGCCTGTCCGCGACTAGTACACTTTACCGCGGCATAGAACAGGCATATGGGCAGCGCATGTAGCATGAAGGCAAGCAAGCACAGCAGAGAGGATCAGGGCAGGTGGGCAGATGAGGTTCGGAAGTTTGCTGGGATAAGGGGGCCGCCGCTGGCACAGGGTAGGGTTAACTGGAGAAATTTTTGGACTGCACTGGACATGATTACAGTGTTGACATGATGATAAAAAGCGGGACTCAAGAAGTTTATTCTCAAGAAATATGAGGTCACACATTCAGCTACACAAATGTCTAAGCTTTCCTCAGTTTGACATTCCAATAGTTAGTTATCATTGCTAGCGCGATTAGCAGATTTAAGACATTTTTGAGAAAAAATAACTCCCAAAAATTGAACTGAACGAATTTTTGTACTTTAAATAGTTGAATAAAACATGCTTAATCAGAAAAAATGGTTATTATATAGTCCTGGCTGCTAAATAACAAAAAGGTTTTTGTGTCTCCTCACTTTTCAGTGTGGTTGAGATAGCTTGCAGGCTGTAGCACAAGGTATAAATTGAATGTAAGAATAGTAATGAAATAACAATGCGAATCCTGATCAAAGTGACTGGCATTTCAAACCAACTGCGTACAGTTGAGTCAGAAACCTGATGCGTGTGCATTCAGATTTGTCTTTACTACTTCCCGTATTTTTCTTCTTTCTAGGTAGGATAATGTTGCCGTGAAGCGAGCACGAAAAAACACAAAAACACAGGCAGCGCTGGTCATGCCTCCAATTTGTAGTCAACAGCGATTTCCAACTTTAAATGCAGTAAGGCAACACGAAATATCGAACGATTGAAAAATATGGAATTCTTAAATTATATATCTCACATACCCAGGACGTGACAAGTAATATCTGCGAGGAGTCTGGTTAAGGCAGATATAATGTCGTGGGTACGTCTCCAGCTTTTCTACGAAAAAGGTTGGTATATAAGACGTCTGAGAGATTTTGCTTTGGTGCATAGACGTTCAGACTTAATCTGGACATCTATGGGAGGTTTGTGGTTTGCTGGGATAATACGAACGTCAACGCGATGGCGGCGCTGACAATTTCACCGCGCTTTCCGCGTCGCCGCCGGTACGCGGCTGTCACGTCATGTCTCGGTAATCACTGTCTCAGCATTAGAAGTTCGTTTCGGTGGTTGGGCAGTTATAAATAAATAATTATAATGTTACCCTGCCCGAAACGCCTATGTCACAACGGGCTGGAGATAGAAAGAGAGCGGGCTTAATAAAAAGAAGAAAAAATAGCATTGCTATAAACGCGGGCACACGATATGTTCGCTGCAGTGCGACCCATGCTAAACTCGCAATGCAGAGTTTTGAAGGAAGTGGCGTTATTCGCCAGGAGAGCGCCTACCGGCATTTTCGCATGCAGTGCACACAGTACTATCGGATTGATATTCGGCCATAAGCCAGCTTCAATCTAATTTCACAGTACGTTCATTTCTGCGCTTAATGACTGCTTAGCCACAGCAGCATTCATTTCCTCCTCATCGTCCTCCAAGCCGTAAAAAGACTTCCCATTTGGTTTTTACCCACGACTAGTTCCGCGCAGTTGGCCCTCAATTGGGAATTTTTGCTTCCCACTTGACCCACAAATGAAACCACTCACTTACTTCCCAGTTGGTCCCCAGTTCCTCCCATTTGGCCCTCGACTGGGGAACGATGTTTCCCAACCAAGTTTTCCGATGTTTCCCAGTTTCAAGCAAGTGGAAAACGATGTTTCCCAGTTGCTGGAAAACTAGTACAATTTGCCTCCCCCTTGGCCCCAACTGGGACCAGTTGAATTCCAACTGAGTTTCAAAGGGGTATCATGTTGGCCGGCTTTGTTATTTCAACTACGATGTTATTAACCTAAGTTAAAAACATCATAGTCGAAATATGGGCAGCGCATGTAACATGAAGGCAAGATAACTAATTGTCATTAGGGTAACGGGCTGGATTCCGAGAGAATCCAAGCACAGCAGAGCGGATCAGGTCAGGTGGGCAGATGAGGTTCGGAAGTTTGCTGGGATAAGGTGGCCGCCGCTGGCACAGGACAGGGTTAAATGGAAAACTTTGTGGCCAGCAGTGGACATAGGCTGGTGTGATAAAAAGTTTGGTTTATTGGGGTTTAACGTCCCAAAGCGACTGAGGCTATGAGGGACGCCGTAGTGATAACGTGCACTGATATCGCACAGCACACGGGCCTCTAGAACTTCGCCTTCAAGAAATTCAGCCGCTGCGGCCGGGATCGAACCCGCGTTCTTCCGGGTCAGCAGCCGAGCGCCGTAACCACTGAGCCACCGCGGCGGGGATTGGACTCTAGAAGTATATTCCCAAAAAATATGAGGTCACACATTCAGCTACACAAATGCCAAACAAAGCTTTCCTCAGTTCAACATTCCAATAGTTACCATTGCTAGCGCGATTATCAGATTTAACGCATTTTTGAGAAAAATTAACTCCCAAAAATTGAACTGAACCAATTTTTGTATTTAAATAGTTGGATAAGTTGCTTAATCAGAAAAAACTGTTATTATAGTCCTGGCTGCTGAATAACAAAAAAGCTTTTCAGTGTGTCCTCACTTTTCAGTCTAGTTGAGATAGCTTGCATTGGCTGTAGCACAAGGTATAAATTGAATGTAAGAATAGTAATGAAATAACAATGCAATAAGGGAGTAATTACTCACTGACATCCACCCGAGCGCAGCCATACGGCTACAATGGAAAGCTATACAGCTCTACTCCACCTTGGGGGATTCCCCTAAACATTTGACCAACCGAAATAACAATGCGAATCCTGACCAAAGTGACTGGCATTTTAAATCAACTGCGTACAGTTGAGTCAGAAACCTGATGGGTGTGCATCCAGATTTGTCTTTACTACTTCCCGTATTTTTCTTTTTAGGTAGGATAATGTTGCCGTGAAGCGAGCACGAAAACACACAAAAACACGGGCAGCGCTGCTCATGCCTCCAATTTGTAGTCAACAGCAATTTCCAACTTTAAATGCAGTAAGGCAACACGAAATATCGAACGATTGAAAAATATGGAATTCTTAAATTATATCTTACATTCCCAGGACGTGACAAGTAATATCTACGAGGAGTCTAGGTTAAGGCAGGTATAATGTCGTGGGTACGTCTCCAGCTTTTCCACGAACGAATGTTGGTAAATAAGACGTCTGAGAGATTTTGCCTCGGTACATAGACGTTCAGACTTAATCTGGTCATCTCCGGGAGGTTTGTGGTTTGCTGGGATATTTCGAGCACTGATTTCCAGAACTTTTCCGACTGTTTTTACAGTGAGGATGATTTTCATACATCGCAACCACATCTAATTTAGATAGTACTCGCCATGGATTGCATGCGCAGCCCCTTTTATTTTGTCAGAAAACTTTGGTTATAACCCATTTGCCACTATCACTCATGGGACATCCCCAGTAAACCTGACTCCATTTCTTGATATCCGTTCAGAGGTGAGCAAAACTAGTTGCATAATAGACCGGACAGCTGGACGGGTGGCGCCGCCTCTCAGCGCTTTTCTCGTCGCCGGAATGGGCCGCGGCTCCAGACGGTGCATTGGAGTGCGCAGTCTGTTGTTGGTTTCTGTGGAGTTTGCTTTGGTGGTCTTAATTTAGGTGGTGTTCTGTGTGATTGTGTCTGCTGAAACGAAGTCTAAGTAAACGTGTTGTGTTGTTGGCTGCACTAACAGGTATGCAAACTCGTCGGATGCTTAATTCTAAACAGATTAATTTTTTTCTCCATTCTGGCACAGCATTTTGCATACACACTTAAATACAATATATCACTTTTGCTTGCGAAACGCTGACTGAATAAAATACAAGCTGCGCTTTTTTTCCTGGAATAAAAAGTTGCAAGTATGTGCACTCCAGGTCCTCAAAGCTCATTTTCTCGAGGAAGTCATAACATGAGAAGCGAAAATCTCAAAACTTTGCAACAAAAGTCGTGACCGCACCATTCAGGTATGAAACTGAGGGAAACTCTTCGGAAGCTAGCAAAGGACCCCCACGCTTATTAATGCGAAAGCATTTCTTGTCTCATGAGTGGCGTGTACAGGACCTGTCATCAGAGCGTGTCGGCAGTGTGTGTCCGCGAGAACTGTCAATCATCCATTATCGGATTAATTAATAAAACAGTTGATTAAATAAATCAATATCACGCACAAATAATGAGGTCACTAGGGCAATCAATTAAAAGGGTAATAATTAATTTGAGTTGAATTAATCAATTACTTAAAAAAGCGGTAATATAATTGAACCCGTGAATTTATAAATTATTTATTTGATTATTTAATTGAATTGCATTACATTCAGTTAAGTCACTGAAAAGTTGAATTAGTTTGGCAATTAAATTATTAACCAAATTAATTAGCCAAACAAGTACATTACTTCTTGCATTCATCAACAATTTAATCATGAATGAGTTCATTATTATCTGAATTAACTAAGTAATTAGTACTTTGGTGTGCTTACTAGACGCTCTAGAAGCGGGACCCACGTCTTCGGATGCGGTAGAACCGAAGTTAGAGCGAAAACACGACTTAGAAACAGCACAGGCATAAAACAACGAACACGCAGCAATTAATATTATTGGCAGCAATAAGAGGAATGCTTTCGCATTGCTACACCCAAGCATACTTCAGTGCACCCCTGGCATTTTTGTTCAAGGAAGAGCAAGAGAAGTTTGGCACCGCGCTTACAATCTAGCGGTGCTTATTCCAGAAAAGCATTCCAGTGGCTGTTGTGAACACCCTCGTATTACCGTGAAACTCGCCTCGATTCTGCTGTAAGTAATGAGGTAATGTACCGTCATCCCATGAGCACAGGCTTTTTCCTTTCGGGTAAATATCACCCCAACTTCGACTGGCGCTAGTGCAGGACGCCGTTTTTAATCAACAGCGAATGCGAGCGCCGAAGCATGCTTGCATCGGCCGTTCATGCTGGCTTTGCAGGAGCATTTTGCCGCAATTATGTTCCTTGGTGCGTCTGTAACCGTTACAACGGTCATGCTCACGCTAGGGTTGCTCGGGCAGAGCTGACCCACAGAGCGAGGGAGACGTACAGTCTTTGTCAAAAGTAACCAGGCTGTAGAAGAACTTCTTGCTGGGCGAGTTGGTGCATAGCTTTCTTGGGATGGCGTTGCGCACACAAATAAACATACACAGGAAGGAGCAGAAGACAGAAAGAGCGCAAACTATCAACTAGATTTATTGCTTTCGCAACAGCATATATATGCAGCAATCACACGTGCAAAACAGAATAGGGAGAGGGAAAAAAGGAGTGGGGGGACGGGGATAGCAAGTCAGGCCTGCAAAGGTCAGCGAAAGCCACGGATAAAATTCTTTTCCCTATCATATAAGGTGACCGAGGTATCGCTAATACAATTTTCGGCTTTTTCTCTGATGTGGAAAGCTTCTAAAAGTTCGCGGGCTATTTTGCTTTTGCTCTTGCCCAGAATCTTGATGTATTTTAGCATCGGCTCTCAACCACAGCATGAAATGCAATGGGCAGGCAAGTTCGCCCCGTCTCTTTTTCTTACAGAAAGAGCATGCTCCCCTGCGCGCTCATTGATGCAGCGTCCAGTTTGGCCGACATACACGCGTCCACACTTGAGCGGGATTTGATAGACTACGCCCGTGGCACATTTGACGTACTGTTCAGCATGTTTTATTGTACAAACGCTCCGTGGGGCTCCTTCCTCGGTGATCCTGGGGCATAAGGCGGCGGTACCACGCTAGCGGCGGTCAGCAGCCGTTTTTCGTCATGTTTGTGTGAGCGGTGTGGCTCATCCGTTTGCGCTAGAAAAATGATATTGAGCGCATTGTAAAGATAATTGTATCTTCTTTGCGATGGTATGTGTCGCTAAAAGCTATTCACGTTAGTATAATAGCAGTGAGCAACAGAGCGAGGGGCATAAAACGATATTTTTGCTCGACTTGCCTGCGTTGGATTTGCTGTTTACGAACACTACTGCTCCGAAAAGAAAACTGCTTCTGCAGCTTTTAGTGAAGTGTGATTCGAGGACCTTACAGGCAAGTTATTGAGTTATATTGGGTAGTTATTTAGAACTGGTGCCATAAAAAAGTGTGAAATTTAAAAGAATGATGCATTAATAACTCCTAGTCCAATTCATAAATCACAAACATGTTTAGCAGGATTGTAGATAGTACCCATGTTGTTAATTCTTGAAAATTTCATTGAGGTACATGTCATAATTTTTTAGTTTTCATTGTTCAAAGTTGGTCGTAACCTAGAAACTGCGCTTTTTTTAACCGAACGTTAGAAGCAAGTAAACGTCGTATAGAGAACAAATTTGGCACGCGAAATATTTAGGAAATATTCAAGGACCTGCTCAAGGCGGAATTTCGCTATGACAAACAGAACGGTATTACTGCGCCATTCAATTGCGCCATTTTTTGGTGCGCCGTAACCTCCGCAAAATACATCCAGCGCGAAAGATCACTGTTATATTCCAGGCTTTTTTGACAGGAACTGAAGTCGCTGGTCTTAATACTACCAGTGATGTAAATTTGGGTATGATAAACGACTCATGTTAGCTCGCACTCGCCCCTTTGTTGGTCGACGGGGCTGCTGCATTTGAATCTCGCGGGCGTTTTGACTCAACAATGGAGTTCCGCCGGTCAACGACAGTGGCGCTGTCAAACATTTTGAAGCAAGACTTATGAGACAGACGACTGACTTCGCTGAAACCTGTCCTGCCTTTCGGTCGTTTCTTCGGCTGCTCAGCAGGCTGTCATCGGCGTGTCGTGCTGTTTTGCTTGTTGGTGTTTTTTTTACTGTGCTTTTGTATTTGTGTGCAGCGCCGTTTTTTATCACTTTATCTTGCCAGTTTTTTTGGTGTGTAAAAGTGTCAAATGGGGAATCGGCGGAAACACCTTCAGCGCAAAAGGTCGACGATGACAAAGCTTCGTACGCGCATGGCTGATGACAGGGCCAAATGCAGGTGAGCCATTCGGACCGCAATTTTGTTATTAGTATGTGCATTGAAGTCCCAACTGTACCTGTGTCGCGTGCGTGAGCTACCTCGTAGTGTGTGTTATCGAGTGCGGTTTTTAATGAACGCGTGTGCAAGATTACCAGTGTCACGGCACTGTGACATTTCGTAAGGCGAGAGCAGAAATCTGCTGCATAATTATTCGTTCCTTAGCTGGGGGCCTGTAGAAGTGGCTCTAAATTGGAGAGTTGAGGGGCTTGTGTTTAGAAATAAGCGATGAGTTTTAAAAGTCACAGAGGGCATTGAGAGATATTTTATGTATACGACGACTCTCGTCCTGAGCATGCGCACGTCGCGGGTTGGATCCAGATGTGGCAGATGGAATTTTTTTCTTCATTCCGCTCTGAAGTAAGTCTATAAACTGTTGGCATTTCTAAAAAATCTACTCCAGCTTATCTAGGGCGATAAAATCACCTGCTGATTCTGCATTGCGCAAAATATTTCGCGTTTGCGTTTTGCATTCCTCCTGAGCTCGTTAGGAGCTCGCAGTGCGTGGAAGCGGCAGTTTGCGTTGTGGGGATGGACACCTTTCTATGCGAGTGGCATTTGGCAGCTTATGTGTAGATTATGATGAGGGAGGGGCAAAGCGTGATGAAAAATCGTACAAGCGCACTGCGAGCCGTAGCTACTGCAGATACCTTAGTACCGGTGAAAAACTGTAGTTCTTAGCACTTGAAATTTTTTGCTGAGGACGTTCAATTTTCTTCATTCATGCACCTAGCACGCGCCTATGATGCTGATTATCTTCTAGTTTCGTGCTAGGAGGGCGGTGCTTTTAAAGAAATATAATTGTGCTCGTGAAATTCACTGCATAACTGTGGCTAGAGAAATGCGCTAGTCAGTGCATGCTTCTGTTTCGTATTCACTGCAAGTAAATTTTTCTTCTCCTACTTCGCTGCAAGAATAAGTTGCTTGTGTGTATACCTCTTCAGTTAATCATCCCGGCGATCGTGAAGTACAATTTAAGGAAGTCGAAGAAGCCCAACTTCTCATTTTTTATTGTCTGTAGTGTTGAAAAGGGGCCAGAGAGCAAAACTTGTGTTGACTGACATTTCCTGTCACTTCCTGAAAATAGACTCGCATATTTATTTATTTATATATTCATATGACATTGGTATGGATTGTTTGCTTGCAGGCAGCCACCATGATGTGCGGGGGAGTTGTGCAAGGCATCTGAACGTGCTTAGCAGATGTTGCAATAAAATGGTCCTGTTTTTATAAGGAACATGCGTTTGTCTTTTGAAAATGCACATCAATGGAAGTGAATGAAGCCTTCCGCTTTTGCCTCTACCAGTGGCGAAGTGCATGTGTGGACAGTGCGATTTCACTAGCATTGTAGTGAATGCAAAATCATGCCCCCAAAATTATATGTCAATCACACACTGCAAGAAAAAAAGAATGCACGGATAACATTCTTGAAAGGTATATGGGAGCGTAGCTGGTGATATGCACGCGCACAATGCAGCAAAAACAATGCCAGTATCTCTTGCCATTGTTCGCACTGCATGAAATACCAGTACCTTCCCTCAGTGGTGTGCAAACCACGGATACCGAAATCGTTAGAAATGCAATTAGTTGTCAGACTCGGCTACAGGGTATTATGATTCAAAACTAGCTCTTGTAAATGGCGCGGTTTCCGGAAGAGCTGCTCCGCAATAGTACAGCGACATTTACTGCGCATGGCGCTGCACGAATGCGCGTATAGTGTCTAGATAGGAGTAGGTGAGTGCGCTTGATGCTCGCAGCGCACCGCTGGTGCTTCCTCTATGTGCACGTGCCAACCTGCTCGCGGGTGCTCAAAAGGGGTGGTGTCCCTCGTTGTTAGTCATGGCTGGAATTCCGCTCCGGTCAAGAATGGAGAAAATTGTGCTGCGGGCGTGCGGGGCAGCTTGGTGCATGCGAGTGAGAGGGGGAGCTTGCGGAGCGGGCGAGCATAGTGTCTGCGGTGTGTGTGTGTGTGTGAGAGAGAGAGAGCGTGCTCGCCCTCTCCCGAAGTGCGCGCCTCACGTGTCAGGTCGCCTGCAACGCGAGGCTGCTGGAACCTTTCACGGTCCTCCCCACTGGCTGTATCGCCTCGCGTAATGGAAATACAAGCAGGTGGGAAGGTATTCCCTCCTCTTCCCCTCTCTCTGTACCCTTTGTTTTCCCCCTCACTCTCATCTCGCTTTCCATTTCCTTCCCCCAGCCCCAGCTCAGGTGCTTCTAGACATGATAGCAGATGCCGGTGCTGGCAAGAATCCTTTTACCTTCCTTTTCATTTACAATAAAAGCCACTTACTACTACTACTCAGGATAGTTCCGTGAACACGAGGGGCCGAGAGCTTCCGGTGAAATTTCTTGGAAACCGGTATGAAGTCCTTTGGCTGCGTGGTCTGTGGATGGCATTGGTGAAAACATTTCGTCTAAGAGCTATTTTTCAGCAGATTTCGAAGCCCTCTCACCAACACCATCAAGGACTTCAGGATAATTCAGCAAGGTTATGCGGGAAGCAGGTTTTACATGGCAAATTGTTTTTTGACCTGGTTTACAGAGCGGGGAACACAAAATGACGTTAGTGTCGATCCGTATTCATAAATTAGAAGAAAGACTATAAATATTTTAAAAATGGTGCTTGTCTACCTGATAAACATTTACGGCCAGATTTTCATTAGCGTGGTTATAAAAAAAACCTAACTGGAAGGGGCCGGAACTCTACATTTCACCAGATCTGACGAACGCTTCAGCCTCTTGCTCAGGACGGTTCCTCATGCTTGTTTACAAAAAAGCATACAGCAGCAGCATGCTTGCATTGTCTTCGCATTCCGGCCTTGAAATAGCATTTGCCACAGCGGTTGCTTTTGTGTGCATGATCATGAAACGTGAAAAAAATCTGCCATCATTTACACAGACATCTATTTTCCTGAATATTTCATGAAATTCTAAGATATTACGGGAGTAGGCATTGCAGTGGTGTTTGTAATAAAAATCTTTAGCGCGGCACCGAAGCCTTGCTCTCACCGTCGTGGTGAAGCGGTGCGTTGCGCGTTTCTTTCCAGGAACGACGCTTGCTCGGTCAACAACTGCGGGGGTGGGGGGAATGTACACTGCCCGGTATGCCTGCTCATGGATGCAGCTGCGGACATATAACAAGACGAAAATAGCTACACACACACAAATACGCGAGGCCTTGCGAGCCTTGCGCGAGTGCGTTTGTTGAGTCCATGTGGAGAAAGAAAACAAAGCAGTGTGCAGGGGCGTTATTGTTCATTTCCCCTATCCCCCTAGCTGACAGAGTCCCATTATCTAAAAGCGACCGTCCACCCGGAAAGGCGTGTAGTCGATTTTTTTTTTTCGGCAGCAGTGGAGAGAAATGAGGGCTGAGAGCCTACATGTTGCGCCGCCGGGGTGGGGGTGTGTGTGCGCTGCAGGAAATCCAGAAATATGAGTTTACCGTAGGAACTTCGTCCAGCGTACTTGTATATACGTGACGATAATTCACGGTTTTAAACCCTAATTTCTGAAAGTGAAGTGTCATCATGTTTGAGTAGTAATTGCTACATTTTGATAGTTTTCAAATGCAATTTAGTGACTTTTCAAAAATGGTTTACCGTGTATGATCACACAAGTCAAAGCTGTTTTTGAAACCGTGCCATTTTCCGTGTTTGTGCGCGTGCGTGCGGGGATTTATACCCCTGTCACACGGGCAACTTTAGTGATACTTTCACGAAGTGCACTCCCCATGAACGAATGGCACTTCCATTGCGCTGTCACATGGCAAATTAGGTGCTATTTGAAAATCATGATAGTGACGATGGGTTTTGCAGGTAGTGACGATCGGTGCTGCAGCACATTGTGAAAACTAGTTTGTTTTCGCAAATACTTGGAGAATATTTCATAGCAAATGTAATTTCTAAACGAACAGAGCCATGTTTCCGCTGATGAAAAACCTTTGAAATGTCGCCATGTAATTTCGAGAGTACTCCTAGGGAGCTATCGAGAAAGTACAATAGTACAATTTAGGGGTTCGCAGCCGGCCTTCTGTAGCAAGGCAGCAGAGGCTAGGCAGGAAATGAAAAGAAACTGGCTTTGCGCTCGTGACGGCAGGAGTGGTTTACCCCATAATCAGCGCATAAAAAGCTTTCTTGACTGACCGTCGCCCCGACTGCTTTCCTTCGCCACTTCGTACGAGAGCCCGAACAATGACCAGCCCACTTGCCACTGCGCAGTGACAAAGATCAGTCTCCTTCAATACATGGTACATTGCTGACGACACGCTGTCGCTCCGCCACAGAATAGTCTTGGAGTAGAACGCCTCCGCTTATTTTTCATGCAGACTACTTCCGTACCTTCGTGCCGGCTTGGCAACCTTTCTCGGCCACGAGACAGCTCAGCGGTTTGTGCACACGTAATGGGCGTAGAAAAAGCACCAGTGCGAAAAGAGGCATGGTGAATGCTTTGCGGATTGTGCAGTTGGTGTGGTATATGAAATTCGCAGCATGAGAGCACTCAAAATCGCTAGAAAAGGGAACTGGATCTAATTTACCTCTTCACTGCGCAGAGTGGAAATGTGAGCCGGCGCTTGACAGCATCAAGGTTCTTGGCAGGAGTCGCGAATAAGACAGCGCGCGAGGTTCTTTGGGGCTTTTCTCATTGCAAAGGAACCGCATGTTGTAGTGATTGTTCTGCTGCTCTTCGAAATAAGTAACCCGCATTCATTATATGTTTTTTTCATAATCACCAGGCCTTGATAGCGAATGACTTCTAATAAAGAAGTCCTTTCTGCGTGTCATGGATTTATTGTTATGCGCTGAAAGCGTTCTGTCGCTTTTGTTGTTTCTTGTTTGTTGTTCTTTTTGGCGATTTATTGTATATCACTGTATTTTGCCATGATTTTCTGACGCTGCTTCTGCAAAGATACTTTTGTACAATAAGCAGGAAACCGGAACTTGGAGTTCGACGGTCAGATTGAAGATGCTCAAGTCGTTGCAAACTGTGATTCCACGAAGGAGGGTTGATGTGATAGCAGTTGTGCGCGGATCGTGTGACTGAGTGCCCTGTATATATTTGAGCCCCAGACTTGTGAATAAACAATTGGTAGTCCAGCCACTTTATTGTCTGTTTCTCTTTTCCGGTTTTTATATTTTTGGATGGTTATTTATTTCTCATAATAAAGAGTTTTAGTTGTTGCAGTTTTTGTGTTACGCGGGAGTGCTGAAGCGGGGACAGCTCTCATCATGAGAAATTAGTTGCTAAGTTGAGCTTTGCGTTTCGAGTAGACATGTAGTATGCAGTCTTCCTCGACTAGCCTGGCTTCCAGGACTATTGAGGATTTGAGGGCTCTAGGAGGCTCGTTTGTGGCAACCCTGTATCCCGGTAGCCGATCAACGTGCACATCGTACAAAAAATGAGGGTGCCAACAGGGGTGCCCTAACAGTGCTCATAAGGCATCAACTGGAGGGTACTGACAAACTATGCCCCTCGTGTGCCCCTGGAGTGGATGCCATTATCAAATTTTCTGGGCAAGTGGCTTATCACGCTTTTGTCGCGTGAATAACCTTTATAACAACTATACAGTCAGGTGTGGCTGAAGAAGCAGGTTCGACATCCGTGCGCATGGTTGGTAGATTATGTTATTTTTTCAAAATGTTGATATGATCTGTTTAGACTTATGTCTTCGCTCCACTGTTGTTTCTTTTGGAACAGGCATGTTTCTTCAGAAAAATAGTTGCCGCTACGGATATTGAGTATGCTGCTGTGCCGGCCCAAGATGGCTCGCACATGACATTAGAGACTCCGGCGTACCGCGTGTCGCTGCCAAGGCGCAGGGGTTAGCGCATCAGGTGACTGCAACACTTCGCGAAAAAGTAAAAAAATAAAACCGTACTGCCGGTTGGCGTATTTATTTCTCGCTTCCAGGGTATTTTTTCGCGCAGTTTTTTGAACACGATAGACGAAATAAGTGTTACTGCAAAATTTGCAGTTGGACTGCAGTTGGGCCCTTGAGGCCTCTTACTCAAGCGCTTTTTTGAACGTACTATCACGATCAAAAGAAATGCGATCAGAGCGCAGGTCGAGCTGAGTATTCGAAAGAGCAACTTTTGAGAAGGAAAACCGAGACTCCTCTGCTCTCTTCCTCGATTTTTTTTTCACATTCCCTCAAAATGCGGACTCAACTCGACTTCTGTCGGGCTCATGTATCCACGGGACGAATACCCAGTGTTGGCTGACGCTCTGACAACCGGTTCCGTTGCGCAGTTTCCACAGCTATTCTAAAAGAATTTTTTTTTCAGCGAGAGAGCTGCCGGGCGCTCCGTGTTAGGAGGAGCACAGGGAACGCTGTGAGTAGCGAGAGAGGAGGCGGCCAGAGATGATTATCCTAGGGCGAAGACACGATCTTGCACCCCTGCCTCGCGCTATGGCTCATCGGTTGAGAAGCGCTGTCCTGAAACGCCGCCATATATTTCGCATCGGCTCCTGGACAATGCAGACCACTGGGAGGCCAGATCTGCGAATTTCCGCTACCTATCACCGAAATTCACTTATTGTGCAAGGATCGATTTGCCCCAGACCTCAGCGTGAGCACAAAATGTTTTCTTATGCTAGAGCAAACACGAAACAGAGCAGCAGAAGCGATTTCAGTTGAAAAGTGACGTGAAAGCAAAAGTCCACTGATTTTGCGGACATCAGCTAGAGGACTACCACGGTGCGTATAGCTCTGACTTCCCGCATTCCCCGGAATGGAGAAAAAATGAGCCTTTTATATACAAATTTACTACACAAACAGTGCCAGTACGAAAAGATGGGAGGGGGTTGGGGGGTAGTGCAATATCCACATTCGATCGCTTATTTTCTAGACAGATGCTGCCGCACGCTCACATCCGTGTTCACAAGACAGCAGGGAATCAGAACTGTTGGAATTATCAGAATTTCGTGCTGATCACTAAAGATATCAGAAAAGCAGGAACGTTGCCTCGTGTGGCAACAAAATGCAGTTCCAATGAATGGATGGAAATGCTATGCTAAGGCCACAGTAGAGAGAAACTCGACGCGATTGTAATGAGTACTTATTAGCTCTTGCCAGCTATGTCCCGCAGTCTCCAGTCGAAGTTTCACAGGCAGTGTTTCCTTTTCGTTTTTCGAACCTTGGTGGTGGTAGTAGTTTATTTGACAATAAAAAGTGAACGAAAAGAATGTTGCCGGCTGCGGCCGTAAGCGCTTTCGGGATTTTTGTTATCATGCATGGATGATCGGGCGGAAAAAAAAAATTCAGCATTACTTGAAACGCATCTCAACGTCACAGACTACCTCTCCCAAGCTATTATCGGGAACGGGTGGGAGATGAAGGGGGCTAACACACTGTGATATTGCTTTCTTTTCCTCTCCGCAGCTACTGACCCAACGACTTGAACGCAATATGTTTGTACCTTTCTGATACGCCTTATTCTGCCAATTTTCTCTTATTTACTGTTACCATATCAGCTTTCTCTTAGAATTCTACATAACACTGGCAGTGTGTGAGTAAACAATAAAAACACTCGCCATGCTTCGAAATCTCGGGTTGATGTTTCACTCCAGGTGTTTTTCCTGGAATTGCGAAATAAACGTTTGCATGGCGAACGGAAATCAATAGCACACAAGCTACGCGCCACGCGCCTTTGACGGCAGAAAAGGCTGTGACAACACACATGGCAACCGCCCTTTGAAACCAAGAGGTCATCTACTATTCCGCTGCATTCATTTCGACATCATCCATAGTTTTACGAAGGCCATAGCCCATAGATGTCTTGTGGCCCTTTGTTATGGATGCCAGTGGAACCTACGAAGCTTTATTTTGTAATATTGTTTGCCGTGGCTGCCGCTGCTAGTCATCAAAATATTTTTCAGGGTCGTGAGAAAAGAATAACTACAAAACAACGTGTACAACTCTGGAAAAAATGGAAACAAAATATAATTTCTGTAAATGTAAAAGATATAGAGACTTTGTGTTCAGGAAAGTAAACACAGCGCTAAATTCTACACAAAACACACAGAAAGACGGACAGGACGGGCGCTGACTCCAACTGAACACAATGTCACATCAACTAGCCCCGCAAAAGGTCACATACGAAATAGTACCTCCTAAAAAAGAATCGCCAGGCACCATGGCAGGGCCGGTAAAGGGGTGCGTGGGGGCGAAAGAAGCAGTACGAGTGTGCCAAACACGTTCGAGCGCGGTCGGTCGTCATTGTCGGGGCGTC
This sequence comes from Amblyomma mixtum, assembly GCF_055824585.1. Taxonomy (NCBI): domain Eukaryota; kingdom Metazoa; phylum Arthropoda; class Arachnida; order Ixodida; family Ixodidae; genus Amblyomma; species Amblyomma mixtum. The sequence goes on from NC_143014.1 coordinate 29,160,146, forward strand.
TATCCCCCCTCCGTGACTAACCGCCTCCTTCTGCCACCATGCGAGCGAGAGGAGGTCAAGGTAACGCAGAGAGGAGGATCAGACCGTCTCGGAGGAGCGCTTTTTCGCTTCCACTAGGGTGCCTCGATGCGCGCGCGCATCGAGGCACCCTAGCTTCCACGGACAAGTGGAGCCGCCCTGGTGGTTGAACTAACGTCTTGTCCAAGATGGCCGCCGTGGTACCCGCGCCATAACCCAGCCAGCTTTTTTGGGGCCGAAAAAACCACCGGAACACCATGCCTGTTTGCTACTTTTTTTTAATTGTTGGCGACTTTGTGCATGTATGGAAGCACCGTCGGCTTTGTACATGCACAAAGTAGCCCACAGTGTCTGCCCGTGTCTGCCCGTTCCTCCCGTCTTCTGCAGCCTCCCCCTTCGCCGTAGCCGCTGGCTGCTTCATGCCGCCCGCTCGCCGCTTCCTTTTGTTCCCTCCGCGCAGATCTCCCTCCTCGTGACAGCGTCGAGCCCCCCTCCGTAGCGACACGACGCCAGTCTGTCGCTTCCCGGTAGAGTCGCTGACCGGGTCCACTCAGCGCAGCTCTTCCCTGGAATCTTCGTGACAGGCTTAATCCCCACCGTAGGAGTCGTCGACGGCCATCCTATGCGCTATGTGGCCTTGACCCTCCGTGGCGACACGCCGCCAGGATGGCGCGGTCTGCCGCTTCCCGGGAGTCACTGACCGGGTTTGTGCGGCCACGGGTGTACGCGCACGAATCATCACACAATATTACATTCTTGTTTCGGTCAAACATTGTTTGACTGTTCTTAATGTCGTTTTTTTTCTGTTTCACAATGTTACAAATAGATGCTCAAATAATATTTTGCTAATATTAATTAAACATTTAAACAAAATAAATGTAACACTCTCGAAAATGATGAAGCAGTCCTGCACGAGCATGCAGGCCCACCAGCATGGAGGAAGGAAAGAACTCATGCCCGCCAGTGTGATGGTACACTTTCATCAAAGCTTTGCAAGGACCATCAGCAAGGGCGACATTTCATCTCCACAATACAGCACAACATGCAACTCATACACGGTACACTAATGGCGAAAGGGTATTACGCAAAGTTTTCTAACAAAATAATGAGACTGTGCACGCAATCTATGGTGGGCACAATCTAGAAGGTTTGGTCGCGAAGTGATACTTGAAAAACATGTTCGATGGTATGCACTGGCGCAAATCCGCGCCGCGGCGCTTCGGTGCACCGCCGCCGTCCGCCATTTTGAGGTGCACGTGCACGTGCACGTAGCACGTAGCCAGCTCGTTCTCTTCGCGTGCCTCAATGCAGCTTGGAATCCGCGTGCATCGTAGATTCGGCCCGTTGTTGCCGTAGTCAGCGTAGAGGCGCACAGCGACTGGGTGACTGTGTCGAGGGACTGCGGCTTCTAGTTCACGGTTTCTAGGTGGGCACCGACGCTGACGCCGACCGAAGGATTTCTTAACAGCAGCACGAGGAGGAGCGCGGCCGGTGCGGACCCTAGCGCTCAGGAGGAGCCAGAAGCTACGGAGCGGTGGTCGTGGTGTCATTGAGCCCTGTCCAACCGTCGCCAGGCCGCCGTGTGGCAACGTCTACGGCGCAGCGACCGAGAGACGACCCGTGAGCAGACCCGTCGCGCGCCGAACCCGCGGAACGGACATGCCGCGCCACATAGCACCGAAGGCGCTGTATCAGCTCTGCGTCGACTACGTCGCCCGCACAATCCACTCGCTGTGTCCGGCGCACGACGACGAAGAGGAAGGCGTACTGCCTTCTCACGTTAGCGAGGATTTGTTGCACGCGGTGGAGTCAGACAGACATTCAAATGACACCTCGCTTTACCACCTGCTGACGCACAGTCTTCGCCGCATCCACATTAAATATCACCTACCCGTGGACAAGCCGTCGCCGCTTCCGCGCCTCCTGCGCCAGATCTCGGAACACGGTAAGCAGCTCGTCGAGCTCTCGCTGGTCGAGCTCGCGTTCGACGCCGTGGACCAGGAGGACGCGTCGCTGGTCGAGGCCCTGCGCAAGCTCCCGCGGCTACGCCGGCTCACGCTGCGCCTGTGTAATGTGACGGACCGTGTGGTGCGCTCCATCGCCGAGCACTGTCCGGAATTGACAGGGCTGGAGCTGTCCGGCCAGCGCGTGACGGACGAGAGCCTCTACCTACTCGTGGCGTGCTCACAGCTGCGTTCGTTGGCACTTGAGAGCGACGCGGGCCCGCCCATCAGCGTGGTCTCGACGTTAAACTTGCTGCTCGGCCTGCCCCGCCTCCGCACGCTCCAGATGCCGTTTCTCACCGAGGCGCTGCTCCTGTTCCCCGAGAACTGCAAGCTGTCCCTGGTGGAGTACACGGAACGGTACACGGAACGCGGCTCGAACTCGCTTCTATGCGACACCTCGCTGCCGCACATCGTCAGCATCTGCCCGTCATTAACATCTGTCTACCTGAAGTTGACGGGCCAGGAGGCAATCCTGTCGCTGGGGCACCTCAAGTCGCTGACGGACCTGACCATTAGGGTGATCGCACCATCATCGGAGAGCTTTTTCCGCCTCCAGATGGAGCCTGTGCTGATGACGGTGGGCTTCCACCTAAAGACTCTTACCCTGTCCATGCCAGACATGGATGTGGCCGCCGTCAGCAAGCACTGCCCGATGCTGACAGACCTGGAGATAGAAGATTTCCAGACGCTGGTCCTCTTGGACCAGCCGCCCACCCTGCAGCCCACCCACTTCCGGCACCTAGAACGGCTAAAGTTTTGCCCCCATGAGATGAACACAGTGACTCCGGAGCAGCTCTTCGAGATGCTGCGTGATGGCGGCAAGCTGACCGAGGCAAGCTTGGGATTCTGCCACCTTAGAGATAACTCACTGGAGGCCCTCGTTGCTTCAGGAACATTTGCAAACCTCCGCGAGTTGGAACTGTTTAGGGTGGACAGTGTGTCTGGAGCAGGGCTGCGGTCACTCGTGGCAGCTGACAGTGACCTGGCCTCCCTAACCGTAATCGGTTGCGATTCAGTGTCACGAGATGACGTCGATCGTCTGCGGCGACAAGTGGCGAAAGAGAACCTCGACTTGGTGATTAGTTACCTTCGTGGCTGACAAAGCCAGGACACCGGCCTACCCGTTGCAACCCCCAGCTGCCCTTGAGGCCCATTGACAGTTCGGTGAGTGAATGACTGATTTGCTTCCGGACGCCGACGGACACTTTCTGATACCACGCGCCCATTCAACGCGCTGTCGCGCCCTTCTAGAGTATTTAGCTTGTATTTTGCTTGCACGTCGCGTTCCTCGCGCCTTTTCTGAGTGTTTAGCCTGTGACTGTGCTAGCACGTGGCCGTCTCCCGCGCTTTCGCGCCCACCCAATGTGTTTAGCCAGTATGCTTGCACGTGGCCGTTTCCCGCGTTTTCGCGCCGGTCCAGTGCGTTTTACCAGCATCGGTGCTTGCACGTGGCCGCCTCCCGCGTCTATCTAGCGTGTTTTTACAGTGTTTGTGCTACCACGTGGCCGTCCCCTGCACTGTCGCGAACTTCCAGTGTTTTGGCCATTGACTGTGCTAGCACGTGGCCACCTACTCGCGCTGTCGCGCCTTCCATTGTGTTTAGCCGGTGTCTGTGCTGCCACATGGCAGTTCCCCGCTGATGTGGCCGGGGCAGCAGCATCCCACCGCTGCCACCAGTTGATGTGCTCGGGGATCGGGACCAGGGTCTACACCGTATTAGGGCGAAGCAGGCAGACTACGGAGGGAAGCCTTCGTTTTTTTCACTCCAAGGTGGCAGGACCAACCACCCCCATGGCACAATTCAAGGACGCCGGTGCGGTATTTCTGTGGCACAATGATCTGATCAAACTGGACCCCCTTTGAGTCCTTGTACTGTCGGTACAACACCCCGGAACGGTTACGGATAGTGATGTTTTTCTTTGCCACACCTTCTTCAGCTGTCTGGCTGGATAAAGCTCGAAGTGTGACGTCCGCCGCCTGCTCGGCTGCAATCGTGTTTCTATCGACTTTTGCTAGATCTAAAAAAGGTTCCAGGCGTGGTTGCACGACATTTGACTCGATCTCCCTTGAGTCGCCCTGCGTCTCGGATACTGGTTCCTTGCACTCGGCGTCGCATCCGTCCCTGGCGCGAACCTCTCCCCTGGTCTCGGAAGCATCGCCTTGTGGGTTTGCTCCTGCCTGACCCGTCGTGGAAGAACCTTCGTTCTTCCTTCGATTTACTTCAGCTGCAATCTCGCGAGCCTTCGCACGAGTGAGCGCTTGGACGGTTCGATCGCCGAAACTACGTCCCTCTACCTGGAGCATCTGCTCCGACCGATTTGAAAAGAGGTTCGGAAACTTCTCTGGCAGATTCCGCGATACCGCTGCCTCCGTTTCCAGAACGCCAAACGGGCCCTCTATTCTGGCTCGTGCGATTGGCAAGCATGCACTGCTCTCCTCAGCCACCTGCTTAATCCATGCACATTCCCCAGTGTAGTCATCTGCATTCACGTACGTGGGGTGGATTACGTCCATTGTTGCCTCGGAGTCCCTCAGAACCCGGCAAGCTTTGCCATTAACCTGCATGTCTTTCAGGTATGGCTCTAGCAGGCGCATATTCTCATCGCCCGCCTCCACCAACGAGAAAACGATTTTCTCCTTCCTGCACGCGTGGGCGAGGTGACCGGGCTCGTGAAATCGGTAGCACACAGGTTTTTTTCTGGCTTCAAAAACCCTACTCCTCTCTTTCTCGGGCGCCCCTTTTGGGGGGTTACTCGCTTCTGCTTTGTGGCCCTCGTCCCGCTCCCACTTGCGGCTTGCCGCGCCTCCCGTCTCGGTCCGCGGAAATTTTTTGTTCGCTTTGGGGCTTACACGGGTACGCGCACCCTCTGCTTCACGCCTGGCATAGAACTCTGCTGCGCGTTCTAGGCTTTTATTTCCCGGCCTGTCCTGTACCCACACGCGCATTTCTTCCCCCAAAGAACCATAAAATTGTTCCAGGCAGATCACCTCTATTACCTTGTCGTGAGTTCCGAAAGCCTATTCTCCCTTTAGCCATTCCTTCAGGTCTGCCTTATGGTTATACGCAAAATCCGGAAAGGACTGTTTAGGCTATTTTCCGGTTTCCCTGAAACGGCGCCGAAAGGCCTCTGCGGACAGGCGATACTTCTTTAGGAGTGCTGCCTTTACTTTAGTATAGTCTGCCGCCTCTTCTTTTGTCAGGCGAGCGAGTACTTGAGCCACTTCACATGGAAGAATGGTCAGAAGTTTCTGCGGCCAAGACTCGGTCGGCAACTCGCAACTTTCACACGCCCGCTCAAAGTTCACGAGAAAGAACCCTATGTCCTCTCCAAGTTTGTACGGCAGCAAGAGGTTCTTTATTTTTGCACTTGATGCTGCCTGACTCGCCACAGTGTTTGGCACCTCTAGCCAAGTGCGTTCTGCCTGTGCAGCCTGAGCTATCTGTAGATCGAGCTGTTTTTTTTCCATCTCCCTTTCATGCTCTTCGCGTTTCATTTTTTGTTCATCCTCTCGCTTCTTTTCATCGAGCCGTTTTTTCTCAATCTCTCTTTCATGCTCTTCGCGTTTCCTCTTTTCTTCCTGTGCCTTCGCTAATTCCTCCTGAATTAGCTCCCAACATTCCGCTATCTCGTCCGCGTCCGCACCGAAATCCTCAATTGCTTTAACCAATTCCGGTTTTCTACGGATGGACCCACAATCAACGCCCAATTCCCCGCATATAAGAGCCAGGTCTGGTTTGCGCAGCTTCTTCCAGTCCATGACTATTTCAGCAATGGCAAGTCTCTACTGCACGTGGTTAGAGGAGCCCCAGCTGCCTCTTCTACCAACCTTCGATTGCCTAGGCTAACAAATTCCCAAAGTTGTAAAACCTGGCAATGCTCCAAGAGAAGGACCGCGCACTTACCATACCAGAGTCAGGACCGGGCGCAGACCATCACACCGCGCTGTCGCGCCCTCGAGTGTGTTCAACCAGTGTCTGTGTTACCACGTGGCCATCCCCCGCACTGTGGTGCCTTCATGTGCGTTTAGCCAGTGTCTGTGCTAGCTCGTGGTCGCCCCCCGCGCTGTCGCGCCCTTCCAGTGTGTGTAGCCTTTGACTGTGTTGTCACGTGGCAGTTCCTCGCGCTATCGCGCCCTCCAAAACTCGCGGCCGTCGAGGCCAGTGATTGTGCCCAGTGTGTGTGTGTGTGTGTGCTAGTGTCCGCGAATTGAGTGCTCCTGGACACCCGCGGACCCTTAGTGCTCTCACGTGGCCATCCCCGGAGAAGCTCTTGGACGGATTTTCCCGCCTCCAACCTCTGCTACACCTGCCTGCTCCAGCCCCTACCCCCCCTCGGATGGTACTGCATCCACCCAGAGTGGAAGTCACCCCCCCCTCAAGTCATGGAGGAGACTACCATCAACAGCCCTCCAGGCCCTACAGGACATCCTGACGCTGTTCCATCCTCCCTGGACGAGGTCGAGGTCGTCAACCGTGGTCGGGGCCTCCTAAGGGCTCAAGCCAGCGCAGGGCAACCAGCCTGGATTGCGACCCCGAGTTTGTTCTGCGCCACCTCCGCCTCCGAGTTGACCTCCTCCTGCAAGAATGGAGAAGGGGAGAGCATCTTCTGGCCGCGCCTGCTGTTCCCCATCTTCAAGCATCCAGGCCACTCCAGCAGCTGCAGGCTGCCCCTCCTGCTTCCTCTTCCAAGGGATCAAGGAGGCCCCCCGCGGCCTTGGCATCCCCGGCCGTCACTCGGTCCCGAACCCATTTCTTAAAGACCCCAGCCCCCCCCCCCCTCAACCCACGCACTACCAAACGGGCTCAAAGGGATCGTGGACCAAAAGGGCCATCCTGTCAAGCCCCCCCCCACCTACTGCACCTAGCCCGGATACCAACCAGACCGTCCCCTCACCTGCAGCGGCCAACCAAAAGGGTCCCGCCCAGAAGGCCCTGCACCAGACTGCATGCCCAGTGTCCCTCCCCATGGGAACCTCTACTGCCAACCCCCCGACGCCTGCTGACTCACCAGCCCCACCGGGAACCATGTCAGTGCACATGGAGTCCTCCACGGGTTGCCCCACAGCCAGCCCTCCACCCAGGAGGACATGCCCAGGGACATCCAGGCTCCAAGCACGAGCACCAGTTCCCCACAGGCCCCAATGCAAGGGTCCCAACCCCCCATCCCATCTCCAGAGGCGGAGGACCTGTCGGGGTGGATCCCGGTTTGCCGCAAGAACAGGCGCCCGACCATCCGCAATACCCGGCTCACCACCATCCTCTTTCGGCCCCGACCGCCCACCACACTCCAGGCTGCAGTCAAGGAAGACTGGAGTGCCCTCGTCTACTCCATGCCAGGCGTCTGCGATGTTCGCATCAACCGGCGCCGTAACCTCATCTCCGCAGACGTCCTGACAGAGGAGGCCCGACTCCACCTCCTCAGCCTGCGATCCCTCCTCTCCATCCCGGTGGTGGTCTTCGAGGCGCGGCCAGCTGACGGCTACATCGGCGTCATACACGGTGTTAGCAGGGAAGTGGACGCGCCCACCATCGCCGAATCCATCGAGTCCACGGTAGAGATCAAGGGGGTCAAGCTCGGCCCCAGAGCAGTGGTCGTCCGCTTCACGGCCCCACCCCCTGAAGAGGTCCTCATCGCGGGCATGAGGTTCCGGGTCCAGCCTCTGACAACCGGCCCTATGCAGTGCCGGCTATGTGGGGGGTACAATCACGCTGCAGCAACCTGCAGCCGCCCCCCTCGCTGTGTTAAGTGCAGCGGGCCCCACCTCCGCTCAGCTTGCACGGCCGAGACGCCCACCTGCCTCCACTGTGGGGGCAGGCACAGTGCCATGGACCCGAAATGCCCCACCAGACGGCTGCAGAGCCAAAGAACGACAGCGCTCCGACAGACAGCCAGCCTTGACGACTGAAAGGCCGTCATGCAGGAGCTACAGGAACCCCACTACCTACCAGGCTGCCATCCAGTGCCCCCCCCCCCCCAAGTCTACCGGCACCCCCAGGCCCACGTATACTGAGGCTGTCCGGTCCCGCAGGGCAACGTCCAGCACTCCAGCACCTACGCCAGCTGAGCCTGCCGTGACCGCTGCCCTTCGACTGGCTGTCCAGGCCCTCATCCCCCAGCTCCCAGCCAATTCTGAGGCAAGGCAGCTCTGTATGGCCGCACTGGCTGCACAGACCACCCCAAACCACCATCATGGAGAGGTGCACTAAAAACCCATCAAGGCCTCACGTTCTCCAGTGGAACGTGAGGCCACTCCGTGCCAGGCACGCCGAGCTGGCCTGCCTCATCACAGATGGCCGCCTGCCATTTGATGTCCTGGCGCTCCAGGAGACCCACCTGGAGCCTTTCAACCTCCGCCTGGTTGTGTTCCTGAGCTATGCAGGAGCCTCCCGCTGCACCACGACGGCCTGCTGCAACTCCCCCTGCCTCGACCCTGGCCACCAGCAACAGGGCCCGAAAAGTGCCATCTACGTGCGGGCCGACCTCCCCCACGCCGTCATAGCCCTGGATGACGCACTCTCGGGCCCCCTGGAGGCATGTGCCATCACTGTGAGCATGGGTGCCATGGACACCACCGTGGCATCAACTTACATCTACCCTCAACAGCGCTGGGTTCCCTCCATGCTGGCGCAAGTCCTGGCTTGCCTCTGACCCAAGGCCGTGGTGTGTGGGGACTTCAACGCCCACAACAAAGAGTGGGGCTGCCGTGCCACCACCCGCTCTGGGAGAGTCCTCCTGCAGACCAAGCTGCAGGCAGGATTCTACCTCCTGAGGCCTACTCGCTGCAACCCCCAGCTGCCCTTGAAGCCCATTGGTTGGTCGGTGAGTGACTGATTTGCTTCCCGACGCTGACGGACACTTTCTGATACCAAGTGGCCATTCTACGCGCTGTCGCGCCCTTCTAGAGTATTTAGCTTGTGTTGTGCTTGCACGTGGCGTCCCGCGCGCCCTTTCTGAGTGTTTAGCCTGTGACTGTGCAAGCACGTGGCCGTTCCCCGCGCTTTCGCGCCCACCCAATGTGTTTAGCCAGTATGCTTGCACGTGGCCGTTTCCCGCGTTTTCGCGCCGGTCCAGTGCGTTTTACCAGCATCGGTGCTTGCACGTGGCCGCCTCCCGCGCCTATCTAGCGTGTTTTTACAGTGTTTGTGCTACCACGTGGCCGTCCCCTGCACTGTCGCGAACTTCCAGTGTTTTGGCCATTGACTGTGCTAGCACTCAAGGCGGTCAAGGCGGAAAGCTGGGCTAGTTGGTTTGACATAGTTAATTAAAAGACTAGCGCATAAAACTAGGACAAAGACAGAGAAGGAGACAGGACGAGCGCTAAACATCAACTAAAGGTTTACTACACCAAACATGTACTTAAAACACTTCAGTGGCACATGCGCACACTGCGTTACAAAAACTAATCAAGAAGTGGCAAACTGTTTCGCAGATACATGGTTTCTTTCCTGGTCAGGGCAAGTGACGTCGTGCTTACACACTTGTCACCTTCCCTCATAATGTGATAAGCCTCACAAATCTCGCGACCTAACCTTGTGCCTCCCCTACCAAGCACACACGTGGCATCAAACGCCGGCACGCACCCGCACCGCTTACAATGCGTAGCCAAATGGCTGCCCCCCGCCAATGAATCCACCAGCGTGCGATGCTCTCGTAGCCGTTCATTTAGGCAGCGTCCACGTGCTAGCACGTGGGCATCTCCCCGCGCTGTCACGCCTTCTATTGTGTTTAGCCGGTGTCTGTGCTGCCACGTGGCAGTTCCCCGCGCTGTCGCGAACTTCCAGTGTGTGTAGCCTTTGTGCTAACTTGTGGCCGCCCCCGCGCTGTCGCGCCCTCGAGTGTGTTCAGCCAGTGTGTGTTACCGCGTGGCCATCCCCCGCACTGTGGCGCCTTCATGTGCGTTTAGCCAGTGTCTGTGCTAGCTCGTGGTCGCCCCCCGCGCTGTCGCGCCCTTCCAGTGTGTGTAGCCTTTGACTGTGTTGTCACGTGGCCGTTCCTCGCGCTATCGCGCCCTCCCAAACTCGCGGCCGTCGAGGCCAGTGATTGTGCCCAGTGTGTGTGTGTGCTAGTGTCCGCGAATTGAGTGCTCCTGGACACCCGCGGACCCTTAGTGCTCTCACGTGGCCATCCCCCGAGAAGCTCTTGGACGGATTTTCCCGCCTCTCAACCTCTGCTACACCTGCCTGCTCCAGCCCCTACCCCCCCCCCCCCTCGGCTGGTACTGCATCCACCCAGAGTGCAAGTCACCCCCCCCCCCCCCCCCCTCAAGTTATGGAGGAGATGACCATCAACAGCCCTCCAGGCCCTACAGGACATCCTGACGCTGTTCCATCCTCCCTGGACGAGGCCGAGGTCGTCAACCGTGGTCGGGGCCTCCTTAAGGCGGGGGTACCACGGCGGCCCTCTTGGACAAGACGTTAGTTCAACCACCAGGGCGGCTCCACTTGTCCGTGGAAGCGAAAAAGCGCTCCTCCGAGACGGTCTGATCCTCCTCTCTGCGTTACCTTGACCTCCTCTCGCTCGCATGGTGGCAGAAGGAGGCGGTTAGTCACGGAGGGGGGATAGACGCCCCGACAATGACGACCGACCGCGCTCGAACGTGTTTGGCACACTCGTACTGCTTCTTTCGCCCCCACGCACCCCTTTACCGGCCCTGCCATGGTGCCTGGCGATTCTTTTTTAGGAGGTACTATTTCGTATGTGACCTTTTGCGGGGCTAGTTGATGTGACATTGTGTTCAGTTGGAGTCAGCGCCCGTCCTGTCCGTCTTTCTGTGTGTTTTGTGTAGAATTTAGCGCTGTGTTTACTTTCCTGAACACAAAGTCTCTATATCTTTTACATTTACAGAAATTATATTTTGTTTCCATTTTTTCCAGAGTTGTACACGTTGTTTTGTAGTTATTCTTTTCTCACGACCCTGAAAAATATTTTGATGACTAGCAGCGGCAGCCACGGCAAACAATATTACAAAATAAAGCTTCGTAGGTTCCACTGGCATCCATAACAAAGGGCCACAAGACATCTATGGGCTATGGCCTTCGTAAAACTATGGATGATGTCGAAATGAATGCAGCGGAATAGTAGATGACCTCTTGGTTTCAAAGGGCGGTTGCCATGTGTGTTGTCACAGCCTTTTCTGCCGTCAAAGGCGCGTGGCGCGTAGCTTGTGTGCTATTGATTCCCGTTCGCCATGCAAACGTTTATTTCGCAATTCCAGGAAAAACACCTGGAGGGAAACATCAACCCGAGATTTCGAAGCATGGCGAGTGTTTTTATTGTTTACTCACACACTGCCAGTGCTATGTAGAATTCTAAGAGAAAGCTGATATGGTAACAGTAAATAAGAGAAAAGTGGCAGAATAAGGCGTATCAGAAAGGTACAAACATATTGCGTTCAAGTCGTTGGGTCAGTACCTGCGGAGAGGAAAAGAAAGCAATATCACAGTGTGTTAGCCCCCTTCATCTCCCACCCGTTCTCGATAATAGCTTGGGAGAGGTAGTCTGTGACGTTGAGATGCGTTTCAAGTAATGCTGAATTTTTTTTTTCCGCCCGCGCATCCATGCATGATAACAAAAATCCCGAAAGCGCTTACGGCCGCAGCCGGCAACATTCTTTTCGTTCACTTTTTATTGTCAAATAAACTACTACCACCACCAAGGTTCGAAAAACGAAAAGGAAACACTGCCTGTGAAACTTCGACTGGAGACTGCGGGACATAGCTGGCAAGAGCTAATAAGTACTCATTACAATCGCGTCGAGTTTCTCTCTACTGTGGCCTTAGCATAGCATTTCCATCCATTCATTGGAACTGCATTTTGTTGCCACACGAGGCAACGTTCCTGCTTTTCTGATATCGTTAGTGATCAGCACGAAATTCTGATAATTCCAACAGTTCTGATTCCCTGCTGTCTTGTGAACACGGATGTGAGCGTGCGGCAGCATCTGTCTAGAAAATAAGCGATCGAATGTGGATATTGCACTACCCCCCAACCCCCTCCCATCTTTTTGTACTGGCACTGTTTGTGTATTAAATTTGTATATTACAAGGCTCATTTTTTCTCCATTCCCGGGAATGCGGGAAGTCAGAGCTATACGCACCGTGGTAGTCCTCTAGCTGATGTCCGCAAAATCAGTGGACTTTTGCTTTCACGTCACTTTTCAACTGAAATCGCTTCTGCTGCTCTGTTTCGTGTTTGCTCCAGCATAAGAAAACATTTTGTGCTCACGCTGAAGTCTCGGGCAAATCGATCCTTGCAGAATAAGTGAATTTCGGTGATAGGTAGCGGAAATTCGCAGATCTGGCCTCCCAGTGGTCTGCATTGTTCAGGAGCCGATGCGAAATATATGGCGGCGTTTCAGGATAGCGCTTCTCAACCGATGAGCCATAGCGCGAGGCAGGGGTGCAAGATCGTGTCTTCGCCCTAGGATAATCATCTCTGGCCGCCTCCTCTCTCGCTACTCGCAGCGTTCCCTGTGCTCCTTCTAACACGGAGCGCCCGGCAGCTCTCTCGCTGAAAAAAAAAAAAATTATTTTAGAATAGCTGTGGAAACTGCGCAACGGAACCGGTTGTCAGAGCGTCAGCCAACACAGGGTATTCGTCCCGTGGATACATGAGCCGGACAGAAGTCGAGTTGAGTCCGCATTTTGAGGGAATGTGAAAAACAAAAATCGAGGAAGAGAGTAGAGGAGTCTCGGTTTTCCTTCTCAAAAGTTGCTCTTTCGAATACTCAGCTCGACCTGCGCTCTGATCGCATTTCTTTTGATGGTGATAGTACGTCCAAAAAGCGCTTGAGTAAGAGGCCTCAAGGGTCCAACTGCAGTCCAACTGCAAATTTCGCAGTAACACTTATTTCGTCTATCGTGTTCAAAAAACTGCGCGAAAAAATACCCTGGAAGCGAGAAATAAATACGCCAACTGGCAGTATGGTTTTATTTTTTTACTTTTTCGCGAAGTGTTGCAGTCACCTGATGCGCTAACCCCTGCGCCTTGGCAGCGACACGCGGTACGCCGGAGTCTCTAACGTCATGTGCGAGCCATCTTGGGCCGGCACAGCAGCATACTCGACATTCGTAGCGGCAACTATTTTTCTGAAGAAACATGCCTGTTCCAAAAGAAACAACAGTGGAGCGAAGGCATAAGTCTAAACAGATCATATCAACATTTTGAAAAAATAACATAATCTACCAACCACGCGCACAGATGTCGAACCTGCTTCTTCAGCCACACCTGACTGTATAGTTGTTATAAAGGTTATTCACGTGACAAAAGCGTGATAAGCCACTTGCCCAGAAAATTTGATAATGGCATCCACTCCAGAGGCACACGAGGGGCATAGTTTGTCAGTACCCCCCAGTTGATGCCTTACGAGCACTGTTAGGGCACCCCTGTTGGCACCCTCATTTTTTGTACGATGTGCACGTTGATCGGCTACCGGGATACAGGGTTGCCACAAACGAGCCTCCTAGAGCCCTCAAATCCTCAATAGTCCTGGAAGCCAGGCTAGTCGAGGAAGACTGCATACTACATGTGTACTCGAAACGCAAAGCTCAACTTAGCAACTAATTTCTCATGATGAGAGCTGTGCCCGCGTCAGCACTCCTGCGTAACACAAAAACTGCAGCAACTAAAACTCTTTATTATGAGAAATAAATAACCATCCAAAAATATAAAAACCGGAAAAGAGAAACAGACAATAAAGTGGCTGGACTACCAATTGTTTATTCGCAAGTCTGGGGCTCAAATATATACAGGGCACTCAGTCACACGATCCGCGCACAACTGCTATCACATCAACCCTCCTTCGTGGAATCACAGTTTGCAACGACTTCAGCATCTTCAATTTGACCGTAGATCTCCAAGTTCCGGTTTCCTGCTTATTGTACAAAAGTATCTTTGCAGAAGCAGCGTCAGAAAATCATGGCAAAATACAGTGATATACAATAAATCGCCAAAGAGAACAACAAACAAGAAACAACAAAAGCGACAGAACGCTTTCAGCGCATAACAATAAATCCATAACACGCAGAAAGGACTTCTTTATTAGAAGTCATTTGCTATCAAGGCCTGGTGATTATGAAAAAAACATATAATGAATGCGGGTTACTTATTTCGAAGAGCAGCAGAACAATCACTACAACATGCGGCTCCTTTGCAATGAGAAAAGCCCCAAAGAACGTCGCGCGCTGTCTTATTCGCGACTCCTGCCAAGAACCTTGATGCTGTCAAGCGCCGGCTCACATTTCCACTCTGCGCAGTGAAGAGGTAAATTAGATCCAGTTCCCTTTTCTAGCGATTTTGAGTGCTCTCATGCTGCGAATTTCATACACCACACCAACTGCACAATCCGCAAAGCATTCACCATGCCTCTTTTCGCACTGGTGCTTTTTCTACGCCCATTACGTGTGCACAAACCGCTGAGCTGTCTCGTGGCCGAGAAAGGTTGCAAGCCGGCACGAAGGTGCGGAAGTAGTCTGCATGAAAAATAAGCGGAGGCGTTCTACTCCAAGACTATTCTGTGGCGGAGCGACAGCGTGTCGTCAGCAATGTACCACGTATTGAAGGAGACTGATCTTTGTCACTGCGCAGTGGCAAGTGGGCTGGTCATTGTTCGGGCTCTGGTACGAAGTGGCGAAGGAAAGCAGTCGGGGCGACGGTCAGTCAAGAAAGCTTTTTATGCGCTGATTATAGGGTAAACCACTCCTGCCGTCACGAGCGCAAAGCCAGTTTCTTTTCATTTCCTGCCTAGCCTCTGCTGCCTTGCTACAGAAGGTCGGCTGCGAACCCCTAAATTGTACTATTGTACTTTCTCGATAGCTCCCTAGGAGTACTCTCGAAGTTACATGGCGACATTTCAAAGGTTTTTCATCAGCGGAAACATGGCTCTGTTCGTTTAGCAATTACATTTGCTATGAAATATTCTCCAAGTATTTGCGAAAACAAACTAATTTTCACAATGTGCTGCAGCACCGATCGTCACTACCTGCAACACCCATCGTCACTATCATGATTTTCAAATAGCACCTATTTTGCCATGTGACAGCGCAATGGAAGTGCCATTCGTTCATGGGGAGTGCACTTCGTGAAAGTATCACTAAAGTTGCCCGTGTGACAGGGGTATAAATCCCCGCACGCACGCGCACAAACACGGAAAATGGCACGGTTTCAAAAACAGCTTTGACTTGTATGATCATACACGGTAAACCATTTTTGAAAAGTCACTAAATTGCATTTGAAAACTATCAAAATGTAATTACTACTCAAACATGATGCCACTTCATTTTCAGAAATTAGGGTTTAAAACCGTTAATTATCGTCACGTATATACAAGTACGCTGGACGAAGTTCCTACGGTAAACTCATATTTCTGGATTTCCTGCAGCGCACACACACCCCCCACCCCGGCGGCGCAACATGTAGGCTCTCAGCCGTCATTTCTCTTCACTGCTGCCGAAAAAAAAAAAAATCGACTACACGCCTTTCCGGGTGGACGGTCGCTTTTAGATAATGGGACTCTGTCAGCTAGGGGGATAGGGGAAATGAACAATAACGCCCCTGCACACTGCTTTGTTTTCTTTCTCCACATGGACTCAACAAACGCACTCGCGCAAGGCTCGCAAGGCCTGGCGTATTTGTGTGTGTGTAGTTATTTTCGTCTTGTTATATGTCCGCAGCTGCATCCATGAGCAGGCATACCGGGCAGTGTACATTCCCTCCACCCCCGCAGTTGTTGACCGAGCAAGCGTCGTTCATGGAAAGAAACGCGCAACGCACCGCTTCACCACGACGGTGAGAGCAAGGGTTCGGTGCCGCGCTAAAGATTTTTATTACAAACACCACTGCAATGCCTACTCCCGTAATATCTTAGAATTTCATGAAATATTCAGGAAAATAGATGTCTGTGTAAATGATGGCAGATTTTTTTCACGTTTCATGATCATGCACACAAAAGCAACCGCTGTGGCAAATGCTATTTCAAGGCCGGAATGCGAAGACAATGCAAGCATGCTGCTGCTGTATGCTTTTTTGTAAACAAGCATGAGGAACCGTCCTGAGCAAGAGGCTGAAGCGTTCGTCAGATCTGGTGAAATGTAGAGTTCCGGCCCCTTCCAGTTAGGTTTTTTTTATAACCACGCTAATGAAAATCTGGCCGTAAATGTTTATCAGGTAGACAAGCACCATTTTTAAAATATTTATAGTCTTTCTTCTAATTTATGAATACGGATCGACACTAACGTCATTTTGTGTTCCCCGCTCTGTAAACCAGGTCAAAAAACAATTTGCCATGTAAAACCTGCTTCCCGCATAACCTTGCTGAATTATCCTGAAGTCCTTGATGGTGTTGGTGAGAGGGCTTCGAAATCTGCTGAAAAATAGCTCTTAGACGAAATGTTTTCACCAATGCCATCCACAGACCACGCAGCCAAAGGACTTCATACCGGTTTCCAAGAAATTTCACCGGAAGCTCTCGGCCCCTCGTGTTCACGGAACTATCCTGAGTAGTAGTAGTAAGTGGCTTTTATTGTAAATGAAAAGGAAGGTAAAAGGATTCTTGCCAGCACCGGCATCTGCTATCATGTCTAGAAGCACCTGAGCTGGGGCTGGGGGAAGGAAATGGAAAGCGAGATGAGAGTGAGGGGGAAAACAAAGGGTACAGAGAGAGGGGAAGAGGAGGGAATACCTTCCCACCTGCTTGTATTTCCATTACGCGAGGCGATACAGCCAGTGGGGAGGACCGTGAAAGGTTCCAGCAGCCTCCCGTTGCAGGCGACCTGACACGTGAGGCGCGCACTTCGGGAGAGGGCGAGCGCGCTCTCTCTCTCTCTCACACACACACACACCACAGACACTATGCTCGCCCGCTCCGCAAGCTCCCCCTCTCACTCGCATGCACCAAGCTGCCCCGCATGCCGGCAGCACAATTTTCTCCATTCTTGACCGGAGCGGAATTCCAGCCATGACTAACAACGAGGGACACCACCCCTTTTGAGCACCCGCGAGCAGGTTGGCACGTGCACATAGAGGAAGTGCCAGCGGTGCGAGCAGCAAGCGCACCATAGCAGACTTCATATTTATGCAACTCACCTACTCCTATCTAGACACTACACGCGCATTCGTGCAGCGCCATGCGCAGTAAATGTCGCTGTACTATTGCGGAGCAGCTCTTCCGGAAACCGCGCCATTTACAAGAGCTAGTTTTGAATCATAACACCCTGTAGCCGAGACTGACAACTAATTGCATTTCTAACGATTTCGGTATCCGTGGTTTGCACACCACTGAGGGAAGGTACTGGTATTTCATGCAGTGCGAACAATGGCAAGAGATACTGGCATTGTTTTTGCTGCATTGTGCGCGTGCATATCACCAGCTACGCTCCCATATACCTTTCAAGAATGTTATCCGTGCATTCTTTTTTTCTTGCAGTGTGTGATTGACATATAATTTTGGGGGCATGATTTTGCATTCACTACAATGCTAGTGAAATCGCACTGTCCACACATGCACTTCGCCACTGGTAGAGGCAAAAGCGGAAGGCTTCATTCACTTCCATTGATGTGCATTTTCAAAAGACAAACGCATGTTCCTTATAAAAACAGGACCATTTTATTGCAACATCTGCTAAGCACGTTCAGATGCCTTGCACAACTCCCCCGCACATCATGGTGGCTGCCTGCAAGCAAACAAACCATACCAATGTCATATGAATAAATAAATAAATAAATATGCGAGTCTATTTTCAGGAAGTGACAGGAAATGTCAGTGCTCAAAAGCAACACAAGTTTTGCTCTCTGGCCCCTTTCCAACACTACAGACAATAAAAAATGAGAAGTTGGGCTTCTTCGACTTCCTTAAATTGTACTTCACGATCGCCGGGATGATTAACTGAAGAGGTATACACACAAGCAACTTATTCTTGCAGCGAAGTAGGAGAAGAAAAATTTACTTGCAGTGAATACGAAACAGAAGCATGCACTGACTAGCGCATTTCTCTAGCCACAGTTATGCAGTGAATTTCACGAGCACAATTATATTTCTTTAAAAGCACCGCCCTCCTAGCACGAAACTAGAAGATAATCAGCATCATAGGCGCGTGCTAGGTGCATGAATGAAGAAAATTGAACGTCCTCAGCAAAAAATTTCAAGTGCTAATAACTACAGTTTTTCACCGGTACTAAGGTATCTGCAGTAGCTACGGCTCGCAGTGCGCTTGTACGATTTTTCATAACGCTTTGCCCCTCCCTCATCATAATCTACACATAAGCTGCCAAATGCCACTCGCATAGAAAGGTGTCCATCCCCCACAACGCAAACTGCCGCTTCCACGCACTGCGAGCTCCTAACGAGCTCAGGAGGAATGCAAAACGCAAACGCGAAATATTTTGCGCAATGCAGAATCAGCAGGTGATTTTATCGCCCTAGATAAGCTGGAGTAGATTTTTTAGAAATGCCAACAGTTTATAGACTTACTTCAGAGCGGAATGAAGAAAAAATTCCATCTGCCACATCTGGATCCAACCCGCGACGTGCGCATGCTCAGGACGAGAGTCGTCATATACATAAAATATCTCTCAATGCCCTCTGTGTCTTTTAAAACTCATCGCTTATTTCTAAACACAAGCCCCTCAACTCTCCAATTTAGAGCCACTTCTACAGGCCCCCAGCTAAGGAACAAATAATTATGCAGCAGATTTCTGCTCTCGCCTTACGAAATATCACAGTGCCGTGACACTGGTAATCTTGCACACGCGTTCATTAAAAACCGCACTCGATAACACACACTACGAGGTAGCTCACGCACGCGACACAGGTACAGTTGGGACTTCAATGCACATACTAATAACAAAATTGCGGTCCGAATGGCTCACCTGCGTTTGGCACTGTCATCAGCCATGCGCGTACGAAGCTTTGTCATCGTCGACCTTTTGCGCTGAAGGTGTTTCCGCCGATTCCCCATTTGACACTTTTACACACAAAAAACTGGCAAGATAAAGTGATAAAAAACGGCGCTGCACACAAATACAAAAGCACAGTAAAAAAAACACCAACAAGCAAAACAGCACGATACGCCGATGACAGCCTGCTGAGCAGCCGAAGAAACGACCGAAAGGCAGGACAGGTTTCAGCGAAGTCAGTCGTCTGTCTCATAAGTCTTGCTTCAAAATGTTTGACAGCGCCGCTGTCGTTGACCGGCGGAACTCCATTGTTGAGTCAAAACGCCCGCGAGATTCAAATGCAGCAGCCCCGTCGACCAACAAAGGGGCGAGTGAGAGCTAACATGAGTCGTTTATCATACCCAAATTTACATCACTGGTAGTATTAAGACCAGCGACTTCAGTTCCTGTCAAAAAAGCCTGGAATATAACAGTGATCTTTCGCGCTGGATGTATTTTGCGGAGGTTACGGCGCACCAAAAAATGGCGCAATTGAATGGCGCAGTAATACCGTTCTGTTTGTCATAGCGAAATTCCGCCTTGAGCAGGTCCTTGAATGTTTCCTAAATATTTCGCGTGCCAAATTTGTTCTCTATACGACGTTTACTTGCTTCTAAAGCTCAGATCAAAAAAGCGCAGTTTCTAGGTTACGACCAACTTTGAACAATGAAAACTAAAAAATTATGACATGTAGCTCAATGAAATTTTCAAGAATTAGCAACATGGGTACTATCTACAATCCTACTAAATATGTTTGTGATTTATGAATTGGACTAGGAGATATGAATGCGTCATTCTTTTAAATTTCACTCTTTTTTATGGCACCAGTTCTAAATAACTACCCAATATAACTCAATAACTTGACGCAAGGTCCTCGAGTCACACTTCATCTAAAAGCTGCAGAAGCAGTTTTCTTTTCGGAGCAGTAGTTTTCGTAAACAGCAAGGCAAACGCAGGCAAGTCGAGCAAAAATATCGTTTTATGCCCCTCGCTCTGTTGCTCACTGCTATTATACTAACGTGAATAGCTTTTAGCGACACATACCATCGCAAAGAAGATACAACTATCTTTACAATGCGCTCAATATCATTTTTCTAGCGCAAACGGATGAGCCACACCGCTCACACAAACATGACGAAAAACGGCTGCTGACCGCCGCTAGCGTGGTACCGCCGCCTTAAGGGCTCAAGCCAGCGCAGGGCAACCAGCCTGGATTGCGACCCCGAGTTTGTTCTGCGCCACCTCCGCCTCCGAGTTGACCTCCTCCTGCAAGAGTGGCGAAGGGGAGAACACCTTCTGGCCGCGCCTGCTGTTCCCCCTCTTCAAGCATCCAGGCCACTCCAGCAGCTGCAGGCTGCCCCTCCTGCTTCCTCTTCCAAGAGATCAAGGAGGCCCCCCGCGGCCTTGACATCCCCGGCCGTCACTCGGTCCCGAACCCATTTCTTAAAAACCCCTGCCCCCCCCCCCCCCCACGCACTACCAAACGGGCTCAAAGGGGTCGTGGACCAAAAGGGCCATCCTGTCAAGCCCCCCCCCCCCCTACTGCACCTAGCCCGGATACCAACCAGACCGTCCCCTCACCTGCAGCGGCCAACGAAAAGGGTCCCGCCCTGAAGGCCCTGCTCCAGACTGTAATGCCCAGTGTCCCTCTCCATGGGAAGATCCACTGCCAACCCCCCGACGCCTGCTGACACACCAGCCCCACCTGGAACCATGGCAGTGCACATGGAGTCCTCCACGGGTTGCCCCCCAGCCCACAGCCAGCCGTCCACCCAGGAGGACATTCCCAGAGACATCCAGGCACCAAGCACGAGCACCAGTTCCCCACAGGCCCCACTGCAAGGGTCCCAAACCCCCATCCCATCTCCAGAGGCGGAGGACCTGTCGGGATGGATCCTGGTTTGCCGCAAGAACAGGCGCCCGACCATCCGCAATATCCGGCTCACCACCATTCTATTCCTGCCCCGACCGGCCACCACACTCCAGGCTGCGGTGAAGGAAGACTGGAGTGCCCTCCTCTACTCCATGCCAGGCGTCTGCGATGTTCGCAGACGCCTTTTGCGCTCTTTAAAGATAGCGGTGTGTGTAAACAACATAGTCAAATATAATCAACCTTTCAATGCCTTCCTGTTTCGCTCATCTTCTCGACTCACAAGAAACCTTACACATAGTAACTTTAATCTACCACCGAATTATAACGTTTACAGCGAAAGATTGGTGCAGTTTTCAGGAGCCAAGGTTTGGAATGCTTTACCCCCAGAAATAAAGCAGTCTCATGAAACAAATAGAGAATTGCGAACATACTTTATGAGCCTTATTTGACATATGTGACAGTTGTCTTCGGTTTGTGTCTGTTGTACCATGTTGTTCATGAAAGATTTTTTTTTTCATTCTGCTGTAAAATGCACATTATTTTATTCTTTCTTTGTTGTATGATGTATTTGGGTCTTTCGCCGTGATTTTGTGCTTTTCATTTTTCATAAGCGCTGTGTCATTGCCTTCATATATTTTGTTTCTGAACCCCACACTAGCCTCTGGCTATGGGTTCAGTCAGTGTTTTGGTAATTTGTATGGCAAAAGTAGAAATAAAATGAATGAATGAATGAATGAATGAAAAAAAAAAAAAACCGGCGCCGTAACCTCATCTCCGCAGACGTCCTGGCAGAGGCGGCCCGACTCCACCTCCTTAGCCTGCGATCCCTCCTCCCCATCCCGGTGGTGGCCTTCGAGGCGCGGCCAGCTGACGGCTACATCGGCGTCATACACGGTGTTAGCAGGGAAGTGGACGCGCCCACCATCGCCGAATCCATCGAGTCCACGGTAGAGATCAAGGGGGTCAAGCGCGGCCCCAGAGCAGTGGTCTTCCGCTTCACGGCCCCACCCCCTGAAGAGGTCCTCATCGCGGGCATGAGGTTCCGGGTCCAACCTCTGACAACACGCCCTATGCAGTGCCGGCTATGTGGGGGGTACAATCACGCTGCAGCAACCTGCAGCCGCCCCCCTCGCTGTGTGAAGTGCAGCGGGCCCCACCTCCGCTCAGCTTGCACGGCCAAGACGCCCACCTGCCTCCCCTGTGGGGGCAGGCACAGTGCCATGGACCCGAAATGCCCCACCAGACGGCTGCAGAGCCAAAAAACGACAGCGCTCCAACAGACAGCCTGCCTTGGCGACCGAAAGGCCGTCATGCAGGAGCTACAAGGAACCCCACTACCTACCAGGCTGCCATCCAGTGCCCCCCCCCCCCCAAAGTCTACCGGCACTCCCAGGCCCACGTATGCTGAGGCGGTCCGGTCCCGCAGGGCTCCGTCCAGCACTCCAGCACCTACGCCTGCTGAGCCTGCCGTGACCGCCGCCATTCGACTGGCTGTCCAGGCCCTCATCCCCCAGCTCCCAGCCAATTCTGAGGCAAGGCAGCTCTGTATGGCCGCCCTGGCTGCACAGACCCCCCAAGACCACCATCATGGAGAGGTGCACTAAAAACCCATCAAGGCCTCACGTTCTCCAGTGGAACGTGAGGTCACTCCGTGCCAGGCACGCCGAGCTGGCCTGCCTCATCACAGATGGCCGCCTGCCATTTGATGTCCTGGCGCTCCAGGAGACCAACCTGGAGCCTTCCAACCTCCGCCTGCCTGGGTTCCTGGGCTATGCAGGAGCCACGCGCTGCACCACGACGGCCTGCTGCAACTCCCCCTGCCCCGACCCTGGCCACCAGCAACGGGGCCCGAAAAGTGCCATCTACGTGCGGGCCGACCTCCCCCACGCCGTCATAGCCCTGGATGACGCACTCTCGGTGTGATAGCGTCAAGTGCATGACGCGTCACTCTGCCATGACGCGCACTGATAGCAGCAGCGGATAAGCAACCGCTGCTTATAAAAGAAGCGTCAGACCAATAAACGCGGATTCCTTGTCCTGCACCGGTCTTGGCTGGTTCTCTGCTGCGGCCGCTCGGCTGCCGCACGCTACTACATTTCACTCGGGCCCCCTGGATTCATGTGCCATCACTGTGAGGATGGGTGCCATGGACACCACCGTGGCATCAACTTACATCTACCCTCAACAGCGCTGGGATCCCTCCATGCTGGCGCAAGTCCTGGCTCGCCTCGGACCCAAGGCCGTGGTGTGTGGGGAGTTCAACGCCCACAACAAAAAGTGGGGCTGCCGTGCCACCACCCGCTCTGGGAGCTAGACCTCCTGCAGACCATGCTGCAGGCAGGATTCTACCTCCTGAGGCCACCACCCTTCACCTTTATTACGCCCCACCCCACCTCCACCCTGGACCTGGCGTTCACCTCTTCAGGGGTCCGGTACGCCTACCAGAAGGCGGACGACACCTGGGGTCGGACCACTTTCCCCTCTTCCTCAGGCCCGCCTCCAGACGGTCCCCGCAGGACAAGTCATAGGCGGTGGTCCGCTGGCAGGATTTCCGCGCATTCTGCAAAGAGATCCCTGCCGACGGAGTCTTTCTGGACCATGTGGCAGCCTGTGCCCGGCAGGCCATGAGCATCACCAGGGTCCCGGCGGGCTCTCCTGTTCCATCCAGACATCCGCCTCCTGAATCTCAGGGCAAACCGGAGGCGCCAGGAACGCATCGCCATGAGAACCCGCCTGCCCACAGACTGGACCGCCTACCGCCGCATTGACGCTGCCTGCCGGAGGCATGCCAGACGCCGCCGCCGGGAGAGCTGGACAGGGGTGTGCTCGGAGATCCAAAGGTCCAGCCACTCGGGCAAGACCTGGCGCCTGCTGAGGTCCCTGGTGAACCCGCGTATCCCCAGGCACCCCATCCTGGCCATCGCAATCTCCAGGGTTATTAGTGCCGACACCCTGGCAGAACTGATGGCCGACCAATTCTGCACTCCCAGCTCACCTGGCCCCATTTCTCTCGGAAGCCCTTCTCTCCGGCCCAGGCCCCCCATCCCTGCAGAGACCCAGGCCCTGGCTGCTGCCAAATGCAATGCAAGCATCGTGGCCCATGAGCTACAGACAGTCCTGGACCGTCCACGAAGACGGACTGCTCCGGGGGTCAACCGCATCACACACCAGATGCTTCGCAACCTCGACGCCCCGGAGAGTGACCTTCTGCTCGCGACCCTAAACACCATCTGGAACTCCGCGACCCTCCTCGACGACTGGCTGACGGCACTTGTGGTACCCATCCTCAAACCCAAGAAGCCCTCCCGCCTGCCATCCTCCTACCGGCCGGTCTCCCTCACCTCCTCAGCCTGCAAGTCCATGGAGGCAGTCGTCCTGGCCCGCCTCACCTGGATCACCCAAGTGACTGGCTTCCTTCCTGAGCAGCAGACGGACTTCATGCGGGGAAGGTGCACAGCAGACTCCATAGCCATTCATTCATTCATTCATTTTATTTCTACTTTTGCCATACAAATTACCAAAACACTGACTGAACCCATAGCCAGACTCTAGTGTGGGGTTCAGAAACAAAATATATCAAGGCAATGACACAGCACTTGTGAAAAATGAACAGCACAAAATCACGGCGAAAGACCCAAATACATCATACAACAAGGAAAAAATAAAATAATGTGCATTTTACAGCAGAAGGAAAAAAAAATCTTTCATGAACAACATGGTACAACAGACACAAACCGAAGACAATTGTCACATATGTCAAATAAGGCTCATAAAGTATGTTCGCAATGCTCTATTTGTTTCATGAGACTGTTTTATTTCTGGGGGTAAAGCATTCCAAACCTTGGCTCCTGAAAACTGCACCAATCTTTCGCTGTAAACGTTATAATTCGGTGGTAGATTAAAGTTACTATGTGTAAGGTTTCTTGTGAGTCGAGAAGATGAGCGAAACAGGGAGGCATTGAAAGGTTGATTATATTTGACTATGTTGTTTACACACACCGCTATCTTTAAAGAGCGCAAAAGGTCAAAAGGAAGGATATTTAATAACTGGAAAAGTGGTTTACTTGGCTCGGTATACTTGCTTTGTGTTACAATTCGGATAGCCCGTTTTTGTAATCGCCGGATAGGATCAAGGTAAGTATTGTATGTCAAACCCCATGATTCTATACAGTATGTTAAATGACTATTAATAAGTGCAAAATAAAGGGTACGCAATGTTTGTGTGTTAAAACAATCGCGGGCCTGTAGTAAGGCGTAACAGCCTGAGGCCAACTTCGAACAGACGGCGTTAATCTGATTTTTCCAGTGAAGATGTTCATCTAGAATGACTCCAAGATACTTAAATGAGTGTGTTCGTTCAAGTGAGTGGCCATTAATAAAAATGTTAATTTGGTTGCTATGGATGACTTTTCCTCTTGAGCTAAATACTATATATTTGGTTTTGCTTGAATTAATTGTTAGCTTGTTGGTAAAAAACCAGCTTGAAATTTTTTTCCAATTCAGTGTTTGTTTTTGCTTCTAGATCCTCATGGTTGTCAGCTGTAACTATGATCGCAGTGTCATCTGCGTACATTAAAATATCCGAGCAACTTAGGACCTTCGGCAAGTCATTCAAATATAATGAAAATAACATGGGCCCTAAAACAGATCCTTGAGGAACCCCTGTCTTTAAATATTGAAGGCATGATATAATGTTATTCATAATTACAGCTTGTTGACGGTTTTCAATGTAACTGGAAAGTAAGCGGTAGACTTCACCGCGGAATCCATAATGGTTTAACTTGTTGAGCATAATAGCGTGATCGACGGTATCAAACGCTTTCTTTAAATCAACAAATACAACGGCGGCCAGTTTGTTATCATGTAATGCTGTATTAATTAACTGAGTCAAACTTAGGACTGCAGATGCCGTTGAATAGTGTTTTCGAAATCCATGTTGCTGTTGACAGAGTAAGTTATACTTTTCTAAAAATTTGCAAATATTGTTAGACAGAATCTTTTCGTAAATATTATTAATAACACTTAGGACAGAAATGGGTCTGTAGCTTGACGGGTTGGATCGGTCTCCATCCTTGTATACCGGGACAACTTTGGCAATCTTTAGTACGGAGGGGTATTTTGCACATTTTAATGAACGATTAAAAAGTTTGCATAGTATGGGTACCAAGATATCAGTGTTCTCCTTAAGCAAGCGTGGGTAAATTCCATCCAGTCCAGCAGATTTATTACCAGGTAAGCTGAGAATAATGGATGTAATTTCATCGGGTTCGATCTCAAACATTCCAAAAGTGTTGAGAACTGGACTGGATGCAATATATTGTTGTTGCGATTCAGGAAGTTGAGCAGCTAATGACGGGCCGATATTGGTGAAAAAGGAATTGAATATTTCTGTAGTATTGCGATCTATTCTCTCCGGAAGAACCCGGCAGAGCCGAAAGAGCCGGCCTGGAAGAGCCGGACCTGGTCTCCACCCTGGAGGATGCACGGCAGGGCGGGGGCGCCGTTATGCTGGTCCTGCTGGACGTCCAGGCGGCGTTCGACACCCTACCGTATGGTGTCATTGATGAGGCCCTCTGCAGCCTGGGCGTCACCGGCCGGCTCGTGGAGTTCATCTGGGCCTTCCTACGGGGCCGCACCTTCCGGGTCCGAGTTGGTGGCCAGCCGAGCTCTCCCCGTCCGGTCATGTCGGGGGTCCCCCAGGGCTCAGTCCTGAGCCCTCAGCTATTCAATCTGGCCATGGCCGGACTACCAGCTGCCCTCAAGACCAGGTCCTCACACAAGGTGCAGTGCTCAATCTATTCGGACGACGTGGAGCTCTGGGTGAGAGGGTCACCCAAGAGGATCTGGTTGATGCGCACTGCCCTCCACTGTTATGTTTTATGTGCTTTCACGATCCTCTGATTACGTCGTGAGCTGGTGTTTTCCTTTTTCCTATTCCAAGGAATAAAACTTCAGTTGGTAGATTGCACTTAACCTCAGCGTTTGTCCAGTTTCTTTGTCCATGTGCAACTAAGCAGCGCAGCATTTATGAAAAGATGTTCCAACTAGCCCAGCACTTCCTCCAGGGAGCCCTGGACTCCTCAAGGACGTACCTGGAGTCCATCGGCCTCACCATGTCCCCTACCAACACCGAGGCCCTCCTTTATCATCCAAAGGGTCTCCGGGCGCGCATCAACCCAGACAATACACCTACGTCCTTGGGAAGTCCGCGGCAGGACTTTACACACATCCCGCGGATGTCCCGAAAAAATCCTGAAAACATCCGAAGTGAAACGCCGAAAGAAGTCCTTCGGATGTCTGACGAGTACATTTTTAGGACCTTCGCAGGACTGCAATAGGACGTTACTATTTTTATTTTTTCCTTCGCCAGGACCCAATATAACCTCGTGCCCTTTTCAAAAATGTCGCTACTGGTCACGTATGACTGACCAAAATACCAGAAGCAGAAGCAGTGCCTCATAGCCGCAACAGAACCAGCTTCCGCTTCTGGCATTTCAGCCATTTGCATATGGCCGAGAGCGATGCCAGAGTAAAAACGACACAAAGTTAGAACACAGGCCTGGATTATGCTGCACAGTGATTTAAAACAGAAAGCTTTGGCTAAAATAGTTTTATTCAAATATATGGGGCATGCTGATGATCAGGCCGAATGCTGATTCACAGCTGAATTTTAATTTTTAATAACAGCACATGAAACAGAACAACTCACATAAAGGAAAGCACTAACAGCTTTAACAGCTCCTCTCAGGCATTTCTCGTTATTGAGAGCAAGTTCATGGATGGTGTGCACATACACCTTCCTTCGCAATGTGTGTAGTAGGCTTCATTAATTTTGTTTAGCTTGTCTGGTTAGTATGAGCAAAAATTATCCTGTTTTCAAACTTGAAGCAGTCGGATTCCAATACAATAAGTAACCAAGCCAACCCAAGATGCAGAGTTGCAAAATAGAGAGATACAAAATAACTATGCAGTTAAAACAGCAGGTATGTACATAAAAAGCCATGTAAGGTCTAAACAGGCTTCGGGATGATTATCTTGGTCAGAACAAAAAATATTAATTGCACTCCAAAGGGCATGACATTAAAACAAACAGTAGCAGCATACTGTAAGGCATAAATATTATATGACTGTCTTATAAATAATGAACGCAACACAACACAAATATGCCACTCAGTGCCTCATTGGTCATATGGTGCTCGGCTGCTGATCCAAAAGACGCGGGTTCGATCCCCAGCCATGGCAGTCCCCTTTCGAAGGAGGCGAAAAGTTAAGAGGCCAGTGTACTGTGCAATGTCAGTGCACGCTAGAGAACCCCAGGTAGTCGAAATTATCTGGAGCCCTCCACTATGGCATCCCTTATAGCCTGGGTCGCTTTGGGATGTAAAACGCCAAAAAACCAAGCTAAAAACAACCGCAACTTTTTTAGAGCGCAGCTCTTTGGCGTCCGTTCCTGGGTTTCGCGTCGTCGTCGGCGTCGGCGTTGTCGTCGGCCTCGTAACCAGCTCCGCCCCCCTTTCATCCCCCCAGCGCTATCGGCGTCAGCGGCATCAGTCAGTCGCTGCTATCTCTTCCCTCCTCCCTTTATCGTGTTGTCCGCTTGCTGCGCGAGCTTCTGCCCCCATCGTTTGCCGCTGGGTGTACACGCCGCCCCCCTCCCCCCTCTTCCTGCGAGTCTCCGGTTGTCAAAGCGCCGGCTCGAACTTAATTCCTTTCTTCGCTCCTCCTCCAATGCAACCCCTGTGCGGTGGCAATCAGAGAGCCAGATCGGTGGCGGCGGATCTGTATATGTGCACCGCCCGAGCCGAAATTGCGAATACGTGTGAAAAATAAAAAAAAATTCTGTGATAGCGCATACATGTGTTGCTCGATTTCTTTGCCTCAATCTATCGAAAAGGTGAAACAGCTTATTTGCTGCGCTCAAATTTCGCATTAGGAAGTAACGTAATCGTCGGTAATTTTTTTACTGAAACAACAATATAAGCATACGCAGCAGAGGTGAAAAAATCTCGATCACACTGCACATAGCATAGCTAAAATGAGGCAAATTATGTGACTGCAATAAGGCATAGGAACTATTGTCTTATTTAGAATAATCAATGTTCTTAAAACACAAATGACCCTTTCTTGCTATAACAGCAATACAACCCAACTACACAGATTAGAGATAAAAATAATAACATAAGCACTATCTGTCAGGATCAAATTTCAGCAAGCATGTAACTAGAGATAAAAGCAGGTATATAGCTGTGCATAAGTAGTAGGTGGCCTTCAAGGCAATTAGCATGGTCAGAAGATAAACACTTCAGTTAAGCTGCATGTGGAATGACTAAAATAAGACGGGTTGTCTGACTGCTACAAGATACAGGAACTATGCTTGTCTCACTCAAAACAATAAAGATTATTAAATCACAAATGAGCCTTTTTTTGCTATAACAATACATGCACACAGATCAGAGGTTAAAATATTGACACAAGCACTACCATTCACAATCACATTTCAGCAAGCACAGGACTAGAAATAAAAAGCACACATAAGTGTGCATAAGGAGTAGATGGGCTTTAAGGCAACTAGCATGGCCAGAAGAAAAAAATCTAAAACACGCTGCATATAGTATGATATTAACATTAACAAGTTATAAGACTGCTACAAGCCACAGGAACTATGGTTGTCTCTTACATAGACCATAAAAGTAATTAAAATCCACATATCCTCTTTTTTTTGCTGGAACAGCAATACAAACGCACTATGGGGGTAAAAAAATAACTTTAGTAGTAGCAGTCAGAAACAGATTTACACAAGCATAGGGGGACTAGAGACCAAAACAGCAAGTATAGCTCGATACAAGCAAATTTCAGATGGGCAACAAAATGCCCAGCTTGGTCAGAGAAAAAAAAATTGTTCCTGCACAAAGCATCGCATTTCTAGACACTTAAGTATACTACAACTGCTAGGTATCAATAAAGTGACATATTTTCAAGATATTGCTTGGCTTCTCATTCTAGGCAGTCTTCTTTTCGGTTCTGCTATAGTGTCATCGAAAAGAAGTCATGTATACATGTAAGGCAGAAATCCTACCACCCGGGCCAATGTTGAAATAGGCTGCCCTGCTGGAAGGAAGACAAAAGAGACCCAATACATATAGACACTTCTTTCAGTTCACCTTTTTTTTTCAAACACTGACTGCATTTGAAAAAAAAAAACTTGCAGCACAATTTACAAATTGCAGCACATTAACATGGTGTTGGCACCAAATGGTACTTGCGGCAAGGAAATAATCCTTGCACGAGTAAATGTATATACTTCCAGGAGTAAGACCACCACAAACAGACGGCCAAGTAAAGAGAGGTACATGAGGACTTAGCAGGCTAAGAATACCCAAGTTAACCTAAAGACACATTTCATGATTCTACCTAACTACACAGGCTGATATGCAGAAGTTTTCACAGTATCTATTGAAATAATCTACTGAATTCTGTGCTCTCTCAAAATCAATCACCTCTCAGCACAGTGTCACAGGAAAAATATCAACAGTTTCGAATGAAAAATCCTCGACCTAAGATGTTAATATCGACAAAAAAATGTAGCACACTAGCAACACACTCACCAATCAGTTTTGCCCAGGAGCAAGATGAGTTTATGTGAAGTCACGTTTTAAGAAACAGAACATTTTTGCAGTGAACTAAAGAAATCCATTTTCCTTGAGAACATTTATTTATAGTGACTACACACTAAGGGAAGAAGATGGCGCAAGGTGTGTGATTAGACTGCAACGGCATACTGGCAGCCGGGATTAAGTGACATACTTTGCCTGCCTTCTTTTATAATTTGTGGTGCCGAAACCCGGTGGGATAGCAGGAATTCCATCATTGAACTCACCACAGAAGAGAAATGCATGGCTTGCTGACACCCGATGGACCACATAAAATGCAAGCGGACTACCCAGCGCACTTTACACATCAGGTTGCACAGTGATTCGTCCTGTCTCGTCTACCTTCGTCCCTGTCTTTTTAGCCGCTGGAATGTCTCACAGTAGTACTACCAACCAACTAGCCCAACTTTCTACGCTTAATGCACAGTGAGGCCAGTCAACTCACCGAATGGATCGCTGACGCTCTGTCATTATTGAAAGTGATTTGTGAACGCGTCAGGTCTTGTTATGAAAGCTTATGCTCACCTAATCAAGACCTAGAGACAGTGCTTTCTGACAAGGAGGCGGTCGAAAGTTTTTTGTCGATTCGCTCCATGGTATGAAGACTAGGCTGCAGAGTCTTCTGTGCTCCTGCGCCACTGCATTAGGTCCTTGAAGTACCCACTTCTGCTACCACTACCAGGCCACGTAGGTTCATGGCTGCCGAAATTGGACTTGATCTGGTATGATGATATGTCCCAGTGGGCCACCTTTTTGGATATGCACCGGCACGCCATCCACAATAGTATCGAGCTGAACAACATCGATAGGTTTTATTACTTGAAACCTCTGCTCACTGGAGCGGCCGAACAAGCTATCACAGGGCTTCAGGTCACGGACACATGGTACGACATGACGTCGGGCCAGGTGGAAGGCATCAAGGCATTCAAGATTTGTCCCAAGATGCACAAATGCTTCGGTGTAAGTCAGTGTATACCTCAACCAGGCCACAGGGCGTTAAACAAGGGCAGGGAGTACACCCAGTTGCACAATGTGGAGGCAGGCGAAGCCAGTGAACCAACACAGTGTACAGAAATGTGTCAGCGTCACACTGCTTCAAGTACTCAGAGTGCTCAAGCTTTCGTGTGCTGCAATGCTTAACAAATTGACACCAAACAAATATGAAGTGGCATAATCATGAAGCCCTACAAGCGACAGAAATTGCAACCAAGCATTGCGGAACTTCAGTGTGCAGGAGCACAGCTTGAACAGCTGCTGTGTCCCCTCAATTTGCATCGAAATGCAAAACTTTTACAAGGGTGGACTTTTTGATGGCACTGAACGGAGTGCTTCTGAGGAGGAGGGACATGCCTCACGTGCCATGCGCGCACACAGTGGCAAGGACGAAGCACATGTCTCAAGCCAGAGCTCCCTGCGTTCACAGTCTATTGAGTGCACACAGGCACATGTAAGCAGAAAGGTGGGTGTTTTTTTTACCGGTCAACTGCACATGCAATGGAATGCTGCACGTTTGAAGTCAGCCTGCTTAAGGAAAAAGTCAGCCAGTCAGGTGCAGGTGACATATGGCATTCACCGCTAAGCGCTGTCGATGCAAAAACTGGCAACGCAACGTGCATGCAAGAACGATGCGTGATCCGGCTGGATGCTGCAATCAAACTTGTGCAGATAACACTGCAGGCGCGTACGGTACAGGTAATGAAACCCACCGCTGTAATTAACGGCCAAGAAATGTTGGAAACAATTTGTTAACCACTCCTGCTGCATCGGGTATCTTTGACTCTCAGAGGAATGTAATAATAACGGAGGACGTGTCAAGGACGCTACAGCTGTGTTCCTTGAAACTGTCAGCTTTGTCTTAGAGACCTTTCTGGGGTCCCACGGGATCACCAGACAAAGGCTGTTTCCGTGCTGGTGCATTGCATCCGCAATTCAGCAACATCAAGTAATTAAGTTGCACAGTCAAGGTCACATTCGTCTACACTCAACTGGCTGAAGCTCCGTGTGCACACCTGTGAATCTAAAGCTGCCTGACTGAAACAAGTGTCTTGTCCCCGCTGTGGTTTTCTTAGACTTGACTGGCGGCAGAAAAATGTTTTATTTTTTTTTCTACGCACGTGATACAGAGCTCCAGCTCGTCGGCTTCGGCCGCTTATCTGTTTTTTTAGCCAGCGTCCGCTTCGGCGGACGCTGTTGTTGCTGCGACGCGCGTCTAATCTTTTCTCTTTCCTCTGATCTTTTAACTCTCCTCTATCTGCATGTGGCAGCGGTGGTGGCTCGGCTGGAGCCAGCTGGCAGGCCCGTGCAATTTCCTTTCATCCTTCTATCAGTCGCAGTCAGTCGCCGTCGGCGCAGACCGGCGGTAGACACGGCAGATGCGGGCTGAAGAAACGGATGAAGTTGCTTTCGCAATTTCCGGGCTTAACCAAGCTGAGCCTCTGCCAATTTTCTTTTCTCCATTCTGGCACAGCATTTTGCATACACATTTAAATACAATATATCACTTTTGCTTGCGAAACGCTGCCTGATTAAAATACAAGCTGCGCTTTTTTTCCTGCAATAAAAAGTTGCAAGTATGTGCACTCTAGGTCCTCAAAGCTCATTTTCTCGAGGAAGTCATAACATGAGAAGCGAAAATTTCAAAACTTTGCAACAAAAGTCGTTGCCGCACCATTCAGGTATGAAACTGAGTGAAACTCTTCGGAAGCTAGCAAAATACCTCCACGCATTATTAATGCGAAAGCATTT
Organism: Amblyomma mixtum; assembly: GCF_055824585.1. Classification (NCBI taxonomy): domain Eukaryota; kingdom Metazoa; phylum Arthropoda; class Arachnida; order Ixodida; family Ixodidae; genus Amblyomma; species Amblyomma mixtum. The sequence goes on from NC_143014.1 coordinate 29,193,369, forward strand.
CTTGTCTCATGAGTGGCGTGTACAGGACCCGTCATCAGAGCGTGTCTGTCGGCAGAGTGTGTCCGCAAGAACTGTCAATCATCCATTATCGGATTACTTAATAAAACAGTTGAATAAATAAATCAATATCACGCACAAATAATGAGGTGACTAAGGCAATTAATTAAAAGGGTAAATAATTAGTTTAGTTGAATTAATCAATTACTTAACAAATCAAGCGGTAATATAATTTAACCTGTGAATTTGTAAATTGCTTATTTAATGATTTAAAAATTGAATTGCATTACATTCAGTTAAGTTGCTGAAATGTTTAATTAGATGGTCAATTAAATTATTAACCAAATTAATTAGCCATATTAGTACATTACTTCTTGCATTCATCAACAATTTAATCATGAATTAGTTAATTATTATCTGAATTAACTAAGTTATTAGTACTTTGGTGTGCTACTAGACGCTCTAGAAGCGGGACCTACGTCTTCGGATGCAGTAGAACCGAAGTTAGAGCGAAAACAAACAACGAACACGCAGCAACATAATCGGCAGAAGTAAGAGAAATGCTTTAGCATTACTACACCCAAGCATACATCGCTGCACCCCTGGAATTTTTGTTCAGGGAAGAGCAAGAGAAGTTTAGCACCGCGCTTTCCAATTCATTTCCGCCTGAAGCAATTGTTTACAATCTAGCGGTGTTTGTTCCAGAAAAGCATTCCGATGGCTGTTGTGAACACCCTCGTATTACCGTGAAACTTACCTCGATTCTGCCGTAAGTAATGAGGTAATGTATCGTCATCCCATGAGCACAGGCTTTTTCCTTTCGGGCAAATATTCTTAGAAGGCGCACCCCAACTTCGACTGGCGCTAGTGCAGGAAGTCTTTTCTTTATCAACCGCGAATGCGAGCGCCGCAGCATGCTTGCATCGGCCGTTCCTGCTGGCTTAGGATCACTTTGCCGAAATTATGATCCTTGATGCGTCTATAACCGTAACAGCGGTTATGCTCATGCTCGGGTTGCTCAGGCAGAGCAGATCCACACGGCGAGGGAGACGCATGTGTTGCCCGTTGTAGTGCCGGCGCCCACATTTCGCTGGCTGGCCTCTCTGGAAACCAGCGCTGCGCGCCCGCCGTCGCTCAAAGCAGGCCCAGACTCTCTCGGACATGTCGCGGCTTGCAGCGTGAATCATCCCGCCTCGCCGGCGCCTGGTGCGGGCCCTTCCTCCTCCCCTCCTCACCGTCGGTGCGAACTCCTACGACGCTTCGCCGGCCGCCCGTCTCTCGGCCATTCGTCGAATTTGAACGGTAGCCAGTGCTGTGACCTGATTGGAGGATTTGAACTGCTGGATGTCGCTACGGACACCGGCGGCTATAAAAACGGAGCCGCGCTGAACCCGCGCAGCAGACGGGCAGCAAAAGAGCCATCACGCCGGAGCTACGCTCGCCGCCGGGGCCGCCCTTCTTCTTTGTGCTAGCCCGTGGTGCTCTTGGCCCTTGTATCATGTAAAAGCCCCTGTACATAGTGTACATAAAAGTCATTTGACTCACCGTCGCCTCGACCGTTTCCTGGCTCGGACACCCAGTCCCAACAGTGGATGGCAGCTGCGGGATCGACCGGCGTCAGCTACCTCGGCGCGGTGAGTGCCTGATGTTTTCCCCTCAATTAGCCAGACTGCTCTAGCACACGTAATTGTAGTCTAGAGTAGGGCTGTGTGTGTAGCACTGTAGAGAGCTTTGCTGTTTCGAGCCAAGCCGGAGCGCTTTGAAACGAAAGCTGGTGCAGAGGGAGTAAACGAGGCGTTGTTGGAAAGAATTACTTGCGCGTGTCGTACTAGTAGCGCTATAGTAGTCAACGGCAAGGGAATTCTAAGAAAAGGGCAAACTAAAAGAGCTATTGTGCGCGATGGAGAACTTCAAAGTGAAAGAACTCATCGAAATTTGTGAAGAGTTGGGCTTTGATTTGGGCCCCGCAAAACGAAAGCATGCGATTCTTGAGATCATGCGAAAGGAGAATGTAACGGCGGAGGAAGCCAATGAGGCCTGGGAAGAGATCACAGAACGCCGTGAGCACGAAGAGGCTGAAAAACAGAAGCAGCTTGAGCGCGAACAGGCAGAACGTGAGCGCGAAGAGGCAGAAAAACAGAAGCAGCTTGAGCGCGAAGAGGCAAAAAAACAGAAGCAGCTTGAGTGCGAAGAGGCAGAAAAACAGAAGCAGCTTGAGCGCGAAGAGGCAGAAAAACAGAAGCAGCTTGAGCGCGAAGAGGCAGAAAAACGGAGGGAGCTTGAGATAAAACGGCGTGCTCGCGCTAGGAAACTGATGGACCTGGAGCTTGAAGCGCATGAGATCAGATTCGAGAGATATAGAACATTGTCCGCTCTGCATGAGACCAACGGTCAGCAGCTGAGAGACAGGCCGCAGCGCTTTCGTGATCGCCGAAGATATGGCGAAATATTTGGCGGAGTTCGAGCGCGTCTGCGAGAGAAAGTGCGTTGAGCGGAATGGTTTGGCACAGAAGTTGGTAGCCTTGCTTTCCAGCGAAACGTATGACGTTGTAAAGCGCCTGTTGGACGACGGCTTGGCGGACTACGATGAGCTGAAAAGCTTCTTACTGACGAGATATAACGTGTCACCGCTGGACCTTCGCCAAAGGTACCTGTGAGAGAATAGCACCCCATCGTTCTACGATTTTCCCTACCAGTTTAAAGCCGACATTTTAGAGTGGCTCGAAAATGCTGAAGGTTCGGAAGATCGTGACACCGAGGTAGAGTGCACCGCTGTAGAGCAGCCCTGCCAGTGCGGCACAGAGGAAGGTAGTCCGTACGTGGCAGATGTAACTGCTGCTGTAACAGTGGGAATTGCCCCGCATTCGCCAACCGAGAAAACCTCTATACCATCGGATAAGGTAGTCACAGCATCGGACGATGCACTTACAGAGGTCTCGCCCATTGAAATTGTGGCGGAGTTACCGGAAAGCGGATCTCCTAGCGTGTCGAAAGCAGGAGAAGTTGCCGAACAGGGCAGAGAGGACGTCCGTCTGGACATTAATGAAAACGCCTGCGCCGACGCAAGCGAAGTAAACGAGGACGGCACACCGTGTTGTGCAGCGCGTTCGGCAGAAATGCAGAAACCCGACACTTACGATCAACGGAAGCGGGTGCATGCAGAGTTTGCGGACGCTGAGTTGTGCGTTGGTGTCTCTGGCGAGCGATGCGAAACGAGTCTCGTGCTTTCGCACTGCTCTGAGCTTTGCGACATTCCAGAAAGCAGCTGCAGTAGCGGGAACATCGCGACTGAGTACAGAGCCGACCCTCACCCGAAACTGGCTGAAACGCGTCAGGAGCACGACGAGAGCTGCGTGTCAGCAGTAAAGTCAGTAGAAAACACTGGTTCGTCTGCGCCTGAAGAAACTAAGGTACTGGACGACAGTGGAGGACAGAACGTTCCAGACGACATAGGGGCGGTAGACGTCAACCCGTCCGAAAAAGATGAGGACGAATGCGCACTCAAAGACGCTGAGCAGGAAGAGGAACTTAGTAAAGGCGCCAAAGACAGGCCTGATCTAGGTAGCACATATGAATCGGCTGACAATCAGAGTGATATTGTCAGAGAACAGGAACCTAGGCGACGGAAGCAGCATGTGCTTCCTCAGGAGAAAATGAAAGGAAAGCGCAAGAAAGAAAGCTGCAACCGGAAGTAAAGTAACAGCCAGTTCCGAAAAGTGAGCTGTGATAGACAAACAGTGCTGCCGACGAAAGGAGAGTAAAGGCAAGCTCAAGAGAGAGAGCTGTCACCGAAAGACGATGAAAGGCAAGCACAAGAAAGAGAGTTGCCACCGAGAGATGAAAGGCAGGCATAAGAAAGACGGGCGCTGCCGAAAAGAGAGAAAGGGCAAACGCGCGAAAACGGGTTGCCACCATCGGAAGCGCCAGCGTCGCCGGCAAAATGACTTCAGTAAAGTCAGTCACGTTGTCAGCCCTGTAACTAGCGTCAGAACCAGAGCTAAAGAAATGTGCGAGGCATCACTATCGCGCAAAGCGAAGCGCATAAGTGTGCCGAGGCTCATGGATCTGGGCAGTAGAATAAACTGCAAAAAGAAAGCATACAAGCATTCACGCGAGAAAGAGTACCAAGGCATGAAACCGAGACACAAGAGAGCGCTGCTCAAGAAGCTCAAAATAAAGGAGCGAGGCAGGGGTGAATCTTGCCGCGAGCACAGAGAGAGCAAGACGCGCAAAGGCACGTGCTCTCATGCGGGCTCTCGCTTTCCGCTGCAGTCACGGGAGAAACCACGCTCCCACAGAAAGCGGCACGCGCGCGCAGGGAAAACGCGTGTACGGCTCAAAAAGTGCAAGATTTTACAGGGCCGTAGTGGCAGACGCAAGAAGAAACCGCCTAAGCGCTCTACCAAGCATGGGTATCACGATGGAAAGCCGCGATTCGAGATGACGCCACTTAGTAGGCGTAAAACCAAAAGGCCGTGTAGATGCGAACCTCACATTCAGTGGAGAGGCAAAAAGGTGCGCGAGAAATGGACGATTTGTGGGAGGTCTCACTTGCCACCACGAACAATGAAAAAGAAAGAACGGTCCCACCGGAAGCGTTGCGCACTCGCAATTGAACGCCGCAACTGGCGCGCGAAGCGCAAAGAACGGGATAAGTCGTCAGTAAGAGAAAACAAATCATTCTCGTACTGTACCGCCCGTAGAAACTGGAAGGACCAGTACAGAGAGAGAGAAAAGCGCAGCTACATTGAAAGAGGCAGAGTCATTAGCTTCCGCTGTAGCGGGTGTCGCGTAACGTCCGTTAGAACCGAGTTGAACGCTAACGCAGACGTACTAAGCCGCGCGTTCTATGCAAGGCTGCCTTTCACCGCCTCGTGGCTTACATTTTGACACTTCGCGAACAGCTATTAAGGTCGCTCGTAAATTGGGGCAAAACTGATATCCTCATTTGTGGCCTCAGCTGACTGTTTTCCTGGCCGAGTGATCTCAAGAGAGCAAATTTAATTTGCATTCATTTTATTCCGTGTGTTACATGTGTTTGACACTGAGTTATTACTTTAGAGTTCTGGTATCCCACATGTGTCTCTTGTAGAAGAGAGAGCGAAAAAAGGGGACTGAACTATTGCTAGAGGAGTTTTTATGACCATTAAGTCTGGCGTTTTGACAGGTGACGGAGGGCACTTGCTCGTGTTGGGTGTTGCCTGTTGTCGGTCGGTTCTTGGCAACATGCAGAACGATCAACGACCGATGCTGAGAAGCAAGCTCTTCCGAAGGACCGAGCGAAGCTGATCCAGTCACCTGGGCGACAAAGCTGCGGAGCAGTGATCCTGTCCTGACGAGCGGGACCTGTTCACGGAAAGGAGCCTGGAGCTACCTGCGGCTGAACACCGGACGAGAACTTGGAGGAGCCTGGCGCGCCACATTTCGCTGGCTGGCCTCTCTGGAAACCAGCGCTGCGCGCCCGCCGTCGCTCAGAGCAGGCCCAGACTCTCTCGGACATGTCGCGGCTTGCAGCGTGATTGATCCCGCCTCGCCGGCGCCTGGTGCGGGCCCTTCCTCCTCCCCTCCTCACCGTCGGTGCGAGCTCCTACGACGCTTCGCCGGCCGCCCGCCTCTCGGCCATTCGTCTAATTTGAACGGTAGCCAGTGCCGTGACCTGATTGGAGATTTGAGCTGCTGGCTGCCGCAACGGACACCGGCGGCTATAAAAACGGAGCCGCGCTGAACCCGCGCAGCAGACGGGCAGCAGAAGAGCCATCACGCCGGAGCTACGCTCGCCGCCGGGGCCGCCCTTCTTCTTTGTGCTAGCCCGTGGTGCTCTTGGCCCTTGTATCATGTAAAAGCCCTTGTACATACTGTACATAAAAGTCATTTGACTCACCGTCGCCTCGACCGTTTCCTGGCTCGCACACCCAGTCCCAACACCGTACAACTGCGACCTGGTGACTGCCAAGCCGGTTTTTGAAGCGAAAAGCTTCACTACGAGGGTCGGAGCCGAGCTTCGCGTGAGCCGGTACACAGATTTGCCAGTTCCGCGCATGCGCGAAAGCGAGTGACGTCACACGCGGCGCAGGTGGCCGCAGCCGTCGTCGCCGACTCCGTCGCCTGAGCTTTCGCCGCAGTCGCGCGCTACTGCGCATGTGCGCCGCCGCTACCGCTACGCGCGCTACTCCTCCTCGCCACCCAGGGTGCCTCGATTCCAGCATCGATCGCCACCGTTTGACCTTTCGATGCAGCCGCGCGCTACTGGTCTATAAATGCGCCTGTCAGAGAATAGGCGCCCGCACTCGCCTTGGAAGGAGAAGCACCCAGACGTGGCTGTAGAAAATCTACCGATCCAGAAGTGCTAGCTTGGGAGTGGCCGAAAAGCAGCGAAGAAATGAAAAGCGCAAAGCTAAACGTATGGCCGAAACGCCAGAAAACCGGGCGGAACGCCTCGCAATACGACGTCAAAAGGAAGCTGAACAGCGTCTCTTGGCCGCGTCCACTGAGAGTAGCCAGATGAGCGAAGACGGCGAAACAACTTCTCAATTGGGATTTGCTCTTCGCTTCTGATATCCAGGCTTAACCAAGCTAAGCCACGCCTAATTTTTATTGGCTATTGGCTGATGATGGATGAATGTCTGGCACAGCTGCCAGACCAGCTGCCCGTTGCACCCCTTTTTCTTTATGGTAAAAGCAGGCTAGCACTGCATCTAAAATACTTTTTTGAAGTCCTCATCACAGATAGGCACTTGAGGTGGACGACGCTGGCGGAGAGAGGCCGGTCTTGACGCTGGAACTGGAGTGCCTGGAATCACTCTACCTAGTATGCTAGGGGACACATTGGCCTGAGGAGGAGTGCCTGGTGTCACTGGGTCATTTGACGACTCCGCCTTGGAATCCCCTTTAGCAGAGAGGTCATGCATTTGTATAGACTGAGCGGTGCAGGAGCCAAAGCATCATTTGGTGGCTCATCTGCGCCTTCCATGTGAAAAACCTCTGGGGTCAACTGAAGGTGCTGTCTGTTTCTTCGGTACTCTGTACCATCTTCAGCAGCTACTTTATATGAACGTGGCGTGACTTAGTTCAGGACTCTTGCCTTGGTTATCCACCCTTTGTCTGTTTTCAGACGGACAACATCTCCCTTGTGAAGACGAGGTGAAGTGCTTTTGTGTCGACGGTGCTGGGTGCGCTTAGAAACGGCTACTTGGGCATGTGGTGTAGCCTGGCAGTCCACAGCGCAGTCGACGCCCCGTAAACAGTTCACTTCTTCGTCCACATTGTAACGGTGATGACCTGTAGATTAGCAGTCTCAGTAGAAGTCTCCACCAGCCTATCCAGATTTTTTCATTAATTGCTTAACAATCTGCACACCTTTCTTGGCAAGGTGTGCAGATTGTTATCCCACTTCTGACACCATGTAATCGTTACAACGGTCATGCTCGGGCTGCTCGGGCAGAGCAGACTCGCATAGCGAGGGAGACGCACGTGTTGCTCGTACAACTGCGACCTGGCTAGAAACCTGGCGACTGCCAAGCCGGTTTATTGGCTTGGCTGACGATGGATGAATGTCAGGCACAGATTGCCAGACCAGCTGCCCATTGCAGCATCCAACTGCATGCAGGCAGTAATACGGCATGTAAAATCCGTTTTGTGTATTACAATGGTTACCCGAAGGACTGAAGTTGCACTTTTCCAGGTCCACATCGTAGCTTGGCGCATTCAGTTTTGTCTGCGGTATACGCACTTAGTGAATATGTGCGTGACCACACCTTAACACTTGCTCTGGCGTACACATTGCTTGCCTCCTAAAGGCTCTTCCCATTTTCGAGACTGCCTGATCTAAAAAACTGCGTGCGATTATTTCAGCTCTGAAAGCCGCACCACAGAACGGCGGGTAGAGCCATTCTTGCAAGTGCAACTGGCTATGCCGCTCCCTCCTCATTCCTGTGATAAGTGTTTTGCCGCGGGCGGCACTGTTCCGCTGAGGCAACGGTGGTACCATACAACAGCTGCCCGGTCCCTATAGTGTAGCTGAAGTTTCGCCCTCGTTTCTAGTTCTTGCAAAACGTTATAAGTTAACTATGTGCCGTCACACTGGTGGGCCGCGTGTCTATATTTAACGTTTCTATGTAGGTATACATTACAAAAACGTTAGAAAAAGAACATGAAGCAATTGAAATAACATTTGGCCATAACAAAAATGCAACATTATCGTAATGTTTTGATGCTACCTGGGCCCGTGGGTTCTGCATACTTATTGGTTAGTTTCCTAGTTCCGCCATTGTTTGGTCCCAAAGCGACTAAGGCTATGAGAGACGCCGTAGTAAAGGACCCCAGAAATTTTGACCCCCCTGGGGTTCTTTAACGTGCACTGACATCGCGCAGTACACGGGACTCTAGAACTTCGCCTCCATCGAAGTTCGACCGCAGCGGCCGGGATCCAATCCACATCTTTCTGGTCAACAGCCGAGCACCATAACCACACTCAGCCACCGCGCGGCGGCTTAGTTCCGCCATATGTGAGTCAACACTCTTTCTGTATAAGTATTTAAATACCTTAGCTGCCCCCCTGTTATCATCCAATTTACTCAGGCGTTCTTCAAATAATATAAAATCTGAGCTTCCCGGGCTTCTAACAATGCCCAGCCCATATCCCCCTGTGTATCGTTTGTGGTTTTGCCGTGGGCACCTAGTGCTAATCTTCCAAATGATTTACAATCTCGAAAGAACTTAAAGTAAGCCCTGGCACCATTATTTCTTTTCAAATACGTCCCAGTACTTCATATTTCTTGTACCCCATAATGCCGTAGTTTCACTAACTCGGCATATCTCTTTGCCCTAGCAGACTGTTCGTGCTCTTCTATCCTTCGTTTACCCACACCCCAAGATATTTGTATTTGGGCAGTCTGGGTATTTCATGGCCTGTAATATAAGGTTCTGGTTCATGGTTTATGGGTGTTTAACGTCCCAAAGCGACTCGGGCTATGAGGGATGCCATAGTGAATGTATCCGGAAATTCGACCCCCTGGTGTTATTTAATGGGCGCTGACATCGCGCAGTACACGGGCCCCTAGAATTTCGCCTCCATCAAAATTCGACCGTAAGCACCTGATCAGTTGTATCGTTGAAAGTCATCCTGGCTTGATTGCGCTAAACATGAAACCTAGAGCGTCTTCTTCGTCTCCACACACATTAAAACAATATTACATTCTTGTTTCGGTCAAACATTGTTTGAATGTTCTTAATGTCGGTTTTTTTTTCTGTTTCACAATGTTACAAATAGATGCTCAAATAATATTTTGCTAATATTAATTAAACATTTAAACAAAATAAATGTAACATTCTCGAAAATGATGAAGCAGTCCTGCACGAGCATGCAGGCCCGCCAGCATGGAGGAAGGAAAGAACTCATGCCCGCCAGTGTGATGGTACACTTTCATCAAAGCTTTGCAAGGACCAGCGGCAAGGGCGACATTTCCTCTCCACAATACAGCACAGCATGCAACTCATACACGGTACACTAATGGCGAAAGGGTATTACGCAAAGTTTTCTAACAAAATAATGAGACTGTGCACGCAATCTATGGTGGGCACAATCTAAAAGGTTTAGTCGCGAAGTGATAGTTGAAAAACATGTTCAGTCGATGGTATGCACTGGCGCAAATCCGCGCCGCGGCGCTTCGGTTATAGTGAACTATAGCTTCGGTGCACCGCCGCCTCCGCCGCCATCCGCCATTTTGAGGTGCACGTGCACGTAGCACGTAGCCAGCTCGTTCTCTTCGCGTGACGCAATGCAGCTTGGAATCCGCGTGCATCGTAGATTCGGCCCGTTGTCGCCGTAGTCAGCGTAGAGGCGCACAGCGACTGGGCGACTGTGTCGAGGGGCTGCGGCTTCTGGGTCACGGTCTCTAGGTGGGCACCGACGCTGACGCAGACCGAAGGACTCCGCTAATAGCAGCAGCGGCGTCAGGGATGCCCGGTAGGCGCTTCGCGTCAAGCCTTTGCTAGTGTAAAGCACGAGGAGGAGCGCGGCCGGGGCGGGCCCTCGTTTACGAGCGAACGAGAAATGACCCGTGAGCAGACCCGTCGAGCGCCGAACCTGCGGAACGGACATGCCGCGCCACATTGCACCGAAGTCTGTACCAGCTCCGCATCGACTACGTCGCCCGCATCAGCCACTCGCTGTGTCCGGAGCACGACGACGCAGAGGCAAGAGTAATCCCGCCGTACATGAGCGAGGATCTGTTGCACGCGGTGCAGCCAGACAGACAGTCAAATATCACCTCGCTGTACCACCTGCGGACGCACCGTCTTCGCCGCATCCGCATAGAATGCCACCTACCCGTGGACAAGACAAGCCGTCGCGGCTTCCGCGCTTCCTGCGCCAGATCTCGGAACACGGTTAGCAGCTCGTCGAGCTCGCGTTCTTCCACGCCGTGGACCAGGAGGACGCGTCGCTGGTCGAGGCATGCTCCCGCGGCTACGCCGGCTCACGCTGCGCCTGTGCAGTGTGACGGACCGTGTGGTGTGCTCCATCGCCGAGCACTGTCCGGAGTTGACACAACTAGAGCTGTCCGGCCAGCGCGTGACGGACGAGAGCCTCTACCTACTCGTGGCGTGCTCACAGCTGCGTTCGTTGGCACTTGAGAGCGACACGGGCCCGCCCATCAGCGTGGCCTCGACGTTAAACTTGCTGCTCGGCCTGCCCCGCCTCCGCACGCTCCAGATGCCGTTTCTCACCGAGGCGCTGCTCCTGTTCCCCGAGAACTGCAAGCTGTCCCTGGTGGAGTACACGGAACGGTACACGGAACGCGGCTCGAACTCGCTTCTATGCGACACCTCGCTGCCGCACATCGTCAGCATCTGCCCGTCATTAACGTGCGTCTACCTGAAACTGACGGGCTAGGAGGCAATCCTGTCGCTGGGGCACCTTAAGTCGCTGACGGACCTGATGATCGCGATCTCATCGGACCGGTTCTTCCGCCTCCAGGTGGAGCCTGTGCTGAAGATGGTGGACTTCCACCTAAAGACGGTCACCCTGTCAATGCCTGACATGGATGTGGCCGCCGTCAGCGAGCACTGCCCGATGCCGACAGACTTGGAATGGAAGATTAGCGGACGCTGATTCTCTTGGACCAGCCACCCACGCTACAGCCCACCCACTTCCGGCGCCTACAACGGCTCAAGTTCTCACCCCATCAGATGAACACAGTGACTCCGGAGCAGCTCTTCGAGATGCTGCGTGATGGTGGCATGTGACCGAGGCAAGCCTGGGGTGATGCCAGCTGACAGATGACTCACTGGAGGCCCTCGTTGCTTCAGGAACCTTTGCAAACCTCCGCGAGTTCGAGCAGGGCTGCGGTCACTCGTGACAGCTGACAATGACCTGGCCTCTCTAACCGTAATTGGTTGCGACTTTGTGTCGCGAGCTGACGTCAATCGTCTGCGGCGACAGGTGGCGGAGCAGACAAGGAGCAGTATCTTGACCTGGTGATCAGTTACCCTCGTGGCTGACAAAGTAGGCGGCGATGCACTTCATCCACTTTGGAGAAGCGCAGGAATGCCGGGAAGACAAGGTTTTTACTTGGCTATTGTTGGGCATAAAACATGGATTCAGCCGTATAAAAATGCAACTTTTCTGGAGGCAAACCTTGGAGAAATGCTGTGAAAGTTTCCACAGTAGCTTAATATCGAACTTTCACCAGCATTAAACCTATTTAAGAAGTAAAAAAACGCTGTATTGAAATAACTTGATCTAACTACCAATTTTGAGCTATAATCTATGCTTACGCCTAACACTAGCCAAGCCGAACACGAAACATCGTCTTCCTATCTATGGTCTTCCCGGCATTCCCGTGATGAAGTCTAAAGGCCGATTCACACGACGGACCGTTCGCCCGCGGCCCGCGCACTACGTGTTCATGCGTCAGCACATTTAGAGGAGCGCTGCCGGCCGTGAGAGGCCGCGGCCGGCAGAGCGCCTCTCAATGTGCTGACGCATGAACACGTAGTGCGCGGGCCGCGGGCGAACGGTCCGTCGTGTGAATCGGCCTTAAGGAACTCTAAAAACATGCTGTAATGTCATATTTTATGATGACATCAGTGAGCTCACTTGCCATATATTCACGTCAAAACTGCTATTTTTCTCTGTGTAGAGTTGTACACAATTCCACACGCTGACTGTGTAATAAATCTTTACACTGGCATGTTTTGTGAAATATTTTTTTTTTAATTAAAGCTGACAGCAAGAGTTAAGTTTCTTCCGTAAAATGTCGGAATGGCCGGTTGGTCTGATCGAATGCTGGGCACTTCACGTCTCCGTCCACTCGTCCGGCGACACGTTGCCGGTTGGGGCAGCCACTCCAAACTTCTTGACAACAAAACTAGATTATTGAAGACTGGAGAAAAATACAAGTACTAAGAGAAAAGGCTGTTTAAAGGAAGGGCTGTAGAGAAGCGGCCGAGACTAAGACTCGGCGCGCTCCTCCCTTCTCTTCGTTTGCAGCGGGCTTTTAATCCCTTCGATAATTGGGCGGAGCTCTAGTAAATCTGCTCTCGCCCAATTTCGACCAATGCCACTGGAATGGCACTGTAGATACAAGTGGGCGGAGCTCAGTGCTCGCCAGAGCCCGACTCTAGAGGCGCCAGTAAAGTCCACTGCTTAGCTAGACAGTCGGGGGTTTCAGAAGTCGCCGACCTTACTGACCCCTACCCACTTGAGAGCTCATCTCTTTTCAAAGGGAAACGGTCGTCGGCCCCCTACGACCCCGACAAGGCTGTTCGCTGTCTTGCTCCCCAATCCCCACGGCCTTGGACAGCATCCGAAGCGCGCGACGCGCTGTCTTCATTCTAGCCCCTCCAGACTTTCCAACGGGAGAGAGAGAGAGAGAGAGAAACACCTTTATTTGCTCGAGCTAAATACGACGTCTGCTTAGACGCCGTCGATGGGAGTAGTTCCCTCTTCACGGGACACACGGCAGTTACCGGCGAAAGGGGGGAAATGAGCTACTGGCGCCGTAGGCTTCTAGCTTAAAGGGGCACCGCGATGATTTCTTCCGTACAGTTAATATCATTAAATAGATTCATCATGCTTTCTAGAGAGAAGAGCAAAAAGAATTATTGAAATCGGAGCATGCAAACGAAAGTTATTCCACTCCGAAAATTCGAAATGAAAAGCTCAGACCAAAACGCATTTCACTCGCCCATTCCACTCACCCAGTACCGAGATTGGGCGCTCCGCCCCCGCTACCAATCAGAACCGCGCCTAGCGCACACGTAGCGGAAGCGCGCATGCAGTTGTTGCTTTGTCGGGGCTGTAGACAGCCGCGCATTTTGACTGCGTCTTCCCCTCGTGTACGCGACGCCGTAGTCAAGGCAGGGGTGACTAACAACAAAGGAAGCTCCCCGAAGTTTCTTTTTTAGTCGGACTGGAAGGCTGTCGGCAGTAGCTCCCCTCCCCCCCAAACTCGACTCCCGTCTCCTGTCCGGCCTTTCTCTTCACAATTTTGGGCAAGGTGTGTCGACTGGCTTTTTTTTCGCTGCCGTCTTGGTATGGTCACGGCCGGTTTCGACGCGCGCGCTTTCTGGTTTGAGCAAACGTTTTTTGAACAGCGCTGGCCACCACGAAGGTTTGAAGCGGAATGGAAAGTGTCGCCCCTAGCTTTATTCTTGTTAGTTTTCGTTCGCTTTCCTTGCTTCTTTCCAGTTTTTGTGGCATGTGAAAAGCTTTCAGTACTCAGAGACATAATATGTTGGATCCATTTCGCAAGTATAAAGGAAAAATATGCAAACTGGACGCCCAACCAATGAGAAAGGCAGCGCCCTATCTGGATGCCACCTCATTTCCGCTGCCGCAAATGGCCGCTGCGTTGCGACACCATCGGCTCGAAACAAGCATTTCTAGCGAAGATTAAAATATCAATTATTATGATTTCGGTGATCTCATTGCGCGTTCAGGACTCACAATGTCCCTTACTCTGCATACAAAGAATAAAGACCCCATGCTTTATCTACATCGCAGGGCACCTTTAACAGCAAGTGTCCATGAATATATTCAACTCATGGTTAAACTCTGTAATACATATGTGCTTTACAATCTAAAGTTTGATATTTATGCAACCATAAACATTACACACTTTTGGAAGATTTTGTACGCATAAAAGTGCTGCACCTTGATGTTTAATTATATACCCAATTCACTTCCAATTAAGGTTGCTTCAGCAAACTGATTCGTGGTGTGTTGTCAGCCATTCTCATGTGTGAAAATATACCATTGCCAAGGAAACCCACCATTTACCCACAAGTATAGAATAGATAGAACACATTCACTATCGATAAGGCCTTTAACTTAAACTTTTCTGGCAGCGGTGGCAGCGATAGAGGGACGTGGCCTGATTCTTCGTCTGTTTCTACCTTTTTACAGTTTACACCAGCTGCTGATTTTCTTTGGCGTAGCCTCCAGCCTGGATTTCTGCCGCTTTTTCTGTCTTCAGCCTGACGCACCGATAGGCGTATCAAGTATATCCGTACAACTGCACCGCAATCCACCACCCCTCGGTGTTATCAACAGAATCTCCAGAAAGCGAACTTTTCGACTGGTGTCGTGCCGTGGAACATTTAATTTCTGGCAGCGGTGGCAGCGACAGAGGGATGTGGCCTGATTCTTCATCTGTTTCTACCTTTTTACAGTCTCCAGCCTGGATTTCTGCCGCCTTTTGCTGTCTTCAGCCTGACGCACCGATAGGTGTATCAAGTATATCCATACAACTGCACCGCAATCCACCACCCCTCGGTGTTATCAACGGAATCTCCAGAAAGCGAACTTTTCGACTGGTGTCGTGCCGTGGAACATTTAATTTCTGGCAGCGGTGGCAGTAACGGAGGGACGTGGCCTGATTCTTCATCTGTTTCTACCTTTTTACAGGTTGGTGATATTGTTTTTGGCACTTTGCGAGCAGTTCTCGCTTGTCTTTTTCTCCCCTCTGCTGCAAATTTGCTGCCAGTGTATTTTTACTTTTTGCTGTTGACTTGTCGAACTGCATTTTGAAAGTGATCACTTCATTACGCCAACTGACAATGATGAAGTATGCCTGGCCTGCAATGTACTGCTCCCAGAGACTGGGTTCCTAAAATGCACGGAGTGTAATCATGGGTATCACAGAGGAAAATGTTCTGGCATGACCGAGGCGATGTTAAAATCGAAGAAAGTTTCCCTTAATGATCCGTAGAAGTGCCCTGCTTGTAGTACTGCAAGACTGCGTGGTGGCAGCACTAAGAAATTATGCCAGGAGCTAGGTGTACAAACTGCACTTGCCAACATTGAATCTTCTATTGCCCTGATGTCTTCGAAATACGATGAAATTCTCGCAACCATGGCGAGGCAGTACCAGGACATTAAGCAACTTGATAAACGAGTTGAACAAATTGAGAGGAAGAGCAGTGCTGCAGATATTGCTGACCTTCGTGCATGTTGATGAGCTGGAAAGGCAAGGACGGTGCATGAACCTAGAGATTCATGGGATCCCTAAAACTGATGGTGAGATTGAGGACTTAATAAGTAAGGTAAATGAAGTTGCAAAGGAGATGAATGTGCCTGACCTGACTGCTACTCGTATAGGGGCACTGCACAGGTTTCCTACGAAGGAAGGCAAGGAGGCGGGTGTTATCATTCGTTTTTTGAATCAGTCACGAGCGTGATAACTGGCTTTCCAAAAGAAAGATTCTCACGGAAAAGGAGCCTTCCGTGTTCATGGCCGAGAACTTAATGAATGCAGCCAAGAAGCTACTCTTTGCAACCTAACAGTGGGCAGAACAAAATGGCTATAGGTATGCCTGGTGTAAAAATGGCAAGGTTTTCCTTCGTGCAACGGATGGGTGCTCTGTTCATGTGGTCAAACACCTGGACGACCTTGCTAGTCTGGTATAATATTTTTTCCTAGCAAGTGTTTATTTTTTTCCATCATGGACAATTTTTCTGTTTCCCGATCTGGATATAATCTACTAGTTAATGAACTGCCTGTGTCGCCTCTTACATTTTTGCATTTGAACATACAGTCAGCACAGAGAAAATACGATGAATTTAGTGTTTTTCTACAAAACGTGACTAGTGCATTCACAGCTAACATGTTGGCAGAGACATGGTTTGCAAATGACGAGGATGTGTTTCATCTTGAAGGATACAGCAATATTTTTTAAAATAGGAAAACAAAAAGAGGTGGTGGTGTTTGCTTATATTTGAAACAAGAGATGTTACGAATACATTGAAGAATTTTCTCATTCCGAGCCTGATTCGAAAATGGTTTGTGTGAAATCAGGGAGGTTTATTCTTGTTGTCCTTTGCAGACCCCCTGATGGTTGTGTTGAAAGGTTTTTACTGCTGTTAGATGAACTTTTTTCATTTGTCTTAACCCATACCTATACATTAGTGCTTAGCGGTGACATCAATATTGATATACTGCAGAGGAACGTCCAGTCAAATGGAACTGTCCTCGCTTCTTGATTCATATTTCATAACAAATGTGCTCACTATTCCTATGCGCGAACTTCGAACACTGCTACACTTATTCATGTTTTTCTAACAAATATGCCACAAGAAAGTGTGCGTGCAGGTACAGCTGAAGTATATATCAGTGACCATTTGCCAATTTATCTAATTGCAGAGAAGCAAAAAGGACTTGGTTATACCGTCAGCTTTTGTTCAAGACATAAATACAGTCACTTTGGGTCGGTTTAGGCACGAAGTTAGCCAAACGAATTGGGACAACATATTCTCATCTTCTTCTGCGGAAACAGCATATAATACCTTTATAGGTGTATTTAGCTCCCTGTACAAAAAGAATTTTCCATATAAGAAGGTTGTGAAACCGAGACGAGCATGTAAACCGTGGATGACACTGCACTTGTTGAAAATTATAAGTAAAAAGAATAAACTGTACAAAGCATTTCTGAAAAACCGCGATGTGGATGCATTACAGGCATTTAAAAAATACAGAAATCATCTAAACAAAATACTTCGGAATGCAAAAAGCAACTACTTGTCTAACATGTTTGATGGTATCAAAGATACTAAACATCTATGGCAGCAGCTTTCTTCGGTTATCTTTTCTCGTAACCAGACTTCTGATTTGAAAGAGTTAACAATAAATAACACAAAACTAAAGGGAGAAAAGTTAGCAAATGTTTTCAACGAATATTTCACATCTCTTTCTCAGAGTTTCCACAATCCTGTTATACATAATTATTTGAGACTTCCTTTTCAATTATCATTATTTTTAACTCCGACAGACACCAGCGAGGTCTTTAATGCATTTATTGCACTTAAGAAAACCAAATGTGAAGATACTGATGGTATTAAAATGCAACCAGTCATTTTCGTGCTAGACATTATAGCTCCATGCGTAACGCATATTTACAATCTAGTTTTAAGTACCGGAATATTTCCACAGAAAATGAAGATAGCAAAAGTAATAGTCTTGTTCAAAAGCGGTGACAAAAATAATTTAGGTAACTATAGGCCTATATCTATTTTGCTGTTGTTTTCAAAGCAGTTGGAAAAAACCATTCACTCTAGGCTCTTCACTTTCCCCGATAGGCATTCCCTTATTACTTCGGCTGAGTATGGCTTCAGACTTGGTTTATCAACGGAGGTAGCTTTGTTACACTAAAAGGAATTAATACTACGCAACATTGAGAATAAACTGCTAACACTAGGTTTTCTTTATCGATTTCTCAAAAGTCTTCGACCGAATAAATCATACTACTATGTTAGAAAAACTGTTCTGTTATGGAATTCGAGGTATAACAGTTGATTTGTTAAGGAGCTATTTATCAGGAAGGTATCAATCCGTTTGCATTGACCGAGAATTATCAACTGCCCGTGATATTAAATGTGGCGTTCCCAAGGCAGTATCCTGGGGACGCTCTTGTACATTATATATATAAACTATCTCGTAGACATTGAAAACTCTGCTAATTATATTATGCATGCAGATGACACAAGTATCTTTTTAACAGGAACAGATGCTAATGACCTAATAAAGCGTGGAAATCTTATTCTGAGTAAACTTAGTGCATGGTCTCTCGGTAATTCATTACTAATGAATTGTTCTAAAACAAAAGCTGTCTTATTCCATCCAAAATCTGTCCCACGTAACTTTGATGAGATGCTACACTTAAAAGAGTCTGTTATTGAAATCTCTCCTGATGCTAAATCCCTGGGAGTAATATTTAATGAATTTATGCTTTGGGACCATCACACTGACTACCTGCGCACTAAACTCTCGAAGGCTTTCGACATGCTAAGAAAGTGTATGTTTTTTCTCCTGGTCCACCAAAACCGTCTAATATAGTATGTAGCCCTGTTTGAATCACATTTGCCCTACTGCCATCTAGTCTGGGGAAATGGCACCATGAAGGCAATGTATAACCTAATAATAACTAAAAAAAAGTTATACGAGTGATTTCAAAGCAGCCTTATGATGCCCACACATCTCCATTATTCACTAAACTCAAAATCGTGAAACTACAAAACCTGTACGACTTTAAACTACTTTTAACACTTCAATCTGAAATACATAAAGGCACACATACTCTTAGAACACTGGCAAATTTGAAAAGTAACACATCTTTATGCCTAATGAGGCACACAGAACTGTGGCATGTTCCAAGATATCGCACAAATTATGGATTTCAGATGGTTCAGTCTAGCATTCCACAGATTTTAATAAATAAATACCACCTCACAATAGAGAAATTGTGTGCACTTTCTAAACTTGACTTGTATTCATTTTTTGTATAATGCTTGCTAAAACTTTGCTGTTTATTCCAATTCCTTATGTAATAGAGATGTTTACATTTGATGTCTATTGTTTGCTAACTAGCACTGCAGTGTGATATTTGTCGCATGAATTTGTGCTACTCAACTTTGTCAAAGCGTCCGCTGTCAGTTATTGTTAGGTGGGGCTAGTCAAGCTACTAATGCGTAGCTTTTTTCCCACCTTCCCTACCACATCTCATGTATCAATTTTGCTTTGTGGTAAAATAAACTTCAAACTTATTGCAATAGAAAATTCAAAATTCTCTGAATAAAGCATTTGCGAATTTCCCCAGATGCCAAATTAAGAATCCACAAAATCCTGCGAGAAGCATAAGACATACGAATGAAACACACAAGTTTAGTTTTTAAGTACATGCCTTGCACGCAGCGGGGACCCCTCTTGTAAAATTAAACACAGCTGTTGCAGCTCAGCAACAAGTAATGTTTTCCTGTTATCTTCACTGGAAGAATGAGACATGTTTGAAACTAGATCTCCATTATGATTGAATCACCCCTCTGCATTGACAGAGCTGATTGTAATAGACAAATATTTGTGAGCAATGGAAGAGAGTGTTGGATGGAGTCTTCACTTCCATTCCAGGCAACAAAAACAGGACGTCGAAATCTTCACCTTCTTGCTTAGAGACTGTGAGAGGTCTCTCACTGGATTGCAGTTCTTGAGAAATTTGCAGGTACATTTGCTACTCAGAAACTAGGACTGGCGATTCTTGACTATCTCTAGGCACACTTGAAAACTCCAAAAACTCCAACCTTTTTTTCTGATAGAAACCAGACCTGCAGCAAATCCTTCTTTGGCTATGGTTGGCCTGAATGGTTTGGGATTTTGTTAAAATTGTACTAACATCTCTTTTGTAATTTTCCTGAGGTCTCAAACTTCCCCTCATGTTATATTTGTGCAGGTAAGCTAAATTAGTCATTTTCCCATTGTTCTGTTGCTCCTATTGATGTTTGTAACAAAATTGTACACAAAAATGAGACTTTGGTCGCCAACACAGAATTCCGTAAAAATGACCAAATCCGCAATTTTTTGAGGAATCGAGGGAAACTAGGGGTTAACACGGAGGTGACGAAGCCACATGAGATAACAGAAATGCCAATCAAGACTGCCTCAAATGCTCAGATTTCCTGCCTTGCGACGAGTTATTTTCACTTCACCTCACAAGGCTCTTGGCAACTGTGCTTTTACAGTGGGCTAGCAGACACAGCAAATGTTAATATGAAAGAAACTGAAATTGGTTTTTTAGGAAAGGAAGTGGTGGTAATTGTCTCGCTTATCTCGGTGGACACCTGAACTGCGCCACTGTAAGGAAAAGGAGGAAGGTGGTGAGGAAGTTAGAGCGCAAAAAAACACAAAGACAAAGTGGAGACGTGGACGGGACAAGCGCTAACTTTCAACAACTGCTTTATATTGAAGTGCGGGAAGGGAACCTAGCGGGGCAGCCGCGCGGGGCCGCCGCGCGGCTAAATTCCAGGTTAATGTTATCTTCAAGGCGCCATGCAAGCTATCCAAGTTATGTCCCATGGTGACTGGTGAGCGTCAAAAGAAACCTGGGTGCAATAAGAAGCACGAAGAAAAATTTGTTCCCTGTAAAGAAGGCGTTATTTATCATATCCCTCTGAGCTGTGGTCAAGTCTATATCGGTCAGACAGGTCGCTGTTTAAACGATAGATTGAGGGAGCACGCCAATTCACTAGATAAAGGCTATGGCTCGAACCTCCCACCCCATTGTAAGGACTGCAAATGTCTACCGCTGCTGAAAAGCACCTCGGTAATCGGGAGGCATCAAGGTAGGCTCGAACGTGAGCTGTTTGAAGCCGCTAAGATCGCTCAGAACGATCTATGCATCAGCACGCCCTCAGTGCACATGACTCCAAAAGAACATCGATTTTTGTTATCATAATGTGTATAATCTTAACTATTTTGAACCATGTATGCCTTCACCACCTTCTGTACATGCGCCTCAGGGTTTAACAACAGCAAGTTTGGGAGACAAGAGGTTTAGCGCATGCGCGGTGGCCCCGCTAGGTTCCCTTCCCGCACTTCAATAAAGCAGTTGTTGAAAGTTAGCGCTTGTCCCGTCCACGTCTCCACTTTGTCTTTGTGTTTTTTTGCACTCTAACTTCCTCATCATGAACTACCAACAGGCCCAAATTACTACTCTGCGGAGGAAGGTGGGAGTGAAATAAGAGAGAAAGAGGTGGCACAGTGGAGTGCTCTGAAATAATTTCGGACATTGCACAGCACAGGGGCACCGTTGTTTTCAGCCTCCATCCAAACGCGGTTGCTGCAGCCGGGTTCAAACCTGAGAATATATGGAAGCTGCAGCATTATAGATAAATTTGAACAAACGTAAAGGTGTGCACTTGGTGCATTCACAGAACACTGTCTGCAAGCCATTGCACATGTGCCAAAGTTGACGTAATGAGCTAAGAGAACACAGGTACACATGGAAATAAAAGTGCTATTTTTAATATTACCATGCTCCTTTGAACATAAGTACAGTAACGCCTGCATACATAGTACAAGAGTCTAGTTGATGAGGAAGACGACATTATGATGGTGTCAGTGCAGGAAATGAAAGATTTTCAAGCATGCACCTGAAATAAGAGCACTGCAAAGTGATCATTTTGCATATATGAGATCCCAAATTCTATTTCCAAGACACTGCTTGTCAAGTAATGATTTCTTTAGCCTGTTCTCGGCCGTTACAGAGGCTCTTGTGGCCAACTACAGCAACAATTCAACCACCAAATAGCTCACATGGCTTGTCTAATGAATGCTGACATCCCCATCTCCAAGCTAAACGCAGATGTAGCGGAAGAGGCGCAAGAAGCACACCATCAGGCAACAACATCACGCAGAAGCACTGTGCAAGATATAGAAATAAATAAGGCCCTATGGAGAGGGCAGTTTGTTCAGAAAATATGAAATAAAAGTGGGGAGGTGTAAAGAGAGGGCAGAGGAGTGCAACACATTAGGGGACACTGCCAAAAAAGGGGCTCCCTTTTGCACGCGAATTCCATTAAAAACAACACGAAGTAAGAAAGTGATACAAAAATAGCTAATAAAGACAAACTGTAAGGGTAGAAAATATAAACAGCAAGCTCTTAGCACATCACAAAGTAAACTCTAAAATAAATACATAGCTCCTTTAAAATGACATCTGCAAAACGAAAGCTACAGCATCAAAACATTGTGGCACACCACCGTGTGTTGCTAAAAACCCTTAGCCTGACAACACAGTTGCACTGATATGTCCCCTGAAATGAGAAACTGTGCAGAGAGGGCCAACTAATGAGTCTGAGAGGCAAGAACAAAACCGAAACGGAACCGGCTAGCAAGCAAGTAGCACCCAGAGATCCGTTCTTTGACAGTCCCATCTCCCAGCAAGAACCAATGCTCAGACACATTTCCAACACACCGGGAAAGGGATAAAGAAGCGCAGGTTTTACCTTCCCTCCAGCACTGCTCTGGCCAACAAAGGCATACCACACACAATCTTGCAAAAGTAGGGCTATATGTTATTGCCACACAAACTGCACCATGTGAGGGCTCACCAGCTTGCAGTGTTAGAGAAGATTTAGGACTCCGCTTGCAAATTTTATAATGGGGCCAATGGCCTGAGACCCTGGTCCAAAGAAACAGAGTAAAGCCAAAATGTACCACACAACTTGAATACATGCATCAAGTGGCAATGCAGATCCATCCCATACCTCAGGTGCACAAAACTAGACAAGAAATATTTACCTTAAAAAGCACAACAGGCATTCATTACAGTGCTACTATTCCTCTAAACTGTCCTTTGAAAGTCTGACTCGCGCATTTTAAGAACTCCATCTACTTTTACTCCCATGAAAAGTTATAAGGCACCATCTACAGAAGTTGTCCACAAAAGAATGTTTAAAAGGGAAACTATAGTGCATTTAAAAAACACCAATGCTTGCTTCTATTAACTGCCATCCTCCTCCCTTTGACAATTAATACTGAGGATGCTAAGGGGCAATGCACTATCACCCCATGCATCTTACAAATGGCCACAGTTTGAGGGAAGCAAAGCTGCCTGGAAAAAAAAACATCGCCATTGTTGAAAGCGAAGATGTGCTATAGCGAGACAAACAGATGATACTCCATGCTGATTAATTCCTTTTAATGCGCAGCACAGTTATGTGTATTTGAATGAGACAAGCACAGCCACATAGCTAACACACTGCATGTGTTACAAGCGTGAAAATGCCTTGCAGCAATTTGGTTTATTGGTTTATTGGGGTTTAACGTCCCAAAGCGACTCAGGCTATGAGGGACGCCGTAGTGAAGGGCTCCGGAAATTTCGACCACCTGGGGTTCTTTAACGCGCATTGACATCGCACAGTACACGGGACTCTAGAATTTTGCCTCCATCGAAATACGACCGCTGCGGCCGGGATCGAACCCACGTCTTTCGGGCTAGCAGCCGAGCGCCGTAACCACTAAGCCACTGCGGCGGGGCTTTCAGCAATTTTTCTCTACCAATTCCAAATAAATTCGCTGAAAAAATGCAGTGCCTGAAGGAAATAATTACTGATCAGCAAAGCCCCATATATCCCCCCCCCCTCCCCCCCAAAAAAATCAATTGTCTGCATTAGTTCACTGACGCAATTGATCGACTTTAAGACCAGTTTTGCTGAAAATTTAAGTCAGCTTCAAGTATCTGAATGTACTCATGCATGCCTTTTATTTACAGTAAAACCTCGGTGATACGTTTCTGGTTCATACACTTTAAATCGTGGGCATTAAAAATATCCCCCAGAGTACCGTATTTTCTGGTGCATAAGTTGCGGTTCTTTTCTGAAATTTTTGTCGGTGCGTCTTATACACCGGTGCGACTTATATACAGAATAAATGCGGGCTGCTGCGGCCGAAAGGTGCTTGCTTGCTGTTAAGGATGTGCTGCGTGATGTCGGCGCACCCAGGCAGTCTAATCCGTAGCCTACCACTACAACGTCCCTTATAGTCTATATGTCACTTTGGAATGTTAAATCCAACAACTTGCAAATATTAAATTGCAAGATATCAGTGGGCGCAGGGCACCTCCCACCTGAGGTCGCTGAGTTATTTGTTAGCGACTCGGAGGAAGAAGGCTTCGATGATTTTTTCTAAGCGCAGTTAAAAGTAAGTGTGTTGCTCAAGCGAGTGGATAACTGCATCCAGCATACCCTTATCTTGTGCATCCGGCACTTGTCGTCGGCGGTTCAAATGAGCACACGCTAGCAGTAGCAGGATTTTTTCCGGCGCTAGCTACGGTGCGTATAAAGAGCAGTTCGTGCAGTTAGATAGGAGTCAGCAACTACCGCGCGGCCTCAGGTGTGCCCAGCAGCGAGCGCATGCATGGTGACACCAGACCAAGACTTCAGTGTTTGACCGTACAGTGCTGTTGTTACGTCGTGTCGCGGGGCACACCAGAGTTAATTGCCCGAACCGCTCTTTATACGCATCGTAGCTAGCGCAGGACAAAATCCTCGTACAGTATTTTGAAAATAGCGTGCACCCATTTGAGCCGACGGCAACGAGCACCGGACGCACAAGATAAGGGTATGATGGATGCGGTTTTCCACTCACGCATTTTATTTAATTTTTGACTGTGCCTTTACATACCATCCATATGTATCTAAATAAACATTTTTGAAAGGTACTGTCTAGTTTTTAGATCGCTTATCAGCTGCCACAATTTTGGCCGCGATATGCGTGATCCGGAACAAAATTTTCTACCAAGTGAACAGGTGCGTCTTACACACCGGTGTGACTTATGTACGTTTTTTTTCGGATAAACAGCTGTTTGGAGGGGGGCGCGACTTATACACCGGAAAATACGGTAACTGTTTTTCTCCTGGTTGAACATTCCTCGATAACACAATTTTCAGGCTACTACATCTCGAATTTCAAAAAATTCTGGTCATATAATATGTTTAACGACCAACTGCACGTGTGCTAACATACCAGTGGTCTGAACGTAGGGGCATGCAACACGATAGCTGGAATGCAACCTACAGTGCCAAAGCGCACACGCACGCGCACGCACACACACACGCACGCACACACGCACGCACACACGCACACTTTAACATACGAGTGGGCCGTTCCTGTCATGACGCAACATGAAGAGGAGAAACGTAGCGGCTTCTTTGCAGTACGACACAAGCGGGCAAATACATAGGTGCAAGGGGCCTAAACACCTGAAAAGGATGAGGAAGAGATTTCGGCTGCTTTTACTAAGTGTCGAAAGACCGAACGTGTTGTGAAGGACACTCTGCACTCAAGGCAACGCAAATCTAAACTGAATTCTGTGAGTGGTAGAAAAGAAGCTGTTCAGACCTTGTGCCAAGAAATCCTAACTAACCTGTTCACAAAGTGAAACTGTGAATAAATGCTACTGTACATCATTCAACAGTTCAAGCTTTCAAATTAGGCGGTTTGGATCACACATTTCCCCAAATAATAGTACGTTCTTTTTCCGCATTTTTTAAAAACGGATCACCGAAGTTTTAACAGTATTCACGTACAGTAGAATGTTGGTGATACAAACATGGCTGATGCCAATTTCTGCATAATACGAAATCGTAAACTTCTGCATTCAGAGTGCATTGTGTACAATGTGCACAATTTTGGATGTTCCAAATACTCTCCAACGCCACTGCAGATTATACGAACTCTCCAGCCGTGACCACATCCCCCGAGCACTAAGTGCCACGCTTGCACATCACTGACGTTGGGATTGCCACTTGCGCTGTGCGCATCGTGACCAATGAGTGGCAATGCATGGCCAGCACATTGATGATGTGGTGACTGAGCGTGGGAGCGTAGCACATACATCACCAATGTTGTAGTCGCCAGTCGCACTGTATGCACCGCGAGTAGTGAGCTGTGGCCGCGCGGTCATAAATAAATCCAGTCAGCCATAAACAGATCTGCATGACTCCATTTCCCATGATTCTGTAGAGCGATTTTGTTTGTTTTGGATAATAATGAAATTTCAGATGATACAAATATTTTTTGTGAACTGTGAGATTTGTATCACTGAAATTATACTAGGAAATGTTGCCCAATTCAACAGGAGTCGTTGCAGGAACTATCAAGAGTGCACAGAGAAAGCAAGCAACAGACATCGTCCTCAGTGCTACAGACATAGCTGCTTGTGCTGTTGTGACCAAGTGTCCCGTGCCAGCAAAGTTGACCAAGCATGGCCATCATCATTATCTCGCAATGCATGATGCTAGGTCCTGGACCTCACACTTGGTCTCGGTCGTATGTTGGTTATAGCCATTTTGAGCGATGCTTCAGAACTACTCTCAATGATGAAACATGTACACATACATTAAAAAAAAAAAAAATGCACTGCACCGGGGCCAGAACTGAAAAATTACTCAATGCTGTGCATGTTCCTTGGACATGACTGCTACACTGCCAGTGCACACAACATAGAGTAAGGAATGACTTCCTTAGATATTTTTTAAAATAATAATCTTCAGCTACACTCTGTACTATACAACTATTAACCTTTGCATATCAAATCTTGAAAATATAACTGTAGTATTCACACTGCGAGCAGGTGTACCCACAAATGGTACACAGTTGGTGCAGTCAAAACAAACATTCTCAAATGTGTGCATGCTGGCCAGACAAGCCACTCGGGGAGAAGAGCGCAGAGGCTGATTCAGTAAAGCTCCATAGCAATAGCCACTCCCTTCCCCCCCCAATTCACAACTGTGTGTGTGTGTCTTGCAGCCAATGGGAGCTTGGCTGGTACGCACAGTGCCCCATACAAAGGTGATGCCACCACCAAAGGTGGCACGCTGAGCAAATATCACAGTGGCCGACTCAGATGCAGGTCCCTGGGTGAGATGAGGGCTTCCAGCAGTCCGACTTGCCATCCTCCTTGATGGTGTCGCTCTTGCAGAGAGTTCCCAAAGAGACCAAGGCACTGGCAATGGCCAGGCCCGACTGGCCTGTGGCCGTGTGCTCCTGGCCTCCCGTCGGCATGCGCACGATGAGTGTAAGCACAGCTGCTTTGCCACTGGCGCATGGCTCCAGTGCCACGGGCGTTGGGTGTCCCTGCGTCTGCACACAGTGGCATTGCACTTGCTATTCACCCAGTACGCAAATGAAAGCTCAAATATGCATCTGTCCAGGCTGTGCATCTGAGTTGCAGAGCCCTGTCAACATGCTATTTTATGCTCACAACTGCACGCCGAGCTACAAGAAACAGCAGTACGAAAGTGAAAGTGAATTTTGTATTTCCATGCAAACTTGTGGAGCCTTGGAGTAAACAGCAAAATATCAAGACATGGCACCATTAGCAGCATGGTAGGTTAAGTGCAGCCATCATAACCATAAATCAAATCTGTCGACAAAAAGACACGACCAAAACGGCCCTTTCAGGCGCCACTTCTTCTTTCCATCGAAAGCAAGTACTTTTCCGCTTAAATATCAAATTTAGGCCTCAAGAAAGATAATTTATCGTTTTCCTGCACAGAATTCATGGGGTTGATATTCTACAGAGATGTGCAAAATTTCACACAAAGCAAAAATAGCAAAATTTAAATGCCAAAAATTGTCACGTAAACACCTGAAGGAACTAGCCTAGCTGCGGTTTTCACCTGCATGCTTCAATGCCGAGAGTGCTGCAGAAACAAACTGCACCTTAACTTTAATCAGCAATGAGTCTGTTAGTAGTGTACGTGTACTGCTAAAAGGTTTAGACATCTTATGATAAGCAGTGGCCACAGTTTCGAAGAATCGTCCACTGTGGCTTCGATGCGGAGCAGGTTAGGCCTAGCGAACAGTATGCTGCCAGCACGCCGGTGTGTGGCATGCAGCTGCAAGCAGTGCATCCCTAGGGTGGATACAATGAATTCTTGCTTCTAGCTTACAGATAAGCTTATTTACTACCGCTTTTATATCGAATTATCCATATTTCAAACCATTTCGTGATCTCCTTCGAGTTCAATATGTCTGGGTTCAAGTGTATCAAATTTTAGGCAGCAATGTGAATACTGATAAGAAAAATTGGTTGCGAACCGAATATTCTCGAATAACTGCAAATATCAGCACAGGCAGTTCAAACTAAAGACAACTGCTTTTCCGCAAAACACAGCAATAAAAAGAAACAGACATGCTGCAAACAAATTTTTGGGTACTCGCAGACGTCCGGCCGAATCTGATCATCCGGTCAACACTGCCAACAGTGAGAGGGATTCAGCAATCGACAAGCAGCGTAGACGCACTAAACGGGCAGCCGAAACCAATGAAGAGCGGGAGCTTCAAAAGCAAAAGAAAGGCACATAACTGGCCCCTGGGACAGAGGACACCTCAGACGCGCTTTAAGCTACGTGGCCGTAGTGGCAGATGTGCGCTGCATGCGTTGGCATTGACAATGTTGTGGCAGAAATGTGGCACTGCAGCTATAGGCCATCGGCGGCTATTGTGTTCGTTGGCGTTGACAGCGTTCTAGGCTCTGATAATTTTGAGGAAAGGAAGGGTGCAAAACTGGCTCCTTGGGTCAGTGGACGCCTCAATCGCGCTTTGAGGCACGTGGCGGCAGTGAGAGAGATGTGGGCTGCACGCATTAGTGCTGACAACGCTGTGGCAGACGTGCGGCACTGCAGCAATAGGCACAGCGTGATTTCACGCTGGTTATGCAAGCTGACTCTCGCTTGCATAACCAGGGTTAGCTGAGCTAAGCCACAGCCATTTTATCATAGGATCGCTGGCAGTCAGATTTTAGCCAGTTGTTGACAGGACCGTGGCACAACGCATTGATGTGCCACGTGATGCTGCACTTCATTTTCCACCCCATCAGTGCGCAGCGGCGGCTAACACATTGCTAATAGATACTTCTAGCATAGCACATACTACAACTCCTTACCACGTCCCACCACTGCGCACGCGTGCTGATTGATCCTGATGTGGCAGGTGTGCACGCTGTTGGCAGGTATGTGGCGCCATCTGGCAATCTGTGCATGCACAGTGGTGGCCCACAGCACGTGCTATGCAAAGGGTATCTATTATGCAAGGCCTAGGATTACCACACGTGGATTTCTGCTGCGTCCAGACAGTCAATTTCATGAGGAAAGAGCAAGCTAACTCGTGAGACAAGCGCAAAATGCTGCCATTAAAACTGTGGCGATATTTTGCCTTGTGTTAAGATGCCCAAAAATTTGTAACTTCTGAATTTTTTAGAAGGTTCGATTAGGAAAAACATGGCGCGAATGAAACAGTAAATACTATTTGCAAACTATTCAAAATTTAGAATATCTGCGCACTTCTCCTAGTTGACGCTGCACATTTAGAAAAGACAAAAAAAAGAAAAGATGCAAACAGACGGTGTAAAAAGTAACAAATTGACACCACAAGTATTGGGTGTCCGTTTTCTCCATTGTCCGCCATCTGTTTGCACTGTATATTTTTTTAAACATGCATCAAAACACAGTTTTTTTTTTTTTTTTCATAGTAATAGAGGCAATAGCTGCAATGATTAATTTTTGCTTCTCAAAAACTCACCTGCTTCATACCGTCCTGAAACTGCTT
Organism: Amblyomma mixtum; assembly: GCF_055824585.1. Lineage (NCBI taxonomy): Eukaryota > Metazoa > Arthropoda > Arachnida > Ixodida > Ixodidae > Amblyomma > Amblyomma mixtum. The sequence continues at coordinate 29,222,747 of NC_143014.1, forward strand.
GCTCGACCCATCTGGCTCACTGTCCAACTCAAGCGTGACCCCAGCAAAAGGACGACTCGCCATTTGTTCCATCTCCACAAACAGTTGCTGCAAGCAATAAAGCACAGACACATCACATATCCAAAATAAAATTGTAGAAATATGCTACCTATAAGGCATGCACTTTGTTCGCTTCATGCTTGATCTGCAGTTGAAAAGTCATCCACTTTACCATGTGTATGTGTGTGAGCATGTGAGAGTAATAGCTCACTTAATTAAGTCAAACTCCTTAATATGCATACCTATATGAAATGTGCAACTAAACTGCACCAATATTAGAAAAAAGTTAGTGTTCCAAAGAAACACACAAAGTTAATGCCGTCAAATGTCACAGGCAATAGTGATTGGTAGATATTTTTTCATTGTGCCTACTTAACTGAACTGGCAATAACAGTGCTGGGAACGGCAAAGAGCATTATTTTGGAGCAGGCTTTGTAGCAGGCGAAAATTCATTTTGCAGCAGGTTCCTTGTGTTTTGTAGCAGGAGACCAATAGTGAGAAAGGCAAAAATGTGAATACAGATAGTTTTCAAACTACCTAACTTGCGCCACAGTTTAAAATGACAACGTGCTGCAAGATTTGAAAGACGCAGGTTTACATAGTCGTTTTGGTCGTGTTTGCCCGTTTTATTAAATGTGCGCAAACTGACTTTTTGTTTCACAACCAATGTGTGAAATTTCGTACAGATAACATTTGCGAAAATTTTTCTGCGCCAAAGTCGCAGAGAATGTTAAGAAACATCTATCCTAATTGTGTTCGTCAATATAACTTTAACCTTGTTTCTATTTTAAAACTTCAAGCCGTGAGATATAAAATTGGCACGCAACTGCGCTCCGGCGTCGTGATGTTAGCACTCTCTAATATTCTCCGAATGAATGAACTCTGTTAGGGAAAGCCAGGATGCATAAACTAGCCACTGGTCACAGCAATCATTTCGAAATGAGTGCAGCCACTTTGCTTCGTTACAGTTATGACAATGCCACACGAGCGCAACCAGGCCATCCCCATTTCATTGCATGACACAGGTTCCTTGCAGTCCAACATGGCCCCACCTCACGACGGTTGACTCTCGTACGCTCGTGTGGCGGACGACGTCGGGAAACAACAAAAGCTCGATATCATATGTGCACAGTGTGGTAACCGTATGCCACCCCATCATTGGAAGTGGCTCAATTTATTTACAACTCCTATCTATACATACTCTACAAACAAAACGGAAGCTCGGATGTTGACGGCGCTGTTATAGTGGGCTCGAGCGAGGTTAGTGGAAACCCTTCCTGCGGTCTTCCACTGAGTTTATGGGACACGTGATGGTGCTGTACAAAAACCCGATAAATCTAGCGGGACCCAAATTTTGCTCTACTTGAGCCTCCTGAAAGCAATTCTTTATTTGCATGTGCATTCACCGTGTTCTTTAGGGAGGGTGCTGGCAGCACCCTCATATCTGCAAAATGGGTGCACACCGTGTACGAACATTAAGTACCGTATTTACTCGCATAATAGGCGCACTTGCATAATAGGCGCACCCCCAGTTCGGTCGCGAAAAATTGGATTTTTTTATTTCCACGCATAATAGGCGCACCCCGAACTTGGCACTGTGATCAGTACTGTATTTACACGATTGCAAGCCGACGCCTCCCCACCCCCATAATCTTTATTTTAACGAAGTTTTTGCTTAACTTACTACTAGTCCTCACTAGCGCTGCTGCCGTCGCAGATGCTGCGGACCCACAGCACGTACAACGACATCGCGTGGAACAGCCGCACACAGTTTTCAGGGATGCTCACTTTAAACGTCTATTTGGAAAGCTTCATCAGCCGGAAACCTTCCCGACTTAGGACCCCGAAAACCACGGCGATAGGAGTCGCATACGAAAATTTAGGCACGCCGCAGTCGCAACTGCCGCACTTCTCGTCCACATCGAATTTCCGGCCTGCCGCACGCTTGCCGTGTTCGAAATTTAAGTCCCATCTGTGTAGCTATTAAGGCGCTTGTCCGTTGAGCTAAAATAGCAACACTCGGCGACAGCGCAAGAAAGCCACAACTACGATAACACGCTACGACAGAAACCGACCCTTTGACAGCCATAAAAAACCTGGAGCTGGTGATGCTGATGCTGATATGGATAGCGAAAGCTCTGCTCGCAGCGGACGAAAAAGTTGATAATGATGATAAGCTTGACCTTGGGCGTCATCCGTGGGCGGCACCTGGAAACTCCTGTGCACGTGTGTGGCCTCCGCGACCAAGCGCCGTTGCTCGCAGCCGGAGGCGATCGCGGAGGCCACGGCGCATGCATTTCGAAGGCTATTCCCCTGTGGATCGTGGAAAGTTTGGGGGCAACCCTTACACGGATATTTTTTTTTAAATTATTTCCTTCGAGAAAACAGGATGCGGCCCGTACACGGGTGCGTTTATGCTGTATGTTCAATTCTGCGAGTCGAAAAATTTCCGGAAATTTTACCCCGCGTAATAGGCGCACCTTTAACTTTGAGCCGGATTTTCTGAAAAAAAAAGTGCGCCTACTATGCGAGTAAATACGGTACATGACAAGGGGCTATAGACAGCCAAATGGGAGAAGGTTCGATTGTGATTGAAGAAGAAAGACGGGCTAGTTGGTGCTTTTGATTCACTGGCTGAAATGTGGTTAGAAACACAAATGTCCGCGAAAATATACCGACGGCTACCATGCATCCAGCTGGTATCTTTTCGCTGTTCCTTGTGTTTTTTTAGGGCTAGTAAACATGTTTCAGCCAGGCTTGGATTCCGTTCATCATCTCTGTCACACATCAGAAGGAAGAACCAGTCATGCCTCTGTGCATTGGGCAGTAGCTTCAGCCTCTTCACATTTACCGTGGCTCTTGGTTGCTGGAATACCTAGTATTTTGGCACAGCATTGCAACAATTTCATCAAATACCAAAAATTTCTAGCAGCATGTAGCAGATTTAATGCTTTGTCACATAGAAGTTTAGAAATTTCACAAGCTTTCCCGTTTTCCAAAATAAACAGAGGGGAAGCGGGAGATGGGTGTATGGGGTAGGAGAACTTGGGTGACCGTTACTCATGAAGCTCAACTTTCTGGCAGATACCCCAGTGCAGAAGGCCCTATGAGAAAAGTTGGTTCGTTAGGTCACTGAATTAGTTAAGCAGGCACAATGAAAAAAATGGTATAGTTACTACTACTGGTAGCATCTCAAAACACTTCCTTCGATCCATTTGTCTAAAATGCTTTAGATTTGAAGAACAGATGCACTGGACGTTAGTTGAAACGCACGCACAGGGCATGATACATTGTTAAAATAGCTACTTATACCCATAGGAAGATTGAAATGGCAGCAATGTTGTTGATATTTTGTAGCAATGTAACCAATTATTCAGAAACAGGCATGAGCCATGGGGCACTCCCAAGCTTCAATCTGCAAGTTGTACAATTCGGAGTACCTTTTGACACAGCACAATTTTTGTAATAGCAGAGTCAACAAGTTTTCGTACCGTGCTCTTAAACAAGAATGTTATATGCATTCAAAATGTACAAACCAACGGCAGCTATTCTAATGCTCTGTGCCTGGTGCTCTGTGCCCTTACAGGATATTTTCATGGTGTTCACCACTGGTTGCTGCCATTGTACAGCTGCTATCACTGAGCTGCTATCACTGCACACAAACTTTTACAAATTCAAGACACTTCTCACACTTTACACGCTTCATTCAGGGGGAAAAAAAAAAAAAAGTACAGAATGAAGCTCTACCTAAATCCGCTAGGAGACTTAGACAAGCCAGGCTCGTCATAAGTAGACTGTCATTTATGGCTCATGACAAGTCTACCTTGTTGTGTGTTTTCTGGTATGCCAGTGTCAAGTTTAACTCTTTCCTTACCACGGGAAAAACGACCATTTTTCATATGTCTCAGACAACATTTTTTTTTAGAAAACGTGTGATAGCTAAAATTATATAAAATGCATAACAATAATTCAGATAGAATGCGCTTTATAATGAAATTTATTTGAACACATATTCTGCTTGAAATGCTGTGAAAAAAAATCAGTAAACACAACAAAAAGTAAAAAAGAAGAAAAGTTTTGTGTTTATATGACAATAACTTTCCAAACACTTGTACTAAAAAAAATCTAGAATATACAAAACAATTCTAATTCTTTCTAAAACATGGCATTAAAGTTTGAAAATTATAACTTGAATAGTTTTCGAGCTAGAATTTTTTTCTTCATGCCTCTTGAAAAGGCTCGTTTGAGAGTGCCCTTTATATGATTTTTACAGTCCAAGAAAAAAAAATTGGAAGTGTAATGTTATGCGCCAAACGAAAGCTTGGTAAGCGTGGTTTAGAAAATACAAATCAAAACTTATTTAAATTACGTCAAAAATTTAAAAAAATATATAAAACACAACAAGTATAGGTGTGATATTGCGATATATAGTATGCGGTAAGTATAGCTGCGATGTAGCTGCAGAATCGAAATCCGACGTTACAACATCTTCGTCCGAGTCACTGCTGCTCGGAGGATCTTGAAAATCAGCTGCAGAGGCTGGAGAATCACGTGCAGCGGGACTCTTCCGAGCGCGCGAAGCGCCCGACCTCGACGCGACGCCATCCTCACCGCGTATTATGCCGCAATAAGCCTATGCTCCAAGGGCACTTCAAAAATGCACGACTGGCGGGGAAATTACGAACTAGGCCGAAAATGGAACTAACCGTCTGAACAACAAACCAGATGCGCCCGCACAAGCGGACAGGAAAAAGAAAGCGAAACTATCAGGCCAACGTTCCGGGATCGGTTTGCGCAGTTACAGCGTCTGAACCAAAATCCGACAATGCAACATCGTCACCAGAGGCTCTACTACTCGTAGCATAGATAATAATTGCAGTCAATGCAGTAGAATTGCGCGCAGCAAGGTTTTTCCGAGCGCGCGCCGTCTGCGCGCCCGACGCCATGCACGGAGCGTCCGCGCCGTACCCTCCGCTTCAAGGGCGTTTCAAAAATTCGCGCGTCGTGGGAAAATTGCTCTCCACGCAGAAACCGAAACTGTAGTCTCTGGAGAACAACTTAGATGGCGCCACATCACCGTAACGGCTACAATGAGGAGCTTCGGTTCGCACAAACAGACCGGAACGAGAAATCTGAACGCACAGGCGAGCGTTCTGGGCTCTCGTTGCCCAGTTTGGGCTTCGAAACAATACCTGACGATACAGCATCGTCGTCAGGGTCCGTGCTAATCGATACATCAAAAATATGTGGTGCAAACGCAGCGGAATTGAGTGGAACGGGGTTTTTTCGAGCGAGCGCCATTCCCGATGATGACGGCGCCCGACGCCGCACACCCAACTTCAAGCGCGTCTCAAAAATTGCCGCTTCTTGGCAAAAATATAAACTAAACAGGAAGTTGAAGTTTAATGTGTGAACAACAAACCGAATGACTCAGCAAGACCGTAGCGGCCGCGGTCGCGCTGCCGTAGCGCTTCGAATGTTTCGGTCACCGGTGATCGAAGCACAGTGGCGTGGTAACGAAAGAGTTAAGATAAATTGGGTTCATCCAAAGCATTTTCTTAGTTGGCCGACAGATGAAAGCATGGGTACTAAACGTCAATTTTGATACCATTTTTGAAAAAAAAAAAAAAAAAAAGTGTCCGTGGGGGGTTAAGGGTTGCACCATTAGGATTTCTTTGATACCCCATAACAGAAATTTTTTACCAATCTCCAACAGTGCAAAATAATAACTAAACTAAAGTAGTAAACTAGACTATGAAGTAAAAGATAATGCTTACATGGTTGTCACAAATACTTGATTTTCATTCTAGTAACATGCACGAGATATTCATGAAGCTTCGCTTGCACTGTTTCATACATGATGCATGGGGTATCTCCTGCCTCAAGTACAAGAAGCTTTATTTATAAGTTTAATAAGTTTAAGCACCCACTCCATCAACAAACACCCTTTTTAGCTGCTTGTAGAGTTCCTAGCGATATTTATGAGAACTATTCCATGCCATACAGCCAAGTACTCCTGAGCTAGCCAGAATGACTCATGGAAATCCCTTTCAAGTGCACTTAGCCTGCAGGTAGCTACAGTTTTGCAAGAAGGCAAGAACGTATGGACATGTACCATCGAGGACAAAATTTTGCGGGACGTCGGAGCGGCGTTTTCAAGCTGCCTCTGCGCCACTACGCGGCGCAGTGGCCGCGTCGAGGCTGTAATGACCGATGATTAGGCGCATGCGCGTCCTATATTCCTCCGCTTGCCTGTCTGATAGCTCGTTTCGCGTGAGTAGCTGGTTTTTCTGAGCATGGCCGCGGGCGGCCGCTTTTCGCCGCTTGCACTCGTCAGCCGCCACATGGCCGCCGTACTCGGCGCGCTGCCCGGCGGCAGCGATGACGGTGCGCATTCACGGCGCCCATCCCATTTATGTAACTTTTTTTTTAAGGAGAGGCTGTCTGAGCCGCAAGTCAATGAGAGGGCTCAGACCTGTATAGTGACAATCGACGGACCGTTGCCTTGTTACGCGAACAATATTGAGAACGTGTCCTGCCCTGTGTCCTTGGTGGACTATTTCATTTCATTTCATTTACTGATCCCTTAAAGGCCCGAAGGCATTACATAAGGGGGGGCATATTGGTTTACAACGGCGATGATGGGAACATGCATAACAATAAAAAGAACAAACATACAAACAAACATAAAAGGGGTTGCAGTCATATCAGGGTTTCCCAGCAGGTGATACATCATTTAATAAAGATATGTCAAGCAATACTCGCTACAAAGAGGGCAGAAGTGATCAAGATTTATGTGAGGTGAATTTTTATTTTCTCGCGGAATGTTTTGTGATCAGTGCATGCAACGATGTCGTTAGGCAGTGAATTCCATAGTGCTATTGCGTTGGGGAAAAATGAGTTGTTGTAAGCTGACGTGTGGCCACTGATGCGTGCTATCGGGTTACCGTGACTAAGCCGGGAGGACGTTCGTAGTGGGGCGGTTAATAGAGCGTGCCGTGATCTTGTGTTATGATAAAATGTATGAAGTAAGCATAGTCGGGAAACGACGCGGCGTGATTCCAGTGTTGAGAGACGGAGGGACTGCTTGAGGGTGGTGACACTGGCTTCTCTTGAGTAACATGAAGTGATGAACCGAGCTGCACGATTTTGGATTGATTCCAATTCGATGGTGAGATACGATTGCCATGGGTGCCAGATGGATGATGCATACACTAATTTTGGCTGCACAAATGTTTCATACGCGAGTTGTTTTATGTTAGGGGATGCAGATTTCAGATTCCTTCTCAGGTAGCCAAGTGTGCGTGAAGTGTCGGAGCAAATGGTTCTAATGTGGGTGACCCAAGAAAGTGTTGATGTGAGTTAAATGCTATTGTGCTATTGTGGGTTAAATGCTTTCTATTTCAGCGGGACAGAGGTCCTGCGCACACTTCGCAGAGAGTGAGGGTTGCTCTTGGAAGTCGTGGTGTGCGGCAGCTAGCACGGTCACCGGAAGGCCACACGGACACCATAGAAATTCATGGGGCTTAATAAAAGTTTACCATTTGAGGTCGCACTTTGGGAATGCCAACCAACGCGGATAATTAACAGGCGGCCATCAAGACAGTAGGAAAGGCTTCGTGCTTTACAGGTCTTTATACAAATAGATGCTGCGGCGTTTCATAAGCGTGACTTCTGCGATGGACTCCTGGATTGCGGTTTTGTTTATGTCCACTTTATGTCCAACGTAGGCCCGAAGTTACAAACGATTCGTTAAATGAAGGAAAAAAGAGCGCTTTATTTCTCTCCATAAGAAAAAAGTTACATAAATGGGACGGGCGCCGTGAATGCGCACCGTCACCGCTGTCGCCGGGAAGCGCGCCGAGTACGGCGGCCATGTGGCGGCTGACGAGCACAAGCGGCGAAAAGCGGCCGCCCGCGGCCAAGCTCAGAAAAACCAGCTACTCAGGCGAAACGAGCTATCAGACAGGCAAGCGAAAGAATATAGGATGCGCATGCGCCTAATCATCGGCCATCACAGCCTCAACGCGGCCACTGCGCCGCCTAGTGGCGCAGAGGCAGCTTGAAAACGCCGCTCCGACGTCCCGCAAAATTTTGTCCCCGATAGTACCACTGCACTGGTGCCACAGAACGCTGCGCCGGTGCACTGGAGCACCAAATTCTCCGTGCAGAGATACAAAGCAGTATGCATAGAGCATGCAAGGGTGAAGTGCAGTACTACAACGACAGTAACCGAAATGTCAATTCTGCATTGCTTGCAAAGTCATTTCAATGCAAAGGTAGCTTACAGAGAACAAAAATGGAAATGCACTAGCAGGCTGCAATCAAATGTGAACAGTGCCTGTAAACAGAAAGGAATAGTTTTTGGTTTTACACTCAACCGCGATGAGCAGAAGGCATGATTGACGTGTCTACCTAAGAGTTCTCGCAAAGTGCATGTTCATCAAATGATTACACACTGATGTCATGATACATACTCAAGAACTAATGAATAGGCACACTTGCACTGGAGTGTAGCCTGGTAGTACCTGCTCTTACTGCTATACTAGAAACCCTCAATGGAGCAATCACCACTGAAAAAGCACAGAGAAACAACCTGTGAAAAAAAAGGCAGTACCTGTCGCCTTCTGTAAAGGTCGTACTTCTGCTTGATCTTCCACAGGATAGCTGCTATGATGAGCAGCGAGAGAAAACAGCTGTGACAAAGAGACACAAAATAGGTATGAGAGACCACACACACATGCACGCACGCACCCCTTAAGCAATCTAGAGAGAAGCCTGTAGAATGCAAAAAAGCTCCTGATTGCCACAGCAGTTCCTGAGAAAACAGGATACTGCCCTATAAACTGGTTTGTGCACCAAAGAAAATAGAAACAAGCAAACCAAAAATGGTAAAAGGTACAAAGGAAAGGGGGGGCAATGACGTGCTCAAATATCTCTTAGAGAAATAAAAATAATAAGCCATGGAAAAAACATCTGCACTCAATAATGAATTACCTTGCACTCTGCAATTGTTCTAGTCACTTAAAAATACTGCAGGCCCTACAAAAGCCCCAATCAGGGCCTGGACTTATTGTTCCGTATGCAAACATGGAAAGCACAACAGAGGGGCACAACGGCTGCCTGCTCCAGAAAGAAGGAAGGACAGAAGGTGCAGAAAGAGAAGTGAGGGGGAAAAAAAGAACAAACATGCATTCCTTAAAGGGACACTGAACAAATATCTGAAAATATTGAGAAAGCACAACATTTGCATTCATAAATGGACCATGAAATGATATTTACTGAGGACAGGAAAAGTGCATGAGCAATCGGTATTCGATCACCCATCACCACACTGCGAAAGTTTTAACGTTACAGCATTAAGGGCCCCGTGTCGCAGAAAAGCCGGTGTCATCGGCGGCGGCATTGGCCGTGAGCAAAAAATCCCAGAAGCATTAATAAATAAAACCGGGTAGGAAATTGGTCGAGTTGGGGAATCGAATCAGGGCCTCCGGAGTGCAAGACGAGCACGCTAATGACTCCGCCACGCCAGCTCGATGATTTGGAATGAGAAAAGGCGCGTCTAGTGAATAGTGTTGTCTTAGAAGGGTGCTTTAGAGACATGTACTGTGGTGTACATTAGTAATTATGAGCATGGAAATTACAGAAGTCGCAGTTAAGCGAGTAGCAAAGTATGTTTCCACTACCCTCTTTGCTTGGCGCGCACGTAACGGCATCAGACGGCGCTCACTAAAACCTCCTCCCCACAATGTACGCCACTGCCCCAACAGATAGCGCGTGACGGCAGTGCCTCCAGTTCGTCTCGTTCGGGCGCAGTGGGGCCGTGCGGGGACGCAGGAATCACGCGGTGAGCGGTGAACAACGCAGCACACATCCAAGGAGCATTCACCACGAAGCTTGCGGATTGCTGCCCGTTTGTTCGGCGCGGAAGCTATGCTGGCGTTCGAGGCATCGGGTTCATTGAGAGGTCTCCTAGAGACTCTGAGCGATTTGTCCAACGGACTAGGCGATGCGCCGAATGGGCAATAGCGTTCCGCGACTCCCTGGCAGGCAGTGACACGCTGTCGCATTCCACTCTTATAGGTGAAGCTTAAGCGTCCTCCAACTTTTTTACGCTAGCTTCATTAACTTCGATGATATCGGCAAACAAAAATGATGCTCCTCCTCACCCCCTCAACTCACACACGTTGATGTGCCGAAAAAAAGAAAAGAAAACAGGTCAGGACTGCACCCTTCCACACCCCATCAAGCCCCATCAAGTCTTATCCTGCCCACACCACCTGGGCACGGCCAATGAAAAGGCCCGCCCAGATTGCCCACTGACGTCATCAGAGGGGGGGGGCTAAGAACTCGCGGTGAGACGTTGTTTTAATTGGCCGTGAGCTACTGGAAGCAGCAATCTTAAAAAAATATTTGTAATTTATAGGGTCTACACTGAGCTTTTAAACTTGACTCCAACACTCAAACAGACCACCCCTACAGATCTGTTGCACTAGAATATGACCATCAAGATAGTCATCATTTCAGTTATTTTTGAGCAGACGGCTGCATTTTTAAAATTTTGTGAGTGGCTGCCGGGCCGCACTGAGTGTGCTCCAGGCCACCAGCCGACGGAAATGACATCACGCCTGCTATCAACAGCACCGTAGAAAAGCTGGCTGGCAGTGCGCTGTTGACAATTCCCAGTCTCATGCCATGGTTTCAAGCGAAGAGCATTGAAGAATGCAAAGTAGAAGTAAGAGTGACGACTCCGACACGCAAACCCCTAACCATGCGTGCATGACAAAGTTGTAAGCCTATGATCTAACTGGTTAGTGATGGTGCCAAGGGAGCTGGGACCAGCAACATCATTATGTGTCTTGTCAAAGTCATTGTGTGTACTGGAAATCATAACAAAAAGAAAGCAATAATGCGCTATCGGAAGAAAATGGAGGGAACAAAGAACTTCACTGATAAGGACTTTTCGTAAAATATAAGAAGAAAACAATGTCTTTGCAGCAAGCTGTAGGTGACAGAAAAAAATTTAAAAAATAGTTCCACTAGTATTCAACAAGATTAAGATTGACAAATGGTGGAACATACATGTGAGACGCACATATGGGACGACGTGACAAACCAGTGCCCTCGCATGAAAGAACAGTATCCATTATTCGATGCTGACAAAGTGCCAGCTGCTCGTGACCACATAGGTGATTAACTTGCACATGATGAAGGGTTCCAGCAGCTGAATTTTAATGCTCATAGCCTTGCAAACTAGAGTGCTGATTTTGAACATTTTTGAATGAGCATTACCCTGACCTTGTTGTTATGAACAGAGAAGAGTTGGTTGCATGATATGCCCACCTGGTTACAACATGCTTAGGAATGACCATAGAAGCCGAGGGGGTGGCGAAGCTGTCTTTATAAAAAGGCTGATTAATTATACATCTCTTTCTAAATGACCAACACTGAAACAGTGTGGTGTAAATTTTTTTTTTTTTTGAACCAAAGAACTGATTGTAGGGGCTCTGTATCCTGCACCTGAGACTGGTTCAAGGGGCATCAATAAGCTTAATGATCTGCTGTATGATCTGTGGGCACAGCTAAAAAATGTTGCTATGGCTGGAGATTTTAGCACTCCAGAAGTAGAATGGGACGAAATGGAGCGAGGTTTGCGAGAGAATGAAGCAGCTATATCTACTGTTTAGATGTGTTTTTCCCATGGGTTCACACAAGTAGTCGAAGAATATACACATGTTCACGACAACATCAAATCAGTTCTAGATCTCGTCTTCCTAACTCGCAGTGCCACATCGCGGCCACACACATTTGTTATTCTGCCAGGAATTTCGGATCGTTCCTCAGTGTAACTTTGCAGTTGGGTCCATTCTCTAGTGTGTAAAAACATGTAGCATACTACAAGGACTTTAAAAGAGCTGATGACACAACCATACTTGACGAATTAAGTTACTGTTCTAACTACTTTGAGAAAAGGAGCTGTGATGAGTATGCGCATATCAATGAATATGGCTTACTTTCAAAGAAGTAGTTCACAATGTGTCCACAATCCGTGGATTACGAGAGAAATTACTCATCTAAAGAGAAAACTGTGCAGACATAAAGCAAGGCTGCGGTGACCAATGAATCCTGAATTACTTTATGACTTTCCAACATTAAGCAAAAGATTTAAATAAATGAATAAGGCATCAAAAAAATAGGTTTTACAAAACCACAATGAGTGAATATTTTTGTGAATCTCCACATGCATTTTGGAGACACTTGTTGGCAACCAAGACATCCATAATCAAAATAAATGCACAGCACAGCTTCACTAAGAATAAGACTACCATTGCGGAGGGTTTCAACAGATTTTCTGCAAGTTGGATTATGGAGAACCAACACAGTTCACGTAGAATAATAATTTACTGGAATTAGATGCAATGCAACTGGTACATAAGGCCATTTAGCCTTCACTGATGAAGCTCAACACTACAAAGGCTTATAATAAGGCTTGCAATAAAGACATGTAGCAACTTTCAGAACTGTCGCGATACTGCCGAGTGAACTGAAATTATGAAATGAAGTTTTAAAGCTTGAAACGAAACAAGAGTGGCTCCTCGAAGGCCCACAATGGCAACAGCAACCAACAGCATGATACACTCATGCCACAAATTTTGAATTTTTGTGTTCTTAGAAACTTCCCGCTTCAATAAGAGTACTTTTGTGAGAACAGTACCATTAGTTACCTCATGAACACTACACAGTTTCTTAGCTGAACCTTTCCCTTTATATAAATTTATTAATAAAAAAAAGGTAATCACTATTCCCCTTTTTACCTACTAATAAAAAAGTGTTAGCAGCTATCCTGTGTTATCTAACAAGGTGGCCTTCAGCAGCACTTCATTAGACTAACACCATTCCTGCTTTGAGTTAATGATAAACTAAGCCGTGCTCCGCAGTCTGCTAACCACCCTGGTTGGTTTAGTTAGTAGAGTGACTACCCCAGACAGGCGGTGGTCCTGGGCTCGATCCTAGGACATTGTTTTTCTTCAACTCAGAAGTTTCTGTTTTGTAGCCACATGGCTGAACTTGGTGAGGCATTAGTAATTACTCCCTTACTTCAAATCTACTACATCTTGGAGGATTCCCCTTAACACATTGGACATCACTGCTGTCATCAATGCACAGCACACACCTCTCTCTGGTTTGTAGCAGATTAGTCTTACATAGGCTAGACATGCCAAATACCCAGAAAGGAGAAACAAAAACCCAGTTAATCAGCTCACTAAACCAAGACACAAATGTAAGCAAGCTTAAACCTTGAAAACGTGATGAAGAACTGGAGCAGGTCGAGAGCCCGGTGCTGGGAGAAAGAGATCTGGAGCACAAATGGAGTGGTGAAGTTGAATACGTAGACAAAAAAAGTGGTGTTTTGCGAGCCAAAGTTGTGCTTCTCATCGTAGAAAGGCAGCTTGATGTTGTCACACTTGCGGCTATCCAACAGGGCTGGTTCAGCATCACCATCTGCACGTGACGGTGGCTGGCCTCCTACCAAAAAAGCCAAAGGCCATTACTGTTAGCAAGGTGCCCCGATATGTTTCCCAGAAACAATTCAGAGAAAGCAACTGCGACCACTAGAGCTAAACAGTGACTGCCCACAATAACGACAACCCTGAAAAATGAGTGTACAGTTAAATTTTTCACCAAAGATTCCACACCCCTCACAATGTCAAGAGCAAAACATTATGAAACAATGCACAGTGCTGTTACCTTTGAACCTCTGGCTGTTTTCCTATCACTACAACAGTAGCTAGCTCTCCCAAAGGAGTAAATGAACAAAAAACATGGCCTTAAAAACTCTGCATAGGAGTACTCAAGATTAATTGGCTTGATTTCCAAGCGGTGTAAGCATGTTTTGGACTCGACATGCATGTAAATATATCTTACTGAATGCAATTTCCAAACCTAGTTTCAGGTGACGGCACATCAGAAGTACTACTAGATGTATTTGAGACATGCGCTGCTTAAGACTGACACTCAAAATGCCGTCACTCCAATGACATCACTGCAGTGGGATGAATGTTCCTTTGAATGAATCGTTTTTCTGCACTGGGTAGAATCTGATGTCACACAAGAGCCGCACATTGGTGCTGGCCGAAACTGGTGGCAAAAAATGGCTTGTAATCAGTTAGTAACTCTGTGCTCTGGTTTCATTCGCAAAATTAATTTTATAAAAACTGTGTATCTTAGGCCACAGAGGACAAGAATAAAATCGCACGATGGAAACATCGAGCTCGAAGATAGCCCGCGCAACCACACAGTGTACAATGTGGCCCGCACGCTGGAACATCTAACAGTGTGCTTTTGCCACTTTATTTTCGTGCATTCAGATCGGCTCAGAGTTTGCGCCTATCATGGAGCTAGCAGTCCGGAGAAACCGATATCCGAGGGCTAACCAGGCTACTTGTAATCATGAGTGCTATATTTGCGGCCGCATGCAGCAAATGGCGCTTTGTCTTCGGGTGTCGCAAGGGAAAGTGGAAGGGATGGTCCGCTTGCTTTGTAGCTCAGGTTGCTGCTCTTGTGTCAGTTTCGCAAGCCATCTCGCTACACATTACCGGCAGTGCCCTGCACCTTTGCACTTCTGATAACCAACTGCTGGCGCCACTCCTCCGATAAGGATGTATCTGGCCACCTTACAATGCTCCATGACACCATTCAATACGCTCCTTTGTCACTAAATAAAATTCTGATATTAGTATTTATGTTTACCTAATGCAATTGTTATTCAAAGAATTGTAACTACAAAATAAAGTTTATAGCTATTATTACTATAAAATTCTCACTTCCTTATTTAATGCCTGTCAGGCCTTACCGGTACAGTAAATTATGCGGATAATGGAAATTTATCTGTAACATGTCTGTTCATTTTCAAAGCTGTGTTTTCTAGAACAGCATTTGTCTTAAAGGGACACTGAGGAGAGCTCTATTAATATTTTTTTTATAGCAAAATCCGATAGTTCGGCATTTCATGGCTTTGTTGCCACTTGGTCGGCAGCGAAAGATGCATTTATTTCTAAGAAATTTGGATTCGAAGTTGAAATAGTTTTTACCGCCGCTCTGATTCAAACTTGGGATTCTGCTATGACGACACAGAACTAAGTGACGTGAAACATGACATTCACATGACGTAACGCAGACTCCGTGATTTCTGGCTGCCAGCAGTGCGGCCCAGCAGCAGCCGAAAAGAAAGCTACCGCCGGTCGCACGTTGAAGTTATCTATCGGCTATTGCGGCCGTCGCTTCGTTTACATTTGCACCGGCGTTTTGCCAGCGTTACAATGGATCCCGTTCTCGAAGTCGTCAACGAAGTTCTCGCAAATAGACGCCTTTAGCATACCGTGTACCTTGTTACCGTTAGCGGAATACCGGGAGCCCCCATACCGCTGAGAGCAAGCGCTGATTGGTCCCGGCGCTGCAGGAGCGCGCGTAGCTATCGGGTACGTGGCGCCATCTGGCGACGTCAAGGAGATTTGCGCATGCATTTGCTGCGCCTCAGTGATTCGTAGCTTCTCGTGTCCTAGTGTTGCTAGAACTATTGGTTCTAGCAACACTGTTTTGTTCTATGACGCCATGAAGCTTGTACTTGCGAGTTTGGCCTGTGGCGGCGATACCTGTATTTTGGTTCTTGCTCTTTTCTATGTTACAGGAGCTTTGTTGTGAGTATGAGTGGCGTTTTTGTAATCAGGAGCTGGTATTCTGTCGATGCAAGTCAACTTCAATTTCTCCTCAGTGTCCCTTTAAGTTTGGACCACCTTCAACGACTTTCGAAATTATTCAAAAATGTTTGATTCAGTTAGAAACCAATTTCTGTTAGTCATATTCGCATCGCAACCTAATATTTGATATTCACATCTAATTTATACTCTTTTAAAATGTAAAAGCCCCGAGTTCTTAGTGGGATGGTAAGACATGTTATAAATCAAAGGGCTTCAGAAATAGAACATACGTTAAACAACCTTTATCAATCGTTAAATAAATCATTGGAAGCCAGAGAGAGAAAAGAAATAAAGCGTTAGGTAATTGCTGTTTTCTACTTGTCACTCCCTTGTCTCAAAGCGTCATTTAACTCTTCAGCCAGCTCTCACCTGATCCAATAGAGATGTTGACATACGCCTTTCCAGAGCATGAGATTGTAAACTCTACATCGTTGCCGACCTTGATTGGCACATTCATAAAATTGATGTTGCGATAGTAGTCCTCGGAGGACAGGTTGAAAGTGTACTGGAAATCAATACTGAGATTATCTGAAACAAAACAAATTGCAAGGCCATGGTAAATTGGAAACCCTCAGGCTGTCTTGGAAATTGCCATCTCAAAATGCACATCAGTAGATTTCTAAGAGCTCTTCAAAGCTCAATACCTTTTTGTCCCAATTAAGCCAACCATGAACATCTTGACAATAAGTACAAACAACAGCACATTTATTTGAATAACTTGCTACAATAAACTCACCTTGCCAGCTATGACATCTGGTTGTCTAAACATATTTGACATTGTTTATCAAATTTTGTATGCAAAGTAGCTGCAGTCAGTTGCAAATGCTAAGTCAACACAAGGGTGCAAGAAAAGGCTAGATTATCATGTACTTGTAACCTTTGTTTTAGTGTATACGCTATCCATCATCAACAACGAAAAATCTTTGCTACGAAAAGGAAAGGCACTACAATGAAGCCTGCTTGTTGCCTCAAGATGTTCATTTCCAGTTATTCAGAACAATGAACTAATTTTAAGGCAATAATGGATGCAATCACACTACACTTCGTCGCGCGCCCCAGTAACTGCCATTCACCAAGACACCCCTCCCCCCCCCCCCCCCCAAACTAAAAAAATAAGCAAAATAGTCAAGAGCCCTGCTGCACTCACAAAAGCAGGTGCCGCCTTCTTCCTGGGGGCTGCCCACATAATGATTTTGCTCGTCGCATCTGCAGAAGAAAAAGAACGTAAGCATCGGACAACAAAGCTGCTGCAGCGTGCTTATGTGCAGTTAGAAGGCTTTGCGACTTGCCTATCACAGTTTGGGCCAATGATACCCTTGGTGGTGCAGTTACATTTGCCCGTTTCCCGATGGCAAAAGGTGCCATGGTTGTTGCAAAAACAAGGAGTGCAGTTGCCACCGTTGGCGGGATTGCCATGGTAGCCAGCAATGCAGTGCTCACAATGTGGCCCTGCAGAGAGGACACAAGAGAACCGCAGGGGTTGCACAGGTAAGTAGTTATTACAGAAAACCCTGAATTGGAGTGTACAAAGCCACTGGCCGCATTTTTGTTTGTTTTCACAAAACAAAGACCACCTCACTGACAGCACTTTTCTTCCCTCAACATAAATGTAATGCTCAACCTCTTAAGCAAAATGCATAACTTCTAAGTGCATCTCAACTGGTTAATGTTTCAACTCAAACCTGAAGAGGAATTCAGCTCAGTTCAAAGCTAGTCATTTCAACTCTTGTTACCATGGGCATTTGAATTTATTGAGTCTCCAGCCAGCCTTATCAAAAGCTTGAATTAGAGCAGCTTTAATGTAGCTCTATCTTTCCATATGACATTAAAATTAAAAATAACATTTCACTGGAAAGCCCTTACCTTCGGTGCGGTGCTGACAGGACTGAAGGCACTCGGATGATCCATTGCAAGTGCTGTGTCCATTGCACTGGCATTCTATGGGATAAAAGGTAATTCAATTAATGTCAGTGGCTTAAGCATCCCCGTTTTAAAGTCCTATCAGAAGTAAATGAAAAGTACAACACTAGTAACACATGATGACCGAAGAAAGCAACCAGCAATTCCTTCTAAGATCACCATGTCATGAAAATAAAATTTGAGAAGCAGCCATGGGCATGATACTACTTTGCTTGTTCGCTGTCCCTGTGCAGATTCCAGTTGACAGTTTCACAGCCGAGTCCATTTATAATGGCCTTAGTAATATAACAAATATTCGCTTGGTAGAACAAAAATAATGTGATTGTCACAATGTACATCAGGGTTCTAGCACTGATTATCAGATAGAATAAATGACTGCGGAAATGGCTTGGTTACAGTGAATAGGTTGGTTTAGTTTGTGGGGTTTAACGTCCCAAAGCGACTAAGGCTATGAGAGACGCCGTAGTGGAGGGCTCCGGAAATTTCGACCACCTGGGGTTCTTTAACGTGCACTGACATCGCACAGTACACGGGCCTCTAGAATTTCTCCTCCATCGAAATTCTAGCCGCCGCGGCCGGGATCGAACCCGCGTCTTTCGGGTCAGCAGCCGAGCACCATAACCGCTGAGCCACCGCGGCGGCATGGTTACAGTGAATAGACAGCCACTACAAATCCACATGTGGCAATGCACTGCATGGCTACGGATGTGCATGAGCATGTGTCAATACCTGAACAGCTTTTGCTTTTCAACAGCTTTTCTTTTCTGGTCATGGAACATGAAACGAAGGCAGGTTATGCAAACACAAGGAAAAAGAAATCTGGCCATCTCTTTGATATCATCACTGGAAGCTGGTAGAGCGCTGAAGAGCTTTTACTAGGTGCTCAAGCACTAGGCACTGCAGGGCACGGCTCAGCCAACGGGTGCTCAAGCAGGGAAGACCAGAAGTCAGGCAGGCGCAAATTATCCTAGTCCAACCGCGGCACTAGTAGAGTGACAAACTGTGGCATTGCCCCTCTCCTTTGAAAATGCATTGACTTGATGCCACAAAAAGAAGCAGGGAGATGCGGAACCATGGTGGGCTTGAACAGGGTCCCTGGTGCTGGGCTTGGCAGGAGAAGTCCCAGCGGACATGGTAGGGCTTCATTCTGGCGACGTATAGAATTTCAGATGTTGCCTGCTGCCTAGAGGAGCAACAGTCCGTTGCAGGAGCACTTTGTAACCGATGTCACAAAGTTTTTACAGCATACTGTATGAGCCGAAATGCTGCCGCGGTGGCTCAGTGGTTATGGCACTCGGCTGCTGACCCAAAAGACGCAAGCTTGATCTCAGCCACGGCAGTTGCATTTCGATGTGGGCAAATTGCTAGACATCCATGCGCTGTGCGATGTCAGTGCACGTTAAAGAGCCCCAGGTGGTCAAAATTATTCGGAGCCCCCCCACTACAGCGTCCCTCATGGCCCGAGTCACTTTGGGACGTTAAACCTGATAACCATAGTATGGGAGAAATTGAGCAGGCAGATTGAGCTCCGCACCCACAATTGATCGTCAGGCTGAGAAATTACTTCCCTGTGACGAAGGCTGCAGCGCTGAGCATTGCTTTCTTGCTGTACATGAGTTCGCTATTTAGCAAGCTGGCGGGTGGTCTCTGTGTTCCGAATGAATTTTCAGCAGTAGCGACGGAGAGTGTGTGTGCAACATCTGGCAGTAACACTGCGTCCAGCATAGTCACAGCTTTGCGGCTGTGCACCAAACAAAACAACGTGAAGCGCATTGTCTTTTGAAGCACAGTGTTATAGGCAAACGTTATACAAGGCAGCACAGTCAAGCTCACTTATAACAGCCACAGTTATAATGAACGCTCACCTTTTAAAAACAAGGGTGGTGCTACTGTCAAAATATTTATTAGTCCATTGGCACTGAGTCATAGATACAATGAACAAGCGCCTCCTCGTTAACTCTGAGTTACCTGAGTTATCCGAGTTAACTGAGTTGTGCGACCACAACTCGGTTAGAGCTAATGAGGAGGCACCACAGACTCCGTCCTGCAGTCGAAAACCTCTATCTTCTGGCAGAAGCAGTGACCGCAGACCGTCTCCAAGCCCCCGTGAGGAAAGAATGTGGTGCCCCAAGAAAAACATAATAAAGGTAGGACGTATACAATGTAGACGAAACTGTTTACCAGATGCACAGCTGTACAAGATATATTAAGCACAGCAAGCTTCGCATTACTGTCCTGCTGTGCACGATCATGGATGACAGCGACTGGTGGGAAGGGCTTTCATCTCGCAATACTGGGTGAGGTAGTTGGCAGCGACCCAATTACGACGTCAGAAATGGACAGAGTGAGGCTGCGCTGACATGGTGAAAAGCGACTGGTGCTAGATCAATGGGCTTCAACAGTCTGGCTGGCTTGACAGGCGGTGTCTTCCAATGTTGGCACTCGTGGCAAGTCTTAACACAGCACTGGACAACCGCAGAAAGCCTGAGCCAGTAGGACTTCTGACGTGCCCGTGCCAACGTTTCAGAAAAGCTGAGGTGCCCGGAAGGAAGCTTATCATGGCGTGCTTGCAAAACTTCTCCACGGAGCACTGTCAGAACCACTAGCATGTACAGTATGTCCATGAGGCCATAGTTTCTCTTGTAGAGGATGCCACCCTGCAAGCAAAACGCTGACAGCCCGCACGTGAAGAAAGAGGGCGACGATGAGGTGAGGCCTTCAAGGTACTCTATGAGGGGCCACAGCTCTGTGTCCTCTCTCTATTGTTGAGTAGAGTGCCAAGAAAAGCGAGATCATCTATGTCAGCTGAGCTGCATGGGATAGAAGCATGGGATAGGGAATCAGCATCGCTTACTACCTATCCCGTGCTTCTAAATGATGGTGACATCGAATTCCTGCAACAGGCTTTTAAGGTTCGCTAGCCAACAAAGTGAGTGGTGATCACCCACAACCTGAAACGGGAGACCATAAAAGTATGGCTGAAATTTCGTTCACCCACACTTTTCCCAGCGGTACAATAATTCACTTCGGACTGCGACAGGGTGTAGCTTATGTAAGCAATCACGCATTCAACACAATCATGCCACTGAACGAGGACTGCACCCAGGCCGACGTTGTTGGAATCGGTGTGAAGCTCCATTTCTGAACTCCTCGAAGGCCTCCTGCTGTTCCTGAGCCTAGATGAAAGGTTGCTGGTGTTTTGTCAGACATGTAAGAGGCTTGGCTAGCTGGGAGAAGTCTTGTCCAAAACATTTATAATATGCACAGAGACACAAAAAAAACAGCGCACAGCTGCTTATTGGTGAGGGTCGGGAACGCAATTACTGCAGTAGTCTTGTCAGGGTCAGGGCTAACACCCCGAGCACTCACGACATGGCCCAGAAACTTCAGCCACTGTAACGTGAAGAGGCATTTTGCTGGTTTTACAGAGAGACAAGCCAAACAGATAGCCTCCAGCACTGTAGGCAAGCTTTTTAGATGCTCTTCATAGGTGGCGGAGAAGATGACATGGTCATCAAGGTAGACAGCATGACTGCCCTCTGAGGCCAACTAGGGCAGTGTCCATCAATCTTTGAACGGTAGCAGGAGCGGAACACAAGCCGAAGGGGGGCCCTTTGAACTCGTACAACCCATCGGGGGCATGAATGCAGTTTTCTCGAGGTCACGTTCATCCACCTCAATCTGCCAGTATCCGCTGCATAGATCAAGGGATGCAAAGTATCTAGCTCCATCAGTCATCAGTCGCATCCTTCTTGGCAACCAGCACAGCAGGCGAAGCCATTGGGCTTGCTGAGGCTGTACCATACAGTAGCCGACCGATATTTCGGACTCCAATAATTCGGACTAGCGCGATATTTCTAACTTCGCTGAGGAACCGTCGAGCACCTCATAGAAACGTGTACATTTTCACGACCGATATTTCGGACTTTGCGGAGTCTAAAAGTTCGATTTTTCGGACTAAAACCTACGCCAACAATATTGTTGTGATCATTTTTCAACCGAAGTTTGTTATTTCGGCCTAATATAGATGCGAGCAGGCATCGCTGTCACTACCAACCTGTTGGCCGCCACCGTGAAAGGTGCCATCTTGGATTTAAACGGATTCGGCTCGGCGGGCGCAGTTGGACTGGCTAGGATAGGCTTGGCTATTTGTTCTCCATCGTTGCCATTCGAGATAATGAGATGCTTTCCATTGCCATCGAGATGGCCTACAAAGGGCGCGTGATCGCATTGAAAACGGTACGGCAGGACAGTGCAGCGTCCGTCGTGGCTTGGACGACGCACCCCGCAGTACGGGGCAGCAAACGCGGTAGACGGGGGGAGGAGGGGACTGCATTCGGAAGCGCTCGCTTCCGCTCGCGTCTTCCCGTGGGTTACCTGGCAGTCTTCGCGAACGTCATTGCCCCATGCAAACTGACTGTTCTTGCTTCGCGCAGTGAGTGCATTCATTCGTGGCACGACCGCGGCCGCGTTGCACTATCTGGTATCATGATGTGATGGGGTGCGGGCATGAGGAAAGTATGGCTATGATTCAGATAGAATCTAATATTATCGCTTGCAGGTGGAACATGGGGAGTGGCGATTTTCGCGATTTTGAAAGGCGGTTTTTTGCACAAAAGTTTATTGTTTAAGTTCACGGATTTTTCGGACTGTTGGATTATTCGGACCATTTTTCGGGTCCCGCTGAGTCCGAAAAATCGGTCGGCGACTGTATTTACTCAATTTTAACGCCCACCATTTTTCTGAAAAAAAAAAGTTGCCTAAAAATAACATGCACGTTAGAATCCAATACAAAAAATAAACTAGGCGAGAAACACCTACTGTGATCAACATTACAAAAATGCCAGCTTGGTAATTCTTGCTCACTGATATTACTGATATCGCCTACTGCAGATTTGGATACCGAGAGGCCGCATGAGGGCCTGAAGTGTCCTCCAGCAAGGCGCTGACCTGGACCTGAACCAACACAGAAACGTTGGCTGTGAAGATGCTCTATGATGCTGGATTAAAAAATAAAGGCGAACTTGTGGGCGGAGACTTTCTAATCTCACATTAGCGCAGCCGGGCAGCCCCGCGCTGAGTGTGCAACCACTGCCGACACTGTTGTCTACCATAAAACAGCACTCAATTTTTCCTTAAATGTGCCTAGACGGCAAAGGCAAATGGTGCCACTGCACTCTGGAACATTCTAATTGCATTCCCAAAGCCAAAACTTTATGCGGACAGCAAAGAACTTGCAACGACACTAATGGAGACCTGCTTTGCAATGTAGGAACAGTCATGGTACAGCAGATGAATCAGGGCGAACATCATGTGCTACTTACTGGGGCAGTCAGTGAAGTACCAATTGGGGGCTGGGCAGAGGCTGCCATTAACGCGGTATGCTGAGCCAGCAGGAGACAGTGGTCCTGATGCTGAGCCCTCCAGGCACTGGCCTTTGCCCGTATTGCTGCCATCATCACACCAGCCACACCGCTCGTGCTCCTGGCAGGCACTGCACGTCTGGAAGTCCTCACATGACAGGGCTACAAAGGGGAGAAAACAGCAGACCATTTTGGTGGAGAATGAGCGCAGGGGGGTGCAGTGTCACAGTCTGTGAGCGACACTGTGGCAGAGACAGGATCCTGACTGTTTTAAAAAACAGCTAGGCTCTCTGAACACAACAAGCACACGTTCTTGCAATTCATGTCCATCAAAGTGCAATCACACAAGCTTATTGAAGACTGAACTTTGGTCTCATAGAGTTCACCACAAACAACAGAAAATGAATTACACCAAAACTTGCGCAGAATTTAAAACTCAAGAGGGTTCACCAGAGCCAGCGTCCACAGAAAATACACGGAAAAATAAATGGAAACTTTCGGAAGCTATGGTGTGTCTAAATGTGGTTCAATTTTCATGTGGTCTGTGGCAGCGTCTTCTTTTTTTAGTGAACAGGGGAAATGTTGCAGACAGATTTTATTTTCTGTTTTGCATTTTTTTACAAATCAGAGGTAAATATCCAGAAAAATTGGGCTTTTAGATATGTCAGTCTTGTCATTTCGTGAAAAGAACTAAGCTAAATATCAAAATTTCGTCCACAACAATTCCTCCCTTTTTCTTTCTTGATAGTTAGGCCACAACTTTCATCCATATTGAACTTATTGTGTTTTATAGCTGCTGAAAGTTGTGTATGTATTTTCTTTGAAGATTTGAAATTGGTGCCAAATTTAACTAGTGCACTGTGGCTCTACATGTCGTCAGACTATTTCGACGATACTACATTCTACCACCAACCTCTTGCTTGCCTGTTAGTGCGCAAAGGTTTTTCCAGGAGCTTGAATGAACTTAACTTCGTTCCTTTTTTCTTGCTTGGGATGTATTTCGTTCCTTTTTTCTTGCTTGGGCTGTATTTCTAAGGTAGTTCTCCTTTTTTTTTTCTTTTTTGCTCGGCCTTCATAAGCTTTGTCAAGCATGTCAAGCATCACAAGTAGGGGTGCGCGAATATTCGGAATTTTCTAATATAATTCGAATATTATATTTTTAGTATTCGTATTCGATTCGAAATCCAGGTATTCGTGTTGTCTCGAATATTTGACCCGACACAAATATTCATATCTAGCCGAATATTCATTGGGAGCATCGGCGTTCATTTCGGTCCGCAAGCCCTATTGACAGAGACATAACAACAAGGCGGCGCCCAAAGCAATGCGCATTCCTTCCGCCAAGGGCCATGCCTTAGCTGACTGCGCTGGTGAGCTTCTTTGTGGCTATACCTGCGAAGCTGGTATAGTCAGAGCTGTGCACGAAGTACCTTGCAATACGTGCCAGTTCAGTGCCAAGTGAGAGGGCATTTTCTGTGGCTGAAGGAGTCGTTTCAGCTAGAAGGGAACTACTTCTGCCTGACCATGTGGAGCAGCGGGTTTTCCTTCACGACAACCTTTTATGTTCATCCCAGCAACGCGCGTTCGTGCTGATGGCAAGCTAGCCTTAATCAATGCTGTGTAACAGCCATCTTCTCTGATATTTCCACTCTTCTAAGAATAATGTTCGAGACTGATACTTTTTGTGCAGCCACACATACCTTTTGTGTTCATTTAATCATCAATAGTTGAACTGTGATGTTCTTGGGTGCTCAAATAAATGTTTTGTAGTGGTTAAATGCGTCTTTCGTTCATTATTCGATATTCGATTCGATATTCGGAGCCAAGTATTCGTATTCGATTCGTATTCGAAGAATCTGATATTCGCACACCCCTAATCACAAGCCCTTCCACACCCCACCTTTCAAGATAAGGCACTGTTTGCACTAAAGCACAGGTGACCCACAGGGTGATGAGCCCATTCAGGCCAATGTGGGAGAAGAGAACAGCACTGTTTCCACCCCAACTCAGGGGTGTCCAATGACTCGGGTAACTTACAGCAGGATACATGTCAAGAAGAGTCCCTCATAGCCTGAGTTGCTTTGGGATGTTAAACCCCAATAAACCAAACAAGTCAAGAAGACAAGGGCAAATACCCCTCAAAGGAGGCCTCTCAACCCATGGCGTAGACCGAATGTAAGGAGACCATTTGTCAGGACATCCACCGATCGTCAGGACATAGGGGTTCAACTAATTACTCCCTTATTACAAGGGACCAATTGATGTCATACAGAGAAAAAAAAGGGTCCAGACGTACATTATGGACTTTTCCGGCTGAAAATAGCCCATCCGAAAAACAAACAAAAAAAAACATACTGGACCTCCAGAACCATGCAGTGCCCGTGCCAATGGCAGGCAGCAGACTTCGTGGCACTACACAAGTAGCTGGTGGTGGAGCGTGCCCATTGCAGGTTTCGAACTGTCTGCCATATCAAGAGGATCTCAAATAAACACAGTGGCATGACAGAATTCGATCTGTTGAGTCTGATCCAAGCTTCTGTCCTCAGCTGCACGGTGTACGTCGCCCCATATATCAAAACGTACGTAGCGGACAGGCTAAAGCTGGCCCTTCTCATCACAGGTGCAGTCAAATGCACAATCCGGCTACCTCCAAACACATCCACAACCCAGCTTTGGGCCTTGGGTGTCCACAACACTATCGGTAAGCTAGTGGAAGGCCACCTATCTTCGCAAATCCTCCGGCTCTTTTCCATGAAGGGGGCAGATCACTGCCAAAAAATTCTAGCCTCCTGGTAGGTCCATCTCCAAATGCCTAATTTGCAGTTCCCAGAAAGATGCGGAGCAAACTAGTCATCCCCCCATACCAAAAAAATATGCATCTGGATCACCACCAAGAAAGAAGGACGACAAGATGTCAGTGCCATCAGTGCCATCCTCAAGATCCCCCGGTTGCCTACATGACACTGCAAAACACAATCAAAAGGCAGCCATGATTGTAGCTGTCAGAGACGAATATGGGGCAGTTAAGAACGGCTGCTCCATAATAAGTACCATCCCGGAAGAAGCAGTCATCACCCTAGCTATTGCCACGGCCAACGTCTGCACAATTAGCAGCAATAGTAAGACTGCTGTCCCCAACTTTGCCTGTGGCCATGTCTCCCCAAGTGCACACCGCATTCTTGAAGGTGCCCCAGCATGAAAATTTAAAATCACTTCAATCTGGACTCCCAAGCAATCTAGCTGCCCACATCTCTGCCCTGTCCAAGAATTGGAAATTACTGGGCGAGAGATGGCATCTGGATTCAGGGACAGCCTTCAAACTTACCAAGAAATTACATCAGCATACCAACTGCCACGACCCTCTACCTACCCGCACACAAGTCGCTGACCAACACTCAAGCAAATGCGTGCCGACAGCTACATACAAATACCTACCCGCACCTGCTTCTGCTCTCCAGAATACACCCCTAGATAGATACATACCAAATACAAATTCTGCTCACAACCAGCCATACTAGCACACTCCCTTTGGGAATGTCAACACCTACACTTCACATATCCCACAACCAACACAACCAAACAGTGGGAGGCACTGTTGTGCAGCTCGGAAGCCGCTACTCAAGAGGACGGTCACGTGGGCTGTGGAGGCTGCAACGTTGCGCGCCTGTCTGATATCTCCAGCCCTTCCCTAAAATCTCTCATAAATAGAACTGTTACCTGCCTAACAGCAGTGAACAGAACTGAAGTGTCAACATAAAAGCACCAACATGAGCTCCTGGAAAGGAAATACATGCAAGGTTGATTACCACTTCTAAAGGATGGTCTTTGCACCCTTGAAGTGAAACTGCCTTCTGCTAGTAGGTTCCGTCGGCCAACAGCTTCTCATTTTGCTGTTCGTGGCTCAATAGGGGATATTCAAAATTCCTCCAGTGCGCTTTCCTGCACAACAATGTTGCCCACAACAAGATGGCTGACCATGCGTTTCCAGAAGAAACAAAGCAAGGAGGACTAGTTTTTTCTTTGATTCTTCTAAAATAAGTTTCTTATATTCTATCCAGGCCATAGCACCTGAACTGTAGCCCTCGCAGTTTTTTATAGAGAAGTCGGCCATCTTGTCTTTGGCAACATAGTGATGTAGGGAAGCACACTTGGGGAATTTTCAATATCCCCCATTTTCTTGCTCACATTTCATTTGTTGCTGATAGTACCGTATTTACTCGCGTAATAGGCACACTCGCATAATAGGCGCACCCCTAGTTAGGGCGCGAAAAATCAGATTTTTTTTTATTTCCGCGCATAATACGCGCACCCCGAACTTGGCACTGTGATCAATACTGTATTTACACGATTGCAAGTTGACGCCTCGCCACCCCCCGCTCCCCAATCTTTATTTTAACAATGTTTTTGCTGAACTGACTACTAGTCCTTACTAGTGCTGCTGCCGTCGCAGCTGCTGCGAACCCAAGCACGTACAACGACATCGCGTAGAACAGCCGCACAGGGTTTTCAGTGATGCTCGCTTTAAACGTCTGTTTGGAAAGCTTCATCTCCAGCCGGAAACGTTCCCGACTTAGGCCCACGAAAACCTCGGCGCCTGGAGTCGCGTACGAAAATTTAGGGACGCCACAGTCGTAACTGCCGCACTTCTCGGCCGCGTCGAATTTCCGACCTGCCGCACGCTTGCCGTGTTCGAGAGCAAACTCCCAGCCGTGTAGCTGTTAAGGTGCTTGCCCGTCGAGCTAAAACAGCAACGCTCCGCGGCAAAGCCACAAACCACGATGAACTATCGCGCTACCGCAGATCCCGGCACTGATCCCGGTACCGATAGCAACAAAAAAAAAAACTGGAGCTGGAGATGCTGATGGCGATATGGATAGCGAAAGCTTGTGGCGGAGGAAAACGTTGATGATGATGATGAGCTTGGCCTTGGGCGCCCTCCGTGGGCGGCGTCTGGAAGCTCCTGTGCGCGTGTGTGGCCTCCGCGATCAAGCGTCTGTTGCGCGCAGCCAGAGCCGATCGCGGAGGCCTCGGCGCGTGCATTCCGAAGGCTATTCCCTCGTGTGTCGTGGAAAGTTTCGGTGCGGCCCTTACACGGATCTTTTTTTTTTAATATTTTCTTTGCGAAAACGGGGTGCGGCCCGTACACGAGTGCGCTTACGCGGTGTGTTCAATTTTGCGAGTCGAAAAATTTCCGGAAATTTTACCCCGCGTAATAGGCGCACCCTGAACTTTCAGCCAAGTTTTCTGGAGAAAAAGTGCGCCTATTATGCGAGTAAATACGGTACATGACAGATGGCATAGTGGTTCATTTTGCTCTACAGACTGAAGCCCGCCTGCAACATGTGTGCATAAAAGGGCACATACAAATCGTGGTCTGTCTCAGCTAAACTTTTCATCTTCGTCTGCTTGTCAAAGAGGCTCCTGGTATGTGCACATGATGCACGAGGACTTCGTTAAATCGAAAAAGCGGTATAAAATTACTTTGTTAAATTGTGAAAAAAAAAATACATGGTTTTCAATATGGCCGAGACTGAGAAACGCAAAAAATTTTGTTAAATTGAGGTTCCTTATACAGGGTCTAACTACATTGAAACGCAACTTTCTCACTTTGTGTGTCTGGTCACAGCATATTCTGATGCAGTGTAAAGGCTTTTAACAAACTGGAATGTCACAGTAACTAGCCCCCGCATAACCACAGCCCTTAGGCTAAATGGATAACTCACTAGACAAGTGATCATGGGTATCGAGGGCTCTACAATCAATGCACGACAAGTGAATATTTTCTACTCCCATCACAACGCAGCCATACACATGGATACATGGACATAATTCTCAGCTTGAGATGCTAACTCATGTGCACGTGCAACATAAAAGGTGAGTATTAGAATCTAGTAAACATGGCAGCTTACAATACAGGTAACATTTCACAGGCATGACATTGCACACAACAGGGCTAGCCAGGTGTGCAACAGCTAGCTGCAGGACGGCATGCTCATAACAGCATGGACTGTGGCCTACCTGAACACTTTGTAGTGGTCCACTCAGTGCACTGGGCCAGGGGAAAGGTGGCAGCATACGCATTGGTTTCAAGGCATCGCTGCTGGCTGATGCACCACATGCAGCTACCAGACACACAGGCTTTGCACGTTGTCCGTGAGCTGCAGGAGTTGTCGCACTTCACACGGTAGTTGTCCGACAGCACCGCCTTTTCCGTCTTGTTGCCTGGGCAGAACAAACACATGCACTTAGCTAGCCAGGAGCTGATAGAAGAAACAGGGCAAGCATTAATCAAGTGAACTCTTCATGGCTTGTGCTGGCACACAACGCATTTGGGTAGCTGGAGAAGAGCACAGCTAGACAGGAAGGACAACATCCCCAGCTATAACAACTGCTGAAAAAAGCATGCTTGTTTTTGCCTCCTGATGCTTATCAGGAGGCAAGGACAGCTGTATACTTCTGATTGAGTATATTGCTCACCCATTTTCTTCTCTTCTTAGCATCTGTTTACTGCTCAAGGTTTTATGAAAACTCCCAAGGCGACACAGGCTACAAAGGACACTGTAGAGGAGGGCTCGTGAAAATATCTACTCCCTGGAATTCTTTAACGCGCACTGACATCACGCAGCACACGAGCCTCTAACATTTTGCCTCCACTGAAATGCGACCGTCGCGGTCGCGATCGAACCCGCATCTTTCGGGTCACCAAAACTATAGCTGAGCGCCATAACCACTGAGCCACTGCAACGGCTGTTTACTGCTGAATAAATCAACACGCATCAGCAGCCAATTATATTTTTGATCAGCAGTACGCTTAATAATACCAAGCTTGCCAACCAATTCTGCGACCACGAACTGTATGACTTTTAGCTACTGGTATCTCCAACAAAAACATTATTAGATGCAGAAACTAGATGCCAATAGCAAAACTAAAAATTCGTTAGAAAGAAGTCATTCGTCTCTCCACTATGTGCGCACAGTAGTCATGTGGCTCACCGCTCCTACAAAAGCGCTACTCTCTTCTACCCCTCTCCAAGCTCTGGCTTTGACGTTGTGAAGAATACAACCCTGATTACAAGCAGTGAAATAAAGCAGGCTTAAGATGCCAGAGTCTGTCTCGTATGTACTCAGTCATGTGCCGTAATGCATGTGGCCGAGCGACAGCACATATTACAAATATGTTGGTTCCATGGGTTATGTGGTCAAAGAAGTCCAAATAATCAAGCACATCCAAAGAAATTGACGCTCTGAATTTTCAGCCAATGACCGTACTCTCTGACCAGCTATGGTCTGAGTTGCCTTTTAAAAGTTTCTTGCAGGACTACATATGAAGCAAGCCCATACATATGAGGGAAGGAAAGTTGGGACGTTCCCAGGTCAAAAATGCCCCAGCAAAATAGCTGGCGACATCTTTGCACACTTTCTTCCTCTGCCGCCACTCAGTCTTCACCAGTTTCATTTCTTGCCCTTGCCCATGCAAAGGGCATCTTTTTTGGCAGCTTGTTGGATGGCTCGGTGCGAGTCTCAAGGACACAGATTTCTTTGGTAGCCCTGCAGCAGCCAGCATTGTACCTAAGCATTGCTTTATGAGTGGAGTCTATGCTGCTCCTTGGGCATCAGGAACCATAGGACAGAGTGAAAAGACTGAGGCATTTTGAGTTTTCACCCCCCCCCCCAGGCAGCACCGAAAGAGAAGCCTGTGAGAGGCGCTCATAAATGGCAGCACAGCCTTAGTGACATAGCCCAGAGGATTGTACTCATGCTTCAGCTGTGATACACCATTTGCCTCAGCAGCCTTATGACGGCACCACGAGTCAGTACCCTCTGGACAAAGGCCTAGGTGGGTCTCCTCTTCAGTCGATGTGACATGGTGGGTACGACGCCCAGTTAGTCTACACTACACACTGCACTGCAGCCACATCGTTTGAATTGTGCCTCAGGGCCCAGCCGTTGTAGGTCAGCTGGGTGATGAGGGCAATTGTCAGCCTGCCCTTCCCTTCCAATGACTTTTCACTTTTCTGCACAAGGTTGTGCAGTGCTGTCCCCACCCTCTTCTGCACATGCAATGGATGGTGCCACTCGTGAGGAGGTTTACCGCCTTGCACCCTGAAAGTGACCTCAGAGGCCACTGACATTTTGAGGCAGCTCTCCTTTGATATTCTCAGAATCTGCACGCAGTAGAGAATTCAATGGAACTAAAAATAATTTCTTTTGCCACGCACTTTTTTTTCTCAAAAACAGAAGATGCTGTCAAGGTTTTCACCAAATAAACTTAACGCAATCCTACGATATGGAATGGTTTCTTGTTTTTTGGAGGCCATTTGATAATTCGATATTAGGATAATTTGGACATCTTTGCCGGCCCTGATATCCAAATTAACAAAGTCTCACTGCATGAGCAGTAGCACTACATTGGTAGTTCCCTTAATTAGTAGTAGAAGAGTGTTGTGTTGTGTTGGGTTTAATGGCGCATAAGCGACTAAGGCTATCATGCGCCAAGCTCAAGTAGTAGAAGAGCATTTATATAATCCTCACCACCTTTTCAACAACTTACAGGGCCCACTAGAACTAGACAATGTAGAACAAAAATAAGACAATGGTGCTTTGTGCTATCATCCACCACACCAGAAGCACTTCGCTAAGTGTCCTTGGAGTGCATGCAGGAGCACTAGCTGTGCTGCCCGATATGCACAGGGAGCTCCAAGGAGAGGCAAGTGCACTGCATGTGCGGTTCATGCTTTGGTCCCAGAATGTTCAACTGCCTTAATTTTTACTTTCATCATATTATTGAGCAGAGGCTGCACCTCAGTACTAGTAGTATAACAAATGCTGCACAGGCAGCTCAGCAATTATTAAACACATTACTTATGGTGACCTTCAGATCACTGGAAACAACCCTCATGCTCTGTCACAGTGCTTTTGATGTGTTCTGTAAAAATGACTGAACCTACCAACTGTGAAATTATGACCACAAAGATTCTGGTTTGGTTTGGTTTGGTTTGGTTTATGGGGTATAATGTCCCAAAGTGACTCAGGCTATGAGAGACGCCGTAGTGAAGGGCTCCGGAAATTTCGACCACCTGGGGTTCTTTAACGTGCACTGACATCGCACAGCACACGGGCCTCTAGAATTTCGCCTCCAAAGAAATTCCACCGCCGCGGCCGGGATCGAACCCGCGTCTTTCGGGTCAACAGCCGAGCACCATAACCACTGAGCCACCGCGGCGGCCCACAAAGATTCTATGCTTGCACAGGGCACACCTGTTCATAATGGGTTCATTTTATTTCAAGGATACAGCTAGTCTAATAAATCTAAATTGAAGCTTCATGCATTCAAGCCGCATTCATTAACTTTACATAAGTGACGCCATATGAGAAGCTACACAACCTAAAATATAAGGTAGCAAAGGGACTTTTTCGGCTGATAGACAAGAGGTGCAACAAATGCAAAAACTGAAAAAAGACTAATTTCATTCTGAAACTTTTCACATGAAAGTGACAGTAGGAAAAAACACTCCGAAGTATGATAGAACAGCTATGATCTTTAGCTGTACATACCGAGCTTGTGATTAAAAACAGAAATTAAAAACAAAATCATAAAAAGTGAAAAACAGCATATGTAGGTTTTGCATAGATTTGAACTTGATAAAAATTCCTCCTAACTGCACAAAATAGTACACGAAGTATCCTGAAGCTTAATTTTTCATTCTTTTTATAAAGTCAGACAGTGAAACAGAGGTACTTCATGAAAATCCAATGAAAAAAAAAATGCACTGCAGCATGTGGTAAAATATTTACCTGAGTCACGAACAAATGTGTAGCAACGATGGTCATTCTGCCAGCCACAGTGAAACTCAGTGTGGCAAGCATGGCAGTTATGCAGCTTGTCACAGTTACTGCTTTCTGATTGCTGGCATTGCTCAACGTCAGTTTGATTTTCTCTTGCATCAGCCAAGCCCTGCAAACATTTTTTTATTGTCACTGAAAGGTACTGCATGATTTCAAATTTGACACATATACCAAGTCTTTCTTGTGTCATGTTTGGCCACAGTCTCACACAAAATCATGCTCAGAACAGTGGCGAAAGCTACCTAACTAAACTGAATGCCATGTAATGCATATGGAAATTGAGGACAATAAATTCAATAAAACAATTAAATGATAAGGAAGTCTGTGAATCACATCAGTGTTCTGGCACATAACAGCACACAAAATAGGGCAGAGATAGGAGCTCCGCACACTGTTAGTACTACAACCTACTACATACTACTAACAAACTGCATTTTTACTGCACATGCAGCATCAACACATACATTGCATACACAAGGTACAACAAGAAAGAAAAGGAAGTGTTACTGTCTAATTCTGTCCATCCTGTGTGCCCTTCTGTGTTAATACACCAAATATGGTAAGAGGCTTTCCATAGTGAACATTAAAGAGATAGCCTATTGATTTACCAACTATATTTTTTTGTGGCAATCGAAAGCTCCTTGCCCAAGTAAGCAAATACCAGGCTGTGGCACTGAGAAACAGCAGAACAATTTAAAACCTAACTGCTTCATATGGTAGTCTCACTTTCCCAATGATAGACGGTGTCTGCAAACACTGACATCAGGGACACAATATATATAGTTAGCATAGTAACTCTATACAACAATATGGACACGATGACTGCTGCACCATTTAGGCATTGTGTAGTGGCAGTAATGAGTGACATTAACCAAGATGCATAAGTTTTATTTAGGGGTGTGCGAATAATCAATAATTTCAAATATTCATTTGAGTAATAATGTATTCGACAATCAATTAAATCCAATTGTTTAGTGTATAAAATTTCTAAGTGCTTCATCTCGAGAAAAAAATGTTTCTGGAACACTTGCTTCATGCGGTTTTGGTTCAGTGTACCTTCTCTGGGATGGCACCGTGGCGCACACGCAGCCAAAGCCCTGACTCCACAGACACCTGCCAGGAAGCGCCTGTGTGTCGGCCGAAGCCAGTCTGGGCATGCGCATGGCAGCAGGCGTGAGTGTGGCACAGAGATCTGCGCTGGCCAGGCGTCCACACCCACGTTACCCGCAGTTCACACACAACGGATCCAGCATGGCGGCGTGCATCCGAGCCAGAGCTGAAAGCAGCTGTTGCAGCTGCACCTCTTCATGTGAAATTCGCTAAGCAAGCACGACGGCAAGAGCATGAAGGGGAGCTAGCACGAAACATGAAGATGGGGGCCCTATTTTAACGTCTAACGCTGGGTTGCGTTGTGCGCGTGGTGCGTATGCCTAGTAGGTGTCCATGGAGTCACCACTGGAGAGCAACAACTGCACAACAATGCAATTGCATTTGAAATAGGTCTCTTAGATAATCTCACACCCCACAAATACGTTGGCACTGGATGTAGGTCGACTCCCTGCCAAACACAGCTTCAACGAGTTTGACAAAGCTTCAATGCACTCCGTTTTTGTGTTTTATGTAATGGCCTTGTGTGTTACAAAAATAGAGATATAATTCTGAAAATATTTATAGTGCTGTTAAATTTCTTAAATATGCCAGAAGTATTAGAAATATTTGCTTCGAAATTATTCAAAGAAAATTACTATTCGCACATCCCTAGCTTCATTAAAACTTGAAAGCACTAAAGTGGTTTTAAAATATATTATTACAAATAAAATAATGTCAGTGATAATTATCTAATACCAGCAACCACTTTGCCAATGGCAGCCTAGTGGCAGTCTGCCTATCTGAAAGTGGCAGAAGAGATTATGAGAAAGCACAGTTACACCATGCAAGCAACGTCACTAGTTGAAAAAGGAAAAAACGCGCTTAAGTTTTGTCCAGGAAAAATAATAAAAGTAATGCTAAGTATTACGCTCAGTCCTATCCTTAAAGTGTAGTACCACATTTTCCGGTGCATAAGTCACAGTCCTTTTCTGAATTTCTCGTCGATGCATCTCTTACAACGGTGAGACTTGAGAGAAGCCAACAGCCACAGAAACCAAGGGACACAGGGGATTTTTAATTAATTTATTTATTTTGTGCTGTTGTTAGATTTAGAATATTAATGAATATGTTATCGCTTCAAGCTAATTGATTAGAAAAGCAGGAAAACAACCACATGCCGCCGGTGGGATCCGAACCCACGACCTCCGAATTACGCGTCCGGTGCTCTACCGCTGAGCTACGGCGACGGCTGTCAAATCTTCTGCTTTCGTGGGTATTTATGTTTACAAATAACCTAACTTTGAGAGAGTTCTACGTCCGCCGCTTAAGAACGTGGGTGGCGCTGATGAACACTCTCAAAGTTAGGTTATTTGTAAACATAAATACCCACGAAAGCAGAAGATTTGACAGCCGTCGCCGTAGCTCAGCGGTAGAGCACCGGACGCATAATTCGGAGGTCGTGGGTTCGGATCCCACCGGCGGCATGTGGTTCTTTTTTCTTCTGCTTTTCTAATCAATTAGCTTGAAGTGATAACATATTCATTAATATTCTAAATCTAACAACAGCACAAAATAAATAAATAAATTAAAAATCCCCTGTGTCCCTTGGTTTCTGTGGCTGTTGGCTTCTCTCATATTTATAACGAGCCCCTCATTACCCTTCCCTTGTTTGCTTAACGGTGAGACTTGTATAGTACAGCCAAAAATGACGCTCCACCATGCTTCATCTTTGGCTGTGCCCAGCAACCATGTTTAAAAATAAAATCGATACGTAAAAGAAAAAAAACTGAGGTATTTTAAAATGTAATCATATGGGCAGAAAGGCATATAATCTTGCATGGACGGACTGAACGTGGCGACCACCACATCCAATCCAGCCATGTTCCAGAAAGTTCTGATTTCGTCGTCAATTCAGATGGGCTTCATGTGCGTCGCAAGTTACCTTGCACATCGCGTGTTGTTCTTGCCCTGCACGACGCCAGTTGAAGGAGCTATGATGCAAAATTCAAGTTGTGTGCCGTTGAATATGCGCTGCATAATGGGAAACAGGCAGCAGGAAGGCAGTTCGGCGTAAGCAAGAAAATGAACTGGGACTGGCACAAAGCTGCAGGAGTGCTCTGGCAAATGGAACCAACTTAAAAACTCACAGGACGGTTAGAAGTGAGTAACGCAAACGTTTGAGCGTTAGCTATGACGTGGGAGCAAAGGATTTCAGAAACGCTGCACCGCTACTGACCTTGGCGCGCTGCCAAGTTCGTCGGGCGAGTCATCGCAGCCGCGGCTCTTGCCAAAACAAACACGCCGTTCTGCTACTCAAGCCACCGCATCTTGGCGAGCTTGCAAGACCTGCCATGCACTTTGTCTGTGCTGTGAACGGCACTGACAACGCCAAAAAATTGAAGAGCAAGCTAAAACTGCAGAAAGAAGGCACACTAGCCAGAGCTCGAGGATCGTCTGCGTATACGATAGCTGTTGCAGGCCTATATTTTCACCTCTCTCTGAAACAGGTATCCGCAGCGCATTTTCATAGCGCTTACCGAATGAACAGATGCATCTTGCAGACTGGTGCGACTTATTTGCGTTTCCCCCCCCCCCCCCCCCCCCCCCCGAAAAGCTGCCATTTGAAATGGGGTGCGCGACTATACACAGGCGCGACTTATACACCGGAAAATATGGTAATATAGACTCCAGGCAACATTGGAAAAGTAATTGGAGAGCCACAAAGTTTTAACACATGGCGCAACTATCGGCTTTTGGCTGACTTTCTTTGCCAATTTAAAATACAAGTTCCAGCCTAAAATAGAGTTCTGCCCTCGCTATTGTCATCACGGGTAAATATCTACAAGAATGTGCTAATATTTTAATACTCGTCTCCAGCAGCAGATTGTCCCTTTAACAATCAGCTTGCCTACATGTGAGTGCATTACAATAAGGCTTAATGTGTTGAGAAGGGTAATGTGTTCACCAACCTTGGATCCTTTGGGACAGCGCTTGTGAGCACAGACAGTGCCACACCACACACAGCCATAGTTATTCTGTAAGCAGCTTGGGCACGAAGTCTGCTTTTCACAAAGCACAGTAAGGTTGGCAGCTGGAAAAAGAGAAGTTTTTCAAGAATTTCTAGGAAACAGCAAGAAGAGCACAAAAAACTACAAACCCCAAAAAGATAATGCAACGTTTTTTGGTGCAGCTACTGAATGATGTAGCATGAATTGGACACTGCCATTCACAAGTGCAAGTGATATTTATCAGTAATACAATACAGAAATAACCACTGCAGCACACCTAAAGAGACTACTGGAAATCACGAACCAAGCCACCTCCAAAAAGGCCTTAGACAAAGGTCATTGCCTCCCGTTGCATCTACAGGCCTTGTTAGAGCTATTGCTACTACAGCAGATCCTTATCGGAGAACTCGGTCAGGACGAATTCTCGATAAAGACGAACAATGTGAGACCATTTGATTGCTTTATCATATGACTCAATGTAAAAAAAAATGTAAACTGTTTCACATGCGCAGCGACCGCGAACCATGGCAACCCCGCACAGCAGCACTCATGGGGCATCGAGGAAAGAAAAACCATATAAACACTTCCACCCAAGAAAGTGTACCCTCACAAAATCGCTTCCACACATCTTCGTGCTAAAATGCGGGGAAGCTGCTTTACAGCAGCGCACTTTCTTTGGGGGTAAGCTTTATTGCTGGTACGGAAAAAGTGGGCACCTTCACACCTGCTTGCTGCGCTCGTCGCATAGATCTGACACAGCCAGATCTTCCCACTATGCATGCGTCATGAGCAGCATATTGCCTCCAACAAACAAAAAGGCACACAGGCACAGAGTGCACCCACATTTTGGCTTGGGGCTTATAATTTTGGCACC
Organism: Amblyomma mixtum; assembly: GCF_055824585.1. Taxonomy (NCBI): domain Eukaryota; kingdom Metazoa; phylum Arthropoda; class Arachnida; order Ixodida; family Ixodidae; genus Amblyomma; species Amblyomma mixtum. The sequence continues at coordinate 29,260,644 of NC_143014.1, forward strand.
GAATTTGAACTGAACATGTGTTAGCGCAGCACGGAGATAGCCAGATATTGGCACTGCGTGCACGTTGCCTATGGCAGACTAACAGACCCACGGTGTACCCGCTTGTAGTGTTGACAGCCACCATCTTTTATTTATGGGCACCATCGAGTGTTATCTCACACACACACACACACGCACGCACGCACGCAGAGATGACGACTAAATGAGGGGAATGCTCACTATAAGCACTAGCGCACTATTAGATTCTCAGACTTACTGCCATGCCCTGCGAATGAGGTGCATAGGTTGTGGCCTGGCATGCCTGTTCTTCTGTGTCATCCTCACAGGTAGACATAGACAAGTGTCACTGGACTACATAACACACACCGCCAACACATACACAACCATCACCTTACAACCTCACCTATGGGGTTACCGGTACTCACCTATGGGGCAGAAACGTGGAGGCTAACAAAGAGGGTTCAGATTAAGTTAAGAACAACGCAGCGAGCTATGGAAAGGAAAATGGTAGGTGTAACGTTAAGAGATCGGAAGAGGGCGGAGTGGGTGAGGGAACAAACGCGGGTTAATGACATCTTAATAGAAATCAAGAGGAAGAAATGGGCTTGGGCAGGGCATGTAATGCGAAGGCAAGATAACCGCTGGTCCTTAAGGGTAACGGAGTGGATTCCAAGAGAAAGCAAACGTAGCAGGGGACGGCAGAAAGTTAGGTGGGCGGATGAGATTAAGAAGTTTGCGGGGATACAGTGGCGGCAACTGACAAAGGACAGGGTTAATTGGAGAGACATGGGAGAGGCCTTTGCCCTGCAGTGGGTGTAGTCAGGCTGATGATGATGATGAGATGATGATGACCTTACCACCTATCTCTCTTCACCCCCTCTGCCACCCCACAAGACTACTTCCCCCTGTTCCTGCAGTAACCATTTCAGTGGCTGGCAGACCAACTTACTGCCTCATGATAAAGTACCATATAGAAGCCATAACTTGCAAAATTGGAAGTACAGCTAACTATGCAAAATATGGTCACTGAAGAAGAGAGCAAACAGTAGGCTTTCTACACTTTCCTGTCACAAAGGATACAATACTGCACAATATGTAATTAAGCTGAGAAAAAAAAGAGACGACCATGGAAGTAAAAGGTCTCTGGAGACACAGAACCAAAAACATACAAGCTGGTGAGAGTTCCGTGCAGAAGAGAATCAGTCAAGTTGGGATTTGTTTACAAACAACACCTACCAGACTTCCGAGGACACGTGTGAATTCCCTTGGTTGCATTGAAGAGGTGAAAAGCCTGGCAAGCTTTTTTGTCCGGATTCCAAGCGCACTTGATGCCAGTTGCTGATGTAATGCACTTCTCAGGGGTGGAAAAGCTTCGACATGACCCTGCAAAATCAGATGCCAGTGTTTATGAAGTATTAAAAAAAGTTAAAAGATGGCAAGCTCATATAAGGTTCAGACAGTTCTTTTAAGAACCTACCTGGGGTAAATTTGACGATACTTGTCAGCATCTGGCCATTAAATCCACCAAAAATGTACATTGACCTGCAGAGAACCATAAATTAAAACAAGACATGTAGTACCTTGCCTAAGTTCAATTCTTTCCCTTCACTCAATAAGGCTTTGCACACTTTCATACATACTAGAAATGCATCAGTAATTATGCAATAGCAAAAATTTATGCTCCAAATCGATGCTATAGCTAACTAATATACCTGCACTCAGTTCTAAATGGGGAAGCAAAAGAATGCTAAAATACAATATTTTTTTACCTGCATGTCGTTTGAAGAAACACTAAAGCGAATTTTGGTTATGGCTCTCATAAGATACCAATAGACCTAAGGCTGCATTCAACTGTTTTGTTTTTAGCACTAAAAACAACATAAAAAACTTAGCAATGTCGACACTGCTCATATGACATAACAGTAAACGCTATGATGCTGTTTACTACTATGTCATTATGCCGGCTTAAGTACACTGGCTTATCTAGGGTAATGACATCAGCTAAACCAACATGGCCTTGTCAGACTAAACAGGCCTCTGTCACAATCGATATTGCTTAGAATTTGCCCATGAGCACTTTTACAGAGTCACGAACTATGTGACGAACAAGAACAGCATAACTAAAGCTACTGTATTCATGAATACAAAATGCTGATAAATAAACATGCACAAGGTATAGTGAGCACAGCTGAGAAGCTGCAGTACAACACCTGTGTATGGTATGGTATGATGGGTTTGACATTCTGAAGCTGTGTGTGGGCTATGAGAGATGCCACAGTGGAGGGCTCCAAACTGATTTCACCCACTTTGGTGTCTTTAATGTGATTTGACATCGCATGGAATAGTGACATGTTTGCATTCCAATTCTACTGAAATGAGGCATCAGAGCCAGGATTTAACCCCACAATCTTGGGCTCACCAGCCAAACACCATAGCCACTGAGCCACCACAGTGGGTCCTGAGCAGGTATGTGAGGTAGCGAAGTTGTGTCAGATAAGGGCAAGCCTTGCAACTGAGATGAATGAGGAGAATATGTATAGTGAGGGCAATGACAGCTAGTCTAATGCTAACGCCTGAACAACAGCTATGAAAAACTTCATGCAATCAATATTCAAGGCGTTACAGCAGCCTGCGAGATGAGCAAGATTCCACGAAGGCCGTGTGGACATCCGAACACTTCATCACGCCAATTAACTGAGTGTTTCAGCATTGCACTGCATGCTACTGCGGTTCACACATGCAAGAAGCCATGTTCCTGCCAAGTATAGTGCAGCAGGCGTGTGGCTGCACATGGCACATTAAGGCAGCAGATTATGGTAGTGTATCATGCTATGCTAAAACAGCCTCATTACAAAAAAGGCACAGAGTAACGAAGCAGCCTATTTTCAGAGAAGCACTTTTAGCAAGTGTTGTGGCACATACAATGCATCTAACAGTTTTGACTGAACAAAGCGAGTTCTGATTTAAAGGAACAGTGTGGACAAACTGAAGTTGGTTTGTATTGACAAACTGTGCCATTCTAACGACAGAGAGACCATTCTCACCGAAAACAGAGCTTTTATAATTAGGGGCTGGACTTCTCGGTATATACCGAAAAAGGTCAGTATTCCTGGAATTCAAGGCATAGCTATATGGCTGTTGAATGCTAGTTACACTCAATCAAAATTAACTAAGTAGCGAAGGTGTCATTCAAGATTTTGTGGAGCTGGCACGTCAGACTGAATTAACTGCAGAACATTCTTTTTAGTACCTGTGACAACAGACCAACACTTCCAGGGGTTAGAAACCAGAAACAATGGGATAGTGTTATTCAGATTATTCAGGAATGTGTTTTTGGCCTTAGCTACTCCCGAACAAAATTCACCACCAATGCGGTGATAAAGGGACCAGTGATCAGGATGATTTGTAACATTAGTGCAATGAAACATATGTTTTTTTTTTGTTTTTTTTTTGTTGCTTGGTTTATTGGGGTTTAACGTCCCAAAGCAATTCAGGCTATGAGGGACGACGTAGTGAAGGGCTCTGGAAATTTCTGGGATTCTTTAACGTGCACTGACATCGCACAGTATACAGGCCTCTAGAATTTCACCTGTAGGCGACGCAGCAAATGGTTAAACTATGGTGAACAGGGTTAAAAGGCACCCTTCTTTTAGGGACGTAAATGACAGAAGTTGTTTTTTATACAGAGACCAGTTCACAAAGCAGTCTGTAATGAAAGACTCAAACTCAGCCGTTATTGGCGAAACATCGGCTCTGTTGTAATCTAGTACAATTATTGGACTTTTTTTAGTGAGAACATGCGCATTAAGAGCGAAGTGGATCATTACATGGTCGCTTATTCCTTGCAGGTACGTTAGAGATGAAACCACTACGTATGTTTTTGTGAACAAGTGAGTGCTGTCTGTGAACGATGCCTTCACCTTTTTGTGCAAAGGACTTTGCTACTGCTCATGGCCGTGGATCAACTAACAAAAGCGATTTGAGAAGTTTGAATGCTTTGATGGCCATGCTGGTCACATGGTATGTATTGCCTGCCCAGTCAGCTCACATCTTTTGCACTGCTACCACATGCAAGCAGCCTTCGACAGCGGACAGCACAGTTGATATATTCTGTGCCACGAGTGCTGTGCTACTTGCATTGCTGCATGGGCCTAGGAACGATAAAGCTCGCAAAAACAACGTGAGCAGACGTATGCAGATATCTGGCAACGCATCAGTTATGCATAGCTGGCCAGATGTTCCCTCACATGACAACGTTCCTGTGGACCACAACGTCGCAGAGCCGTGTGCTTTGACAAAGCCACTGAATGCCAAATACGAGCACTCCCCTACAGTTAGAAATCTAATTAATGTGGCTAACATGTCACCAGCTGCCACAGGTGCCTCAGCCACGATTAGTTATATCTCGTCCCTAAAGTTGGTTCATCAGCAGCAAGGGAAAACATGATGGCCCTGGAAAGCCTAAAGAGAGCCACAGTAGGGTCTGCTTTGAACAAGTAGACGCACATAACTCAATTTTTTTAGACATAAAGGCCACTTTTGGCGGATTAATATTTTTGGCTATTATACAGAGTCCACTTACAACGAACGTCGGACATGACGAACAGAATACGCGTGACCGTCAGGTTCGTTATAAGTAGGCTCGGCTGTACCCTTATTAGGGGCATTTAAGGTGTACTAAAATAAATAAATAAGGAGAATAAATTTTAACAGAGAACAATTTTTCAACAGAATTGTCCTCAGCGTCCCTTTAAGCAAGTTCCCAACATGCAGGTTTAATTGCGAGAGTTCTTTACTTACAGAAAGAAGTGAACTCAGGACCAGTACTTTCATTCACAGCAAAAGAATAACAAAAAACGTTACCCCCCCCCGCTCTTTTTTATGGAATATGCAAGGGAGTGCCAATATTTATGCGTGTCACCTTCAGTTGTCACCTTCAGTAAAAACAAGCACAGCATTTTGAACAAAAAGACTTGCAAGTAAGCAAACAAGACTTCAGAGCCACACACAGTGCGTATCACTCACTCGTTGTAGACCACGGCAGAGTGGCCAAAACGCTCTAGCTGGAGGTAGGACGATGAAGGCACAGACAACGTCTGCCATGAGTCACACTCTACAGACAAAGAAATGGAGGAAACAAGACATTGCGACAGCCAGACACCCTTTTACAACAATTATTATGCTACTTGCTCTACCTCCTTCTTAGAAATTTTTGAATTCATTCACAAAGGTGAAACTGCATGCGTGTGGGCATCATCATCATCAGCCTGACTACGCCCACTGTAGGACAAAGGCCTCTCCTGTCCTGTGCCAGCTGCAGCCACCCTATCCCCACAAACTTCTTAAACTTATCCGCCCACCTAACATTCTGCCATCCCCTACTAAGCTTGCCTTCTCTAGGAATCCAGTCTGTTACGCTTAACGACCATCAGTTATCTAGCCTTCACATTAGATGCCCCACCCAAGCCCATTTTTTCTTGATTTCAACTAAGTAGTCATTAACCCATGTTACCTGACCCACTCTCTCTTCCTGTCTCTTAACGTTACACCAGTCCCTTATAGCATGAGTCGCTTTGGGACGTTAAACCAAACCAAACCAACCAATCATTTTCCATTCCATAGCTCACTGCATTGTCCTCAATTTAAATTATGTTGAACCCTTTTTATTAGCCTCCACGTTTCTGCCCATAGGAGAGTACCAGTAAGATACGGCTATTATAGACTTTTCTCTTGAGGATGAATGTCCGAGAGAACCTGCCAAATTCACTCCACTCCATTCTTATGTGAGCATATGCCACGGTAAAATATGCTGAAGTGCTCACCAAACTGCTAAGAAATAACGAGTGGAACAGTAATAAGCCAAGGCACAAGTTAAAGAGTAATTCTATACACTGTTCCTGCCATTCCAATATGTTGTAATATCAATATAAAAATTCTAGCAACAGCTCACTGGGGGCAGCACAGTAGGCTAACATGACAACTGACCTATGTCATAGGCAAGAAGGTCGGCGGAGAAGCACCTGTCACCCGTGCTAAAAGCAGTGTCATTGTGGGTATTGCCACCAAAGACGAGCATCATTCGATGCAACAGCACTGCACTGTGCAGGTAGCGATGAGAGGCACTGGGTGCCAATAGTGTCCTGCAATGACAGCACAACATAGAACACAACTTAGCAAAGGGTGCTAACCACTGCCTTAAAAGGGCTGCGAAACACTGCTTGGGGGGATACCGGCTATACTTCAGGTGGATTCCTTATGTCACACAGAAGCTGACTTAAAAAGAATTACAGGAATCGATGCTCAGGAACGGGAGTTATTCAATGAAGAAATTTCAAAATACAAGCAAACAAAACGCTGCCCTCAACTCGATTTTGGCGGGGCTTCCCACTCCTATTTCGCTCTCCCAATGACGGCACCTGGCGCAACCAATCAAAACAGCCTGCCAGAGCACGTCGCGGAAGTTTGCACTCCATGGTTACCTGCTCACTGCAACTCGTTCTTGCTGAGACTGGCAGCATCGTTTCCATGCCAGAGCCCCTGGTGGTGTATTTTCATCTTACTTGCTTTGCGGGGCTTTTATCCGAGACGAACAAGTTGTTTTTGTTGTTATAAAATAAAACACCGACAGGTGACAATATGTGTCTCTATTTATTCACACAATTTGCAGTATATTTACTGTTTGTCCAATCATCAAGCTCGCGCCAGGTGATGTCATATCCGCTGCTAAAACCCGCCACTGTGTGGGGACACCATCAGAGCCATGAATTTGTTTTGGGGAGAACATTAAAATATTAAAAAATGGAATATACGCGGTATTACCGACGCTAATAGCACCATTGTAACTCACTGTATGCGATCAACAGGCAAAACAGTCAACTAAGATTGTGTTTCTGGGCCCCTTTAACTCTGTCCTTACTGCACCCACTGAGCATCGTCAGCCCGCTAACAATGACTTCGCACTCCGATTTAGGAACCTTCCGCGCTGCTTACTGCCATGCTGCGAGTCTAGCTTGCAGTCAAAGAACCAAAGTTTTGTTTCCAATGTAGTTTTGTTTTTCTCATGAAGCAGCATTTTTTTAACGTGCTGCAAAGACGTGGTACTGCGCTCACTGGGCTCTAATGACGACTTCGCCACTCGACTCGAAAAGCTTTCCGCATTACTTATGGGCGTTACTCTGGCTATGCGCATTACTCTGGGTTGTATTTAGACAAATAAAATTTCACTGTCGATGTAGTTCTTTTTTTATCACAAGGCAGCATTTTTTTAATGCTGTCCAAAGGAACAGTAGCATCAAAGTCACTTGGCAGCCTCCGCATGCGCAACGCGCACTCTAGAACATCGCAAATCTCAGGACTCCGCTTTGTCTGCGATTGATTTTATCGACGATGCGAGCAGCAACGAGTCTGAACACATTGCCTTTTTGTCAGGATTCAATTCTAATATCGGCAACAATGCAAACCCACCTAGAACAAAGGCAGCCACGCTCCGGTGCCCAACTATCGGGCTTCTAGTCATTGTTCTATGGCAAGAATACTATTCACGACAGAATTTCTTATTTTTTCACAGGTAGTGGCCAATAGAATACCAAACATTTTGCATATTTCAGAAAATTCTTAACATTTTTTTTATTTTTAGATACAAGAGTGTCTTTACAAGTTTTATTCAATTTTTACCTAAAACTTGTTTTTGGCAAATAAAATTTTCTGCAAAGCATAACTCATTATTCAATCTTAAATGCCTAAAAAGCACATATATTTACCTTTGTTTTCGTGTATTTCATTAAATTTTAAATGAAGTAGTTTTCACAGAAAAAGAGCTACTGAAGCCTACAAAAAAACTGTCATTTCCATCATGGTAAGGAAAGAGTTAATGCAAGGCATAACCAAGATCCGTTCTACATATCGAAACTTCTTGCCGTAAACACCAAGTACACACAGTCACATACTGTCACATGCATTCCAAGAGCAAACTGGAAAGATGCAATGATGATGGTCAGCACCATCAGCACCAAAACAAACATACCAACACACCAAGAACACAAAACAACGGCATGGTGCACTCCGCAATGTGATAGACTCTAGAATACAAGTTTTACTGCATATCTTAGAAACCTAAGGCCCTTGCAATCAATTCTCAACGTAACAAGCTCTTCTTAAATATATTAGAACAAGCAAGAAAAAAGAAACAATAATCAGTGGGCAGCTTGCGCCGCCGGAAGCTCTTACTACAGTGGGAGCCGTTTCCACTAGCCATCCGCTAGTGATGAACACATGGCACCGTCGACATACGATCGCACTGTGCCTGTCTGGGGGCGCTGTGTGCAACACTCGAGAAGAGAAGGGAGTGCTTAGTGAGGGGCGCTTCGCACTGTACGGTTGCCTTGCTCACCACATGACCATGATGGTGCAAAATGGCTGTGCGAGGAGGAATCTTGGCGAGGGGAATGGAAAGCTTCAACAGCCTTGGGAGTAGAGGGTGCTGCTATACGCACACCACTCAGGTTATACATAGTGGTGACGTCTAATGGTTTGAACAGGATGGCATGAAGCAGGTGGGTAGGTTGAGCTTCAAGGCAGAGGAATACAATGATTGACGCACACCGTATAGACGCGTGTAAGGGCCACACTTTTTTTTTCCATATTCGAGGGCCAATTTTCGGGGTACGGCCCATATATGTGATGTGTGAAAAAAAATTTTTTTTTTTTTTTAGTAAAACCACACCAATCGGGGAATGAGCAGCATTTATTCTACATTCAATCATCACTCACGAAGTCTTCCGACTCCGAGCTGGTGCTCTCCTCTGGTTCATGCTCATCTCACAAGAAGTCGCGTAACATGTCCGTTTTCAACGCGTAACCATTATTCCGCACTTTCATCACACAGCAGAGCACCTCTTCCAGTTCAGGGAACTTGCACGGCTTGGAAAGTGCGCTTTTTACAGCTTGTGTTCCTCAATGCATCCTTTTGTTTGCACTATCGTCTGAAACACTTCTTGTCCACGTCGAATTTCCTGACCCCCCCACGCTTGCAGAGTTCGAGAGCAAACTCCCAGCAGTGTATCTATTAAGGTACTTGCCCATCGTGCTAAAACTGCAATGCTCGGCGGCAGCACAAGTAAGCCACAACTACATTGAACTACCATGTTACCACAACTCCTGTGCAGCCGTGCCTTTGACAGCCGCAAAAAGCTGGAGCTGGTGATACTGATGCCAATATGGATAGTGGGAGCTCCCAGGAGAGAAAAAAGTTGACAACGATGATGATGACCTGTGGCCTCTGGCGCCATCCGTGGGCGGCACCTGGAAGCTCCTGTGCGCGGGCCTTTCGAAGGCTACTGGAAAGTTTGGGTACCCTTACACGGATCTTTTTTTTTAAACTATTTCCTTTGGGAAAACAAGGTGCGGCCCATACACATGTGCGGCCTGTACATGGGTGCGGCCCTTACACATGTTTATATGGCAAATGGTTATGTACTGCATACTGCTCCCACTGAGTTTAGCGATTTGGGCGGCACAGCGTAAACAATGCATAGATCTTTCAATCTCTATCCTGCTTTTCTCAGTTTCTCTTCAACCAGAGAACAATATAACCTGTGATCGTTCGACACAATTTTCTGTGGCAGTGGATATGCAGAAGATCACAGCATCCAACAGAGAGAGACGACACATGAAGGCTACACTGTCCTTCAAATTTTAAACTGGCTCTAAAAGCACAGTGCATTCTTGAGGGTAACACAGTGCATACTAACCAGGTGCGCTCAAGTGGTTGGTAAGAGTACAGGTAATCCACCACAACACCTGTGGTCGTCTGTGAATGATAACCCCCAAACACCAAAATCTGGCGCCTGACAGGGTCATAAACACTTGAGTGACCATAGCCACCCTTCACAATGGCTCCCTTTGCTTGGACAATCTCCCATTTATTGGTACCTGCATGAAAAAAGAAAACTTTACATTCTAACAACACAAGCAAGTTTTATTTCACTCTTTCAAGAGCACAGAAATACACGGCATTCCATATGATTAGAAAAATGGCACCCACACTCTAAGCAACCATCCTATGCTGAAGAGAATGCCAAGTTTTGTTTGAGATAAAAATTTCTTATATGAAATAAAAATCCACTTAAGCCACATTCAGGCAAAATTACATTTCTGAAACACACAGAAAAAAACAATACAAAATGTATTAGAATGCATCTTCATTTAGCTTACTAACATGAACCTTCTAATAAACTATTTTTTTTAGTCTACATGCTCAAGACAAACTCGAGTCAGAAATGGCAATAAATTAATATGCAAATTCAAGAGGAGTTAGTATACACGAAATAACACTGACGCCTTCTGAGCACTGGAACTGATTAACTGCAACCAGTGCAAAAAATAGTAACAGCAATCAAAAATGAATATTGAATAGGCATACATGCCAACTTTTGAAATGCTGTACAAGTCTTTATTTTAGAAATAGTCATCCATTGTTACACCATGGCCCCCAACCACCCTCATTACTCCTGTGCAGCAAATAACTGTTTCCCAAGGCCAAACGCAATTTCAAAAATACTGGTACTGTGCAATGTTTTAATGTGCTTTAGGCTCTGGAATATCTGATCTGTGCAGAAAAGGAAGCAGTAAGTGTCATGCCGGTGGTAACAGTTTTCTTAACTCAGTGGCTTTCAAGAACATCCTAAGCTCACATAACACTTCTAGGTCTAGACACAGGACTGTTAGAGAACAAACATCTGCACTACACTGTGGCGAGATAAAACATGGGCATATGTGCTGCATAAATTGTGGCTTCTTTGAGAGGCAATGTAGAGAAAGATTACAAGAGATCATAAATGTTGCCAAGCACAATACAGCAGAAGGGAAGATGGGAAGGCAGATGTGGCACAGGAGTAATACTCCATTAAAATTTCCTTGAACCTAAGCTCTGAGATGGTACATGCATGCTTCATAGTGACCTCTGTCCTTACTGGCCTTATCATGCTGCTTTGAGGCATTGCAATGCTTCTAAAATAAGCATTGATCTGAACCTACCAAAAGTATACTCCTGCACAACGTTGAGGTATCCGTAGTCAGGGTTGTGCCCAAAGATGACCACCATGGTGTTGTCAACAATGGCAGCCGTGTGGCCCGATGCAGTCAAGGGCGGGCACAGCTCATTTTGGCACTCAGGTTGGTGCGGCGAAAGCTGAGCCCACCGCAGTTCCTCAGGATCCCAGCGCCACAAGTCATTAGAAGTGCGGCCATCACGTAGTGTGCCCCCAAACAGGTACAATTTACCCCTATACATCACCACTGAATGACCATAACGGTTGGCTGGTGCACTGGTGGTGGTTGGCTTCACAGTGTGCCACTTCTGAGCGATGAAGTCATACTTGGCGATCTGCTGGTCAAGCTCTGTGAAGCTTTCCCCACCAAGGATCCACATGGCATCACCCAGGATCAGTGCCTGGTGCATAGCTCGTCCACGCACCCAACCAGTTGCAGGCTGAGCCTCATAGTGTGGAGCACTCACTGCAATGCTGCAGTCTTCACCTGTGAAAGGCCACAACCTATGTTTGTTTCATGCTAACTACCCACATGCACAAACTGTTTCCACTTCGGTTATTTATCTTGCAAGTATTAGGTGGGACATTAAGTGAAACCAAAATGCTAGTGAAAATTCAGTAACTGAGAGCAACGCCAATGCCCCTGTTTGACTTTTAATGCGCTAGAATTAGTAACATCAGGCAAAATTTAGCATTGTCGGTTTAAAACCACAGAGTGAAAAGCTCAGAACCGACAACAAGGAGGAAAATTGATGGCTACTAGACATCTCATTTGAACTAAGTGAACAACATGCACATAAGAGAATTGTCATATCAAAACTTTTAATCGCCACTGGTGTGTGAATTCAGCACGTCAACACAAATCAGTCACACAATCAGAGTTGCTATGCTAGTGCATACCCCTCCGCATCAGTCATAATGATCGCCTGTGAGTTTTTTGGACAAAGTCTTAAAGCACAAAAAAGTCACAGTTTGGACCAACCACTTGTGTTTTCACCAGATGTGCAAATATATGCCAACATGCTAACATAGAAGTGGGGCATAAATATTGGTGACATCTACTGTGAAGCACGTTGAGCATAATGTAGCTAGTATATTAAGACATGACATTGGTCATCGACACACGGTACTCCTGCATTAAGTAGGAACAGCTTGGATATCCCCTCACATAAAAACGGTCACCCGCATATCCTGATCAGACGTGAGCAAAAATTCGACCTATCAGTGTTAATCTAAATACTTATCTTAAGCCTCGGTGGCCCTTGTAATAACGCTTTATGGCATACATATGGCTAAATACACTCATGAGTGAATGCGTATTTAAATCAAAATTACAAGATATCTCATGGAAAAGCACGAGATACTTGGAAACTGTTTGGCCTCTGGGAGCAGACATCTGGTTTAGACAAATCGACCAACTTGGGAGGCTACTCAGAGTAGAGCACTGCACGGGCCTCAATCTGGGGCCCGAGGCCGGCCCGGGCCCGAGACCTGAAGCCCGAGCCCGGCCCAGGCCCGAGACCTGAAGCCCGGGCCCGGCCCAGGCCCGAGACCTGAAGCCCGGGCCCGGCCCAGGCCCGCTAAATTATCTCTCTAGCGAGCCCGGCCCGGCCCGTGAATCCTGGAGTGAAGCCCAGCCCGGGCCCGGCCCGGCCCGTTACACAGTAACGCTTGAGGTACATTGCTCACTCTGAGCAAGTAGACTGCTACTAGACCGATAAGGAACTGGCCGACAAAGGTTCGGAAACCACAGTTTGGCTTGCAGAAAGTTGGTTCTTTTTAACCCAGAAGGAAGTGATTAAGAGTAGTGCTCTCCAGGCCCTCTTTTGGACAGTGATCTCGTGTAGGTGCACAAACATAAACTCTGAAGTTCCGAAAGTGAAATAAAAAGGGCTGCATACGCGCGTAATAGACTACTTTGCATTCCCCAATGATTTTAATCAGTTATATTTTGCCGCCCGGAAGAATAAACATTAAAGCTGCCTAGCAAGCAGTGGGATGACATTTTTTTAGTGAACGCGATCTCACAGGTTGAAATCGTAGCCGAACTGGTCGCCTTTCAGCAGAAACGAAAAGCTAAAAGACCTGAGTATGTGGTGCGTGTTTTGAAGACTTTAAGCGTCCTAAACTTTGGGATGACGAATGTTCAATGGCCAATTAAGACCGGTTGAATTTTACTCTTACTGGTGGAGCAGAAGATAACGTGCGAACGACGTGATAACTTACAGGGCAAAACCCTTGTCATGACAACCAGGCTGAAGAAGCGAGGAGAGTTTGGTTTGGTTTTTGTGGGGTTTAACGTCCCAAAGCGACTAAGGCTATGAGAGACGCCGTAGTGAAGGGCTCCGGAAATTTCGACCACCTGGGGTTCTTTAACGTGCACTGACATCGCACAGCACACGGGCCTCTAGAATTTCTCCTCCAAAGAAATTCTAGCCGCCGCGGCCGGGATCGAACCCGCGTCTTTTGGGCCAGCAGCCGAGCACCATAGCCACTCAGCCACCGCGGTGGCGTAAGAAGAAGCGAGGAGAGATAGATGTGCTTATTCGAGGAGATTTACAAACTCTCGCGAGCTTTTGTGGCTATTTCATTTACGAGACGTTCCGGTCAGCTCACCAAAAAGAAAACCAAACGCGCTTTAGTTTGTGAATTTTCTCACATGAGAAAAATATAGCTGTAAAATTAAAGCTATGTTTTTGGGGCTTAAGGGACCAAGGGGAGTCAGGCTGTGAGAGATACCGAAGCAAAGGGCTCCGGATCATTTCAACCAGCTGGGTTTCCTCAACGAGCAATGATACTACAAAGTACATGGCTGTCATGCTTTCCGCCTAAACAGAAATGCGGCCGCTGAGGATAGGAGCAAACCCTGGTTCCCCGGCTCAGTAATCAAGCGCCTTGACCACTAAGCCACCACGGAGTGGAAATAAGAAAATAAATAAGTCAATGAATAAAGTTTAGTTTTTTTCTCAGCGCGTACTATAACCCATAGCTCATCAGTGTCGCTGCTCCAATGTCGCAGTTGTGTACTTCACTCTGCAATAGTGAATGAATAGTCGGACACCAGCCGTTTCTGTACGGAGCCAAACCCCACTCGCGTCCGCAGCTTTAAGCCCGAGCCCGGCCCGGGCCCGCAACTTCAGGCCCGGGCCCAGCCCAGGCCCGGCAAAACAAATCATGTCCCGGCCCGGCCCGGCCCGTGGGCCGGGCCGGGCCCGGGCTTTTGGGCCGGCCCGAGCCCGTGCAGTGCACTAACTCAGAGTGCCCTATCTTTTCTCACTTGTTGAAAAGTTTACTACATGGGAGCACAGTGGCTCTGGCTTCCAAAGGCACTTAGGCTGTGGGAGTGATGCATTTTTTAAGAATTCTGTAAAATAGAAATGTGCATTATAATGTATTCGTGGTCTGACAAGGATATACATATTCTTATCGACTTCCTTTTACAATGTAAATGCCGCACTGTAGCATTTCATCATCATTAAAGTGCAGATAATGTGTACATTGCCTTCAGCCATGATTAACGAATGGAAAGCCAGGTGGTTGCTTGAAATAGCAATTGCGTGTAAATGGGCAATTTTAGCATAGCGTACGCAGACATACACAAAGGAATAGAGTACGCTGAAAATAGCATTATGCACAATGTGCATGCGCTAAACGCTAATAGAGACAGAGCTTTTGCGTATGTTAGGCTAGCGTACACTGAAATTTAAGTTTAGCGTGCCTGACCTTTACGTACACTACAAGATTAGCACTGACAAGATGGCAGCATCTAGGTCAGCCGCTCCAAAGTGAATTTGTCGCTGTTACAGTAGCCGATTCATTCAGACTTGCGCGGTATTTCTGACCTTGCTGAGGTACCGTCACGCACCTCATGGAAACACGTGCATAATCACTACCGATATTTCAGACTCCGGGAAGTCCAAAAGTTTGATTTTTCGGGCTGAAATAATCGCGAGCAATACTGTGAAGATAGTTTTTCAACCAAAAATTCAATTTTTTTTTTTGCTTCATAAAAATGGATGGTGGTTTAGCATTACTAAGCATCAAATATTGTGCGAAATCACAGTCTTTTGCAGGTGGACACCCACTATGTACCTGAAAGCGTGATTGAGGTGTCCACTGATCCAGGAAGCCAATTATGCATGTCAACTTTTTCGTCGATGCCAACTTACCCAATTTACATCGGCGACCTATGCTCCAGTGGCGTGTTTCTGCAGCAATGTTGCCAATGCCAACGCGTACTGCTCTAGTGCCGTGTTTCTGCTACAACATTGCCCACGCCAATGCATGCAGTGCATATCTCTGTCACTGGTCCTACATGTGACCCAAGTTTTGGACCTGCCGCCAAAAATTCAAAACGGCGCTCCTGGACAACCTGTGCCATCTAGTTTGCTTCAAATAACACCATTTCTTTGATTTCAGTTCTGTTTTTCTCATTTTCTAATGCGAGGAGGTGACATGAAAAAATAAACTATGACTGCACATAGTCCGCCGGTTGCCGACCATGGCGTAAAAGGCTACACTGAGCACTTCTGATGGTTTTTATGCCATATTTTTTTTTTAAAGCGGTAGTGCTGAGTTAGCCAACCACGTGGAATGGTCAGATCTCAGCTTCGATTTCGAGACTTCGTCTCGGAGGCACGGGCCATCAGTGCGTGCTCGCATGTGTTTCGTTTTACCGTTCACGTTGTATTTTATGTAGTGCACTTGATTTGTAAATGAAGAGAGTGGTTTTATTTGGTGCTTTAGGGTCTTCACAACATACTGTCAAGATATTTTACCAAATGCGCCAGCAGATTTTTGATTATGATGATGCCAAAGAAGGCCACGCCCTTATTTTGGAGCTTTTTTTAATATTCTTGTATTTTTTACAACTACCAAGCGAAAGAAAAAATCGAAAAGTAGTAACTGCAAGCTCTGCTATGAAAAAAAAAAAACTCGGAACAAGTGTAACGTCCAGCCCATCCCACATCCACCCCCACTTCTTGTCCTCACGTGACCGCTTTCTCTAGGGGCACAGCAGTCATATTGCCCAACCTGAAAGGCCACGGAAAGTGCAGTGTATTATGTACGCTGAAAATTGCAAGAATGGTAGCTAAAAACATGTGCAAGTTTTTTTGTTTTTTTTTGTAATCCATTTCTGGTTCAGTGCAGCAGCTTATTTCTGTTTTGCTTGTATACTTTTTGTGTTACCCGCATTTTTAAAGGTGCACTGAAGAGGAATCTGAACTTGTCTTTTTGCCGCGGGAACTCGATCTACACGTTCCGAGCTTTCTTAGAAACTGCGATTTACTGCCCTGTGTGGCCGATTTCCCCAATTAAATCGAATTAACGCCCGGCTCCTGCCTTTTTTTCTTGAATTCTGCCTCGTACGGTGGGCAGAGTCGACCAACGCGTGGAGCGCCTTTCACCCAGTCCCGTGGCGGCTTGCCGCTCTGCCATCAGCGGAGTAATACGTAGTAGTCCGTAGTAGCAAATAGTCCGCACGTATTTTTATTTCTTCGGGCTTATTTTGCGGCTATATTATCTGCGAATGAAACTATTTATTCATAGAAACCTAAAAAACAAAATAAAGCGAAAGCAAAGCCTCCACGGGACTGGGTGAAAGGCGCTCCACGCGTTGGTCGACTCCGCCCACCGTACGAGGCAGAATTAAAAAAAAAAGGCGGGAGCCGGACGTTAATTCGTTTTAATTGGGGAAATCAGCCACACAGGGCAATAAGTCACTGTTTCTAAGAATGCTAGGAATGTGTGGTTCGAGTTCTAGCGGCAAAAAGACATGTTCAGAATCCTCTTCAGTGCACCTTTAACCAATAAATTTTTGAAAAGTTTTGCATACACAACTCTGGCACTTTTTTTCGTTCAAAAGTGCAACTAATAAGCTACAATGTCATGCACTGCAATGTGTGATGCATTTGGTGATTCTAATAAAAAAAACTTTTTCAATACACCCGAACTCGGCCATTTATTGCGCGGTATGGAAAGAGTTAATCTACAGCACAAAAAGCATAAAAATGGAACTCGGGTTTCTCTGCTTGCTGTAGTGCCACTTAGACCCATTGGCCAGTCAGCATTAAATACTACCACGGAAGTTTACCTCAGCCTGAGCAAAAATTTCTTTTTCTAACCATCACACCCTTACGTGAAATTGCACACACATCTCAGCTGACCGAACCAACATGGCCAAGCTTGACCACTTCGGTTGAATCAGTTGAAATGGGTCAGGTAGGATGAGATAAGTCAGCACTGAACAGATACTCATCAATAATGACGAAGGATAAAAACACTGCTTAACAAAAAAGCACGAGTGGAAGAATGACAGAATGAAGTCAGATGCATAAAAAAAAAAGGAGCCTTAAGGGGGGACCCTGGTCTTGAAAAAAAAATTTTATTAATCTAGATATAGTAAAGAAATTTTCAGGCCACATGTATTTTTGTGTGCTGATTTTAGATATGTCATTTAATTTTGTGTAAAACAATTCCTTGAGCACTTATGCAATTTTTATGCAAGCCTTTTAGAGAGAGCATATAAGAAAATTTGCTGCAGGAAACTCGCTGAAATGCATGCCATTGGGCTCTCTTGACACCAAGGAATGCAATAAGGGTAAAATTATCATCCTGGCTATCATAGAACCTGAGTTACAGGGTACTGAAGCTGCCACTTCACAAACAGGAATACACATTTTTCTTCTCATTTCTGAAGCGACAACTTCAAAACTCTATAACTCAAGTTCTATGATAGCCAGGATGATAATTTTACCCTTATTGCATTCCTTGGTGTCAAGAGAACCCAATGGCATGCATTTCAGCGAGTTTCCTGCAGCAAATTTTCTGCAAAACTTTTCCCAAAATACTTGCATAAAAATTGCACAAGTGCTCAAGGAATTGTTTTACACGAAATTAAATGACATATCCAGAATCAGCGCACAAAACTACATGTGGCCTGGAAATTTCATAACTGTGACTTCATTAATAAAATTTTTTTTTCAAAGACCAGGGTCCCCCCTTAAATAAAAATAGGAGAGACAAGACACAAAGCAAAGATGATTCACCTTTCATGGATGTGTCACAGATACAGCGCCCCTCCTCCTTGTCACAGGCACCACCGTTGCAATCTTGTGGACACACTTGCGTGCAACAGTCGTCTCCCGACCAGCCTGGCAAGCACTGGCATGCACCATCCACACATTCACCGTGGGAGCAACAGTTGCGCGAGCACCCGTTGACGCTGCACGTGACAAGCACAACACACAAGGTCAAACAGCAGCCTCGAATGCGCCATTATACCGTTTCAAACATAAAGATAGCTTTTCTCAGGTTAAGAACAGAAGTCTTATTTTTTTTTTTTCCCCAAAGCCATCAACCTTGCCTTCAATGCCTGTCACACATGATCTCACTACTTTTTGTTGCATTATTCAACTGCCATAAAATTAAATCCAGAAACAAAGTATCCACACTTATAAAAAAACGTACGCACGGCTTAGAGCGCATTCTATTTTTCTCCACAAGTTCCACTTGAGCCAAAGGACTCTGGACAAACTGTCTATTGAGTCACTACCCACTGGTTATAGCTATGCAAACAACTCCAACATTAAACCAACAATTAAGTCAAATGACCACAGCAAGACTTCGACATGACATTCAAAGGTCTTTTAGACACATAAGCATGCAATCTTGCACCTAAGCCCTAGCAAATGGTAAAGAATAGTGATGAAAAATGATGCAACTAACAGTCCTGATGTTGCCACAGAGCAACAAAAAATTTTAAGTTCGCGAAAATATCATGAATGAAATGCAATGTATTTCAACAAAAGAAAAAAAAAGCTGATTTTATAGTCACCTAAGAGTACTTCACAATTAAGGACAACATTTTTGCTAGACTGACTATTCCTATGTCCTCTTAAGTCAACAGATGTACCATGTAACAGCACTGCAATTACCTCAAGTCTAATGAAATGAGGATGTCACAAGTATTGAAACACCTATGTAATATGTATACTTAACTCAGTGACACAAGCACTTTTACACATTCAATTTCAGCTTTCTGTTCTGCCTCATATAAACAGCACAGAATAAACATTTGAATCCAGTTCAGATCAAACCACAGGAAAGTGCTACTCTGTTGCGTTCTCTTCCCTGAAGAGAGTTCAAAGAGTACAGACACCAAATTTTGGATGTATGTTTGTTTTTCTTATGGAGTGATGCGTTGCACAATCGTACACATGAGTCATTACAGGGTATTCACTTACACTAGCAGAATAATTAACCGGATTTATTTTCTAGTGTCATTGCGGTTTCAAAAGACAAAAAATGGCTGTGATGTCTTAGGCAATTTGAGGTCACATGAGCCACGCAAAAACTATGATATAATCTCTGCTTGTTAATTTTTTGTCCTTCCAACTCTTGGGCAGGCTTGTGCAAGAGTTGCAATAGCCTATGGTGGTAGTCTACATAACCTAAAAAAAAGTAGAATAATGAATGAGATCTAAATGTTAAATATACAGCAGCTGCACTGTTATATTGAGCTCTATTCAAGATATTACGAAACGGAGTATAAAACACCAGCTATTAAACCAAAAACTCTGAGACAAACTGAAAAATACAGCATAATGTGAATTTATACTGATTACGGTTAAAGGATGAGACACTACTATGCACCATTTATGTTCAATTCTATACCACCTAAACTAAACAATATGACCAGCCTGAAGAGAGCCAGGAAAGAAAGAGTTCGTGCCTTCCATCTGCATTTTCTAGTTGACACTTTTTCCCTGTTCCATTTATGTCACATATAGACACCTATGTATGATTCCCTTTGCTTTGTATCGAGCTGTTCTTCTTTATTTTCACATGTACATCTACTACTGACGTTTTTTTTTATTAATGCAAACATGCATTACTTCAATACTTCTAGTGTATACCTTCTTTTGTTACGTTGAATTTAGCACATATTCACTGTATTGTTCAACAAGATTTAATGTCTGTATTTTTAATTTTTGCCTGAACTTGTTATGTGCATTTTCCTTTTTTCTTTTGCATGCATACGTTACATTCACTTTTACAGCTCCATTGAATCTGTAGGTCACTTAACTGATCTGCCCGCCTGCCCACAAGCACTGTGATTGTACACGTAAACAAGAGAAAAATACGTACAATAAAGTACTGTTACTGTTATTATTAAAACAAAGAAAGCAGCAGTCATACATTAATAGGCATAATGCTGTATGCCTTGTGTGACCTGAATGCGTCTTTTACATCAAAGTCGTTGTTTGGCTGTTGAAAGCAAAACTGAAACAGCGTGAAAGAAAAAACATTCAATTATAAATTATTTGCCACTTGTTCACGCAGTCCACATGGCTGCCTATATTTTCTAATGTGCTATGCATCAATCTAAACAGAAAAAAAAAAAAACTAAAATTTGGTGTCTCTACTCCTTTAAATTTTGGCACACACAAGAACATCACACACCTGGAAAGGCACAGTTTATACATTAAAATGAACTCAAAAACAGACTTTAAGATGTCTGACACTGAGAGTCAAACCAATTAACATTTTCTGAGCTTTAAAAGTTGACAACAGCCCACTTCCTTTTTTTTTAAATGCACAGTGGACTAAGTCATTCAATAAAATAACCCAAAAAATTCTCATAAAATTTTCAGTTCCTTACTGAAAGCTCTGTGCCACTTCAAGAACTAGAAATTTGCATGCACTGCTTTATTAAAACAAAAGCACGTACACAAGCACGTGCACGTACTAGGACACATGCTTTAAAGCTATCAAGATAAGCATTGCATCTCAAGCCCCCTTTCAGCATGCTCCTAGAATACATAACCAGACATGACTAAAGTCCAGAGGACTTCCAGACAACCAAATACCTCCAGAACTGTGAACAATGAATGGCTTGATGTTCCTAAGTGGCGCCACCAGCAGACTAACACGACAAATTTCGGATTACAGAGCAGAGCAGGAAAATGTCAGAGAGAGAGGAAAGGCCTCTCCAAGTTGATATGCAATGCAAGAAAAGGAAAAACAAAACTGGAGATAGACAGCACTAGCAAACTAAAAGGTACTAATGAGAACAGAACCACATGCTGAGAAAGCTTCAAAAACAGTAAAAAGACCATCATGTGACCCCCCCCCCCCCCCCCCCCCCACAAATAAAAAAAAATATTAGAAAACAGCAGTTAAGAAAGTTCAATCAAAGATGAGCAAAGAACAGGGGTGGTATTAGCTCTGCCTACTGCTCTTTTTAACACTGTTTATGCTTTCAGAGCCTGATTCAGTCATAATGGACTGCCACATTTGAATGACTTCAAAGATAAAAAAGAAAGCGAGTTACGCACCTGTAAGTTAAGTTAAATCCGCTCATATTATACACAGCGTCACTGTAAAAATGAACAAAGGCACTCCCAGAATGAGTGACAATTTCAGGAAGCTTTGTGGAACTTCCTTTTGACAAGAGGAGGCCACTGAAAAAAGATGACAGATAAGAATATGTTAAACGCAAATCCCGAACAGCCTCAATACACAAAATATGAAACCTGTGAAGCGTTACCAACTTCCCATCAACAGCACAAAATGATCAAGTTCTTTTAAACCACCCCAGATAGATGTCAAAAAGGACAACACACATTACAGGTTCAACACAAGACCAACCAAAGCAGTCAGTTTTTCATTACTTTGTTCCCCAGAGAACAACACATAGCCAAGCTTTCAGACATAACATATCACTTGTTCTCAGAGCACCTAAAATATAAGTCCGCAGAATAAACCAACTCTTTCCAGATGGCACATTACTCCACAGTCCCTACTTTGATATATGATACACATTTAAAAAAAAAGGGAGGAGGGGGGGAACAAACTGCTGCCAAAAATTAACGACAAAAGCAAACCAGCACAGAAATCACACATCCTATTTAAATAATGTAAATGACTGCTCCATTTCAACAGCCCTGAACCCAAATATACAAAAGGTTGATTTTACACCACAAAAATTGATGTTACAAAAACTCAGACAATTTACCCCATGGGAGGAAACAGTACAAGTAGACAAAAGATACATTAAACATTTCAACCAAAGTGCCACACTAGGACTAGAAACTAGGACTGAAACTAGCTGGTTCCGGACTTCAAAAAGTTTTTCCTTGCCTCAAACAAAATTAACTCCAATTAAAATTTCTAGATTAAAAGCAACGAAGTTGGTGTGCATAATGAGCCACCTCATATATTTTTATTTGGAGAGCCTTGATCCTTAATTCAGGTCTGAATCTCAGGAAAAATTCACTTTCTGCAAATTTGTAAATAATTTTCTTAAAAGTACTCTGTTCCACAATTTCATATTATTTTTAGCATGAACTACTGCAACACATGAAAGTAGGGGCAAGTTATTGCGGCTGAAAAGTCAACGATGTTTATTTAAAAATTTCTGAAAACGCAGCAATTTTTTTTTACCGAACCAAGAGAATGTGGAAAATTCTTGAGTTTCATTATTGAAGTCACATGAAAGAGCAATGCAAGTGAAATATTTTAAAATAATATTTATCACTGTACCGTTTCACATTCGATCTAAAAATTTTTAACTCCAACCAACTTTTGCTTCTTCATGGAAACATCAAAGACCACTCAAGTGAGCAAGAAATGTTATTTGAGAAAAATACTTCATTAAAACTTCATTCATACAACTGTCAACTAGTCAACTTTTTTCACAAGAATCAGCGGTCTGGGACATTTCGAATGGAATGACCCTGCTTTGTTCTTTTTGATTAAAAGAATATAGACACCTAATTTTGGTGGCATGTTTTATTCTCTACAGTGATGCTGGAGACACTACTAAGCATGAATCACCATGTGGTATTCGCCTGCAACTGCTAAATAATTTATAACCGAATTTTTCTGTCATGCTGTTTCCGTTCCAACAGCTGAACGATGGCTGTGACGTCAAAGAGTGGTTATATGTCACATGATGAAAAACATCGATATAATCGCTGCTTTGTCATTTTAATTCACTGCAGTGCTGTAGCCAGCCTTCCTCAAGGGCTGGAATGACAATGAATGCAGAAGCAGCGATTATATTGCAGTTGTGTCGTGCCTCCCGTAGCCTATAATTTCTCTTTGACGTCACAGCCATTGTTTGGCTGTGGAAACCGAAACAGCACGAGAAAGAAATTCAATAATAAATTATTCAGTAGTCATAGGAGGATATCACATTGTAGTCCATGTGTAATAATGCCTTAGACATCATTACAAACAAGAAAACACGCATCCAAAAGTTAGGTGCCTGTATTCCTTTAATGGTTATTTGTCCTTCATTAACGCTTTTATTTACAGCAAATACAAGATGCTTAGGACATCAGCATTACTTTCTGGTAGTAACAGTGAAAAAACACTTTGTACTTAAATAACACATTTTGTGCACTAGATGCCTTTGGGTAAAATGTAGCTGCTCAGCACTAAACATGTCACCAACCAAACTTGTGTGGAATCAAAATATCTGCAATATTTTTTCTAAATATGAGAGAATGTATAGAAGCAAGATAGTTATTACACCATATCTATAATTATTATCTACCTACACACAAAAGCTACGGTTACGGCACAGCACTTTGTCATTGATGCTAGAAACATGACAGCATTAAATGCTTTCCAGATTTTGAATTGTTTCATGCTGTTCTTTTTTACATAAGACACACGCTGGGACAGCTGCTCATGTTGCCTACACGCGAAGAGAAACTGCACATAAAATAAAAAAGCACACATCACAACAGTGCTAGTACTTCTCTAGGTCAATTCTGACGGTATACTATCAGCAACAAATGAAATGCTAACAAGACAACTGAAACACTAACAGCAAAATAAGAAGCTCCTAGCCGGCGAAAGCTCAATACTAGCAGGGGGTAATTTCACTTCAAAGGCACAAAAGCTGCCAATTAGAAGTGTTCATCAACCTCGCTTGTACTTCCTCTCGAGGAGCTAATATGTTGGTATTTTTTGTTGGCACTTCAGTGGTTCTCTTGTTCGCGTTTCGTTCATAGCCGACAGTTAATATGTACTTGTTAATGTACTAGGCACTTTAATATGTCTACACAGACTGTCTCGGTTCATAAAAGCCAGCGAAAATGAGCAGGTCGAGTCCAGAAAACATTCTTGCAGCTAACCTAGAAGCGGGCAAGATAAATGGGTAATCGAGGCCAGATGCTAAACCTATCAATGATCGATAATAAATCATAAGCATAAGTGAAACTAGGGCAAAGAACCTAGATTTGCCTCCCTGACACAGCATACAAGTGAAAGGAAACTTTAAAAAATGTCTGAGCCAAGCTCAACTTTCACCTGTGTGTCACGCATAGTCTGATGCTTTAGATAAGCAGCTTGCAACATGATGAGGGCACCGTTCAGTTTTACGTGTTAACCATGAACTGACTTGAGTGTGCTCTTAGTTGATGAATACAAGTACCAAATGCAAATGAAAAAATTTTTGTACGATTCTGAAGAAAGAATGCCTCAAAGGAGCAAAGCCAGAGGCTTGGAGCATGAAGCCAGCTAAGAACCAAGTTTGCCTTCCCATGCTGAAAGTAGTGCCACAGAGGATGTCACTACCACTGTTTCAGTGATACCTTGGTCACGCAAACACTTTCGATACTGACCAAATCAATTAGGACCAAATTTAATGCACAGTCGACACTGCCACACAGCCATTATTTTCTGAAGCATAATCAAGATTTTTTATTTGGACTGAAAAGTTGCTACTGCTATCTTTGTACAAACTTCTTGCTTGTGCATAATTCAAAACTTACACAGCAATATTTGCTTTTACTTTACTTGATAATGACCCCCTTTTTTTTTTTGCTGCAACTTGTACGACTACAGGTGCATGCCCGTAACCTTTGGCATGTAGAAGGCCAATGCACCACTAAGGATTGACTGGGCACGTGCAACAGCGTGGTATGTCGAGCGTGTCTAAAACTTCAATAGGGATTGCACCCAAACGGGATCAAAAGTGATCATGTGATAGTGGTACAAATTTACAGCACGATGCAAAAAGGCTTTTCATACCAATTAGTACAGGGCTATCACAAAATAAAATTTTATCCATGCCACACAGGCACTGTTTATATTACTTGTTAAGCGCACTGAGCTGAATTACGGAAAGCATTAAAAATTAGACACATTGAAACCAAAAATTAGCAAAAAGAAATGCATGAAGAAAAAGATAGTGGGAAACTAGAAGTTGCCTGCGACCTGTATGGAGCTTTGCACACAACCACTACAGTACTGCAAACCAACATCACCCTGCATAATTATCAACAAAATGTCTGATTATAAACACACACCACATTTAAACACACAGCAAGAATACTTCGGCACTCAAACATCCCCAGAGTTTGAGACACATTAAAAAGCGATATAGTATCACTGAAAATCAAAGAAAAAACACACTGCCTCAGTGTGTTTCTTCTTTAATTTTCAAAAACACCACCTGCCTCATGTTCAGGGTTGGCAGGTTGGGATCCAGACTAATAAAAGAAAAGCCTCAGAAGAGGAATAAAAAGTAAGATTTGCAAATGAGATGAGAAAAGAGGACTTGCCTGTATGCCGCCACCATGGGAGCAAACATGGAGTCACCGTCATACACATACAGATGGTCCCAGCCACACTCAGTCTCAAAATGTGTAAACTCAAACCTAATAGTCGCATTGCGGATGCCACTCTCAATGAGCCAAGTACACTTCATGTCTTTGCTGTAGTTGCCTATCCCATTGGTTATTACCCCATTTGGCTCTGTCAACCTGCAAGACAAGAAAACAAGGGTTTTATTCCTGAGATTCCTCCATGTTTTGAACAATAGAGGCTGCACCAATATATATGAAGACAACACATCCCCAAGAAGTTTAATGAAGTAAAGAGAAGGTACAGAAGGTAGCTGAATCCCAGTACAGAGTGCATACAAGAGCTAATGAACAGAGGTGGTGATGAATAGATGTGTGTTGAGATGCTCACAGATAGACGAAATGACGCACAAGCTAAGAGGGATGCCGTAGTGGAGGGCTATGTATTAATTTAGACGACTTTGGATTATTTGACGCACTGACAGCACTCGGCACATAGGCACCTTTTGAGTTTCGCCACCACTAAGCCACTGCAGCGAGTGAATATGGCTGTATTTTGTAAAGTAGCACTCACAGTAGTCAACGAAACTGACAGGCTTCCTAACAGTCAATGGTGAAAGGATTCATTGCAGCAACAACAGGGTCATCTCAACACTGAGGCATCAGCCAGCCAGATTACTCACATGCACGGTCAAGAGAAACCTGGCATTATTATGTTATGAAAGTCTTTACCAACAACAGGGCTGCAAACTGATTCAATACAGCTTGTTTCAACACTGCAGCTTGATTGTGGTAAGCTAGAGAAGAAACTACGAAGGAAGTTTAAAATAAATATGCAAGAAAAATAACTGGAAATTTCATCAACTGCTTTACAAAACACTTCCAGAAAAAGACACTCCCACCAAAGCAGCTGATGTTTACTTGCTGCCTTATACAGGCAGACAAAGCATAACACATTTTCAAGAGAAATAATTCAACAAGTTTACTGTGAACCATGCATAAATATGATAACGCCATTAGCATGTATGCAGCGTGCTAAAGATAATCCTATTTTATTTGACTAATTATAATGTACTAACAGAAGGGCCTAAGCATTTATAGTTTGGAAAATGTTGCACCACAAAGCTACCGAGAAGTGCACATTTACCCAGACCAAGTATACAACCACGCCATGTCATGTGAAGGTAGTTGGCTAAATTTGCACATAATTAGTAAATGAAAACCAGACAAACAGAACTCCAGCCACTTTGTAAACAAACACTTCGCACCAAAAGCATCGTGCACGAAGGTTTAGAATTGACAGACACTTCCGAGTTTCCTTGAAAACGAAAAAGTCGACAGCAGAACAGAAACTGCGCATTGCACGCGCCTTAGCAATGATAATTATTTCTACGATACTGGACGCGTTGTAGCGTTTTCCGCAAAGCCGGTCCAAACACCCGTTTATCAAGAAACGCAATGCTCCTGATGCGCTGAACTCCGACACGACAGATGCTAACAAGCCGTGCGCCGCTCGCAGCATATAACGCCCACAGCATCGAACCTCCACCTGTTACTCAATTGACTGCTGCACCGATGCTGCTACTGTGCACAAAGCTTCGACCTGCATATGAGCCGTTCATTGCAGATCGCAGATTTGGGATCGCAAT
Organism: Amblyomma mixtum; assembly: GCF_055824585.1. Lineage (NCBI taxonomy): Eukaryota > Metazoa > Arthropoda > Arachnida > Ixodida > Ixodidae > Amblyomma > Amblyomma mixtum. The sequence goes on from NC_143014.1 coordinate 29,287,944, forward strand.
TTGAACGCCGCGTGCAGAACAGAGCGCAGCCGCCACACGCCTCAGAGGCAAGCGCTTCTGCGCTACCATCATTTTAACGGCATCCCAGTCTTCCAAGCCCCATTTCACCTCATGTGCCGTCGCTACTTAACACTTCCCTCAGCTGCAACTTGCAATCGCTATGTCAGTGCCACGCGGGCATGGATAAAAAGCAATGCTTGAGGTGCATCGAGAAAGAGACATCAGAAAAGAGGGCATCACCAAGACCACCGCGAAGGCATGGCGCACGGAGCGACGCTCCGCACAGCACCGGACGGTTTCCTAGTGGCGGATCACCGCTTGACAACGGCACTGTGCAAATGAAAGAGCAGAAATATAATTTTACCTCACTCGACCACCACACCGTTGACACCCAGGGCCCTGCCAGCCAGGGTAACATAAACAACGTCCGTCCCCCGTACAGTTCCCGTGCCAGCACTCTGTATCACCGCAAAACGTCCTTTGGGCGTCGGAGAGCTGCCATGCGCACAGTAAGAGCACGAAGAGTATCATTAGCCAGCATCGTGGATCAAACAGGTGAAGCCGTTTTCTTCTAGACTTTCTTCTAACCATACAAAAGCAGATAACAAATTCCATCATCGGAGTGCCATGTCCTCGGATATTTGGGCGGACGTGGGAAAACACCGCCAGGGTCGCTGTTGTCATCTGCATCAGTAGGCGTAGTTCACTGACCCAAAAATTCGATTAGACGCAGGTTTAAATGTGAACTTTATCGGAGCGTTATAAAAAAAAACAATCTCGCGTAATACATGCAATGAAAGCTATGCAGTGAGAAAAACTGCGGCGTAGTTCCCATATTGGCGCCATTTTTAAAGTGGGCAACAGCTGATCGTATACAAATGCAGTGCATATAAAATAAACTAGGAGTAACAGCATAACTCAGGCGCTCAAGGAGAATATATGCTTAAGCTGTGTTAGCTCCCACAAATTTTTGGTATTGTTGAACCTCCAGCTTCTGCATTATGATCCTCATGCTCGAGCAACCTTCCTCATTTTAAATAAAAGTTTCCTCTCTCTCTCTCTCTCATGCTACTGAACTGTAATGATGCGGGTAATTGTCTCCGCGTTGCCACTTTGCACCCAGCGTGCCTAGGAACGACTTAAAATACAAAAAGCACTGCAGCTTGTATCTGAGGGCTGCTATGGTCAGTGCATGGACCAGCTTTGATGCGGAAAACTGAATATAATGCTGCAAGAACGTAACCAAATAGAAGTGGGGAGGCAGTTTCCTTCTCTCCCTCACCTCACACCCCCAAGATGACCTGTCACATGCGTTACATTCTCCCCACAAATAAATTTCGGGCTTCACCACTGAATTCCAGACGTGTAACCGCATTTTTGTAGCAGCAATAAAAGAGTACAAAGTCAATGAACAGATGAAAATTGTGTAAACCCAAATGAACACTGACAACTCGGTGTTTTGTTAGAAGCGCATGCATTGCAAAAAAGGGGGAGGAAAATTAATGAACGCATCGAATTTTAGAGCCGACGGAGAGTGCATTTAGTATGTATTTGCATTTGTGTCCATGTTGAGTAAAACCCTAGTTCATCTCGATAAAATATTCGTCTCCATAATATATATATATATATATATATATATATATATATATATATATATATATATATATATATATATATATATATATAGCGTGTCCGCTGCAACAACAAAATCTAAATCAACTACGTGCCATTTTTTTCAACAAAAGGTTACAAAGATGAAAGAAGCGTAGTTTTATGCCTTAACCACATTGCGTCTGACGGAAAATCTCCCTTCACCGCCACGCCGCCTGCGTCAGAGCTGCGCAGGGCTGATGCTAAATTAGCTTTAATGTGGTTTGGGGACGTGGCATGGGGTGTGTGGGGAGGAGACCTCCCTATGTACGCCTCGTAGCTCAGGGGGCGGAATCGGCAAAATTGCGTGTCTCCAAGCTACTTCTGTGGGGTTTCCTTCGCGGTGTGCCACGCCATGCACCGACGCTGCTAACAGAATTATATCCGGAAACAGAACGGAAGAAGGGACCGCTTTGGTCTTTCCCTCTCTGCTGCGAACGAGGAGCAAGTAAAACAATACACACAGGAGGCGATCGCACACACGCCGTACTTCTCCGTCGGAGGCAACCGCGCCTTTCCGTTTCCTCCTGCACCTAAATGCAACGCGGCTAAAAAAACAAAGAGGGAGAGGGGGGTCACACGAACGAAAGGCAAACCAGTCTCCCGTCATCGCGCGGCACCGGGAAGGCGTCCGCGCTCGGCGTGGAAAACGGTGTAGCGCCACCGAAGCGTGCGCTACGTGGCGGCTTTTCCGGAAACCTGCGCGGCCGCCGCTGGCCGGGGTCACGTCGCCGCCGCTCCCGGCGCAACTGCTAGGCGCACTGCAGCGAGGTCGCCTTTTCCCGATGCCGCATTGTTTGGAAACAGGCGACTTCGGGACCAGTGCAGTGTCCGACAGCGCAGCGTTCAATTTCTTCAAAGATTGTATAAGTGGATCAGGTTGGGGATTGTGAAGCTTAATTTATTCGAATAATTTTTGAAAACAAAGAATTCGCAAGCATACGAACACTCATTTTGAAAAATTCACAGACCACTCCGCGATTCTCCCGAGCAGCCTACGGTCCTTCGTTCTGTTGTTTTTGCGGCACTGTTGGTAGCCCGTTTAAGTGAGGAAAACTGTCCTCTTTTTATATTCACGAAGCGGCAATAATGTCACAAAATAGATTGGGAAGGTGCTCGCGCCTGTCGCTAAAGTGGCCTGCGAAATTTACTAAACGGTATAGACCAGAACACGAAAGAAATTTGAGTGCCGTCATTTTGAAAGCGCTGTGGAGCCATCTGTTGAACGCGGACTTTCGGGCTGCCACACAAGGCGTCACGACACTGGGCGCATACGGGAGCAGTGGTTAAACGGCGCTATTGGAACGCTGCACGGCGCCGTAATTGAAGACATAATTTGCAGTGGTGAAGTTACTCTCCTGCGAATTTAAGCGAGGCCATTGCGTCCACTGGCGGTGGGCCTGATTGTCCACCACCAGGGCAAATGCCTCCGGCGAGTGCAAGAACTTCCCATGCGATTTTCTGGTTTATGGTTTAGGCGGGTTTAACGTCCGGAAGCGACTCAGGCTATGAGGGACGCCGTAGTGAAGCGCTCCGAAATTTCAACCACCTGATGTTTTTTTAACGGGCACTGACATCGTACAGTACCAGGGTGCCGAACCGAAATTTTTTCGGGTTCGGTTCAAGCTTTCAGGTTCGGCTTCACGGCTTTCGGGTTCAGTTCCGGGTTCGGCTCCAGAGCGACATTCCGTTCCGGTTCGAACCGGCTCGGACCGTGTTGAACCAGTTCAAACGGGTTCAGGACAAAAAAAAAATTAATCAACCTTGTTATGCAGTTGACTTTTTTCTTGTTCATAAATATATAAAATAAAAATGAAAAAAAATTGTTCAATGCGAGATACTCTCACTTTACCTAACCACTTTGTGTATGTCCGCGGCAAAAAGACGAATTTACGGCAACAGCTGCAAAATTAAATGAACTCGAAATGAATGTAAATCGGCTATGTATACTCTATAATCCGTCTGATGAGGTATAAGGCGAAAAACCGCTGGATTTTGCATCTACAAAACCCTCCAGCTTGAGCAGTTTCGGAGACCCCATCGCGCGAGTAATTGACCTCCCCTGAAGCTCGAGTCAGTCGGGAATATCTCGTACTCAGTGCAGTTACGCGGGCGCCGACATGACCGCCTCACACGTCCTCTACGTCCCCGCGCTGTATTGAGAAACGAAGCTGTCATGTATCGGCATGTATATACGGCACCTTTCCGTAGCCCCGAAACCGACTCCCCCCCCCCCTTTCCTACATGGTACGAGAATATTCTAGAACACCTCCACCGCCCATTCCCCAACCAACGAAAGAATAATGGGAGCACTGCCTCTCCCTAACATCCAGCTTACCAAAAATGTTTTATTTAAATCACCTCTTTAATATCGCCTTTGTGACTCGCGTTATATATCTCGGGCCCATATAACTCAGTATCTTCAAGAACACAGCTAATCGTGGCTTCTCTTTAGTACAGTGAGAAATTACGACTTTGACTTATTATGATGGCGTCGACCACTTTTGTTCTGATAAAAAGAGTATGATAAAAAAAAACACGCTTGGATGGGTTGAGAACGCTTCGTTTCTGCACGCACACAAATTTGCAACATCTTCGTTGTGATGTTGCGTTGCGGCATTCAAGAAAGTGCATGAATTGTGCGAGAAAGAAGGTATACTTGCACTACGTTGAATTTTTGTAACTTTTCCTGGGGCGCTAGCTATCAAAGAGGCTGTGCGTTTACATAATTTTTCGAGCCACTGATAGAGTCTGGTGAATCTGTCATGCACCATTTGTCCACTAACTTGTTTCAGGGCACTGACTTTCAAAACTACAAACAACCCCTTTCTGGCTGCTGTGTTTAATAGGCGACTAAGCGCTTGTCTGCCTTTTCTGCATGACATGGTCATGAGAGAAATTTGTGCTGATGCATTCGGTTTTCTCACACTTCGCTTTTCCTTAAGATACCTTTGCGACCTCTCCACAAGGCAGATGGCAAAGGTTGTGATCGGTCATTACTTCCTCTACCCACATATCTGCAGGGTTACCTAGCCTTTCTTTATACCAGTGTATTAAAGCGAATTCAGCGGATGTAGTTGAGCCCACTTATAGCGGCCGCAGATGTAACGAACGCTCGCTTATTACGAACAGGTGCGGTGCTACCATCAAAATATGCATAATGGCAGTGACAATTCCTCGCAGATACAACGAACAACTTTGGCTACACCACTCGGTTATATCGAACGAGGAGGCGCCGTGAACTACACTCCAAATTGAAGAGGTCGTGATTCCAGTAAGCGCGGAGATGAAAGAGCGCCTCTCAACCTTCACGACACCGCCCCGGAAAGACTGTAAAGAACATGTCGACCCAAAAATGCAATAAAAGGCGTCACTGCCGTGCGCAGCGCTAACCGGCGAGTCCGGTGACGGTAACGTAAACGCGGTAACGATATGCTAGCAACCGCCGGCCAAGCCTGCGTCGGTGCCTGCGTGTTCGCCGGCTGGGCAAAGTGGAAGGAGCGCGGTGCGCATGAGAAAGGGTGTGGGGACGCCTTCGTCCCCTGCGTTCACTTTCCCGCACTGCACCCCACTGTTGTTAGCTGCCCCCGAAAAGCACTCCCTTTAGTTTGGTTACTCTAGCTAACAGGGGAGGGCGCTCGCGTCGCAGCGACAGCAGCGCCACGGATGGCGTGTTTGGCCGCTCGCGCGCGGGGGAAGGCTAGGGCTTCTGCTCGGCGTGGGGAAGCGTGTTGGACGTTCACGCGCAAAGCTCCGCTCTTGGCCGCGGGCGTCCTCGTGTGGAAACTTCTTCCCCTCAGCTCGTTCCGTCGGGCCTCGGAGTTTATCCCTTTGCCCTACCGTGGGCGGACGTTCGCTCGTAGCCGTGCTGGTGAGTCGGACATCCTAGATTCCTCAGTGTATTTTGTTGCTAGCTGGCGTTATTGTTGCTATAGCAATAAATGCCTTGTTTGTGTCAGCCATTGTGTCGTTCCTTTGTTCCCGTAGAGCACGGCCCGCCGTGGTCGGCGTGCGCTCAGTAGCGTACGCGACCACGGGGTGGGGTCCGCGCGGCTTTGAACCATGTCAGCCGCGCTTAAGCGGGGAATACGCATTTATCCCCCCCATTTCAACCCCACATCTGGCGCCCAACGTGGGGCCTGCTCTTGGAACATTGGACGACAGTCTGTTCGGTTCGAGGAACGCTCTTTGTCCGGACTTGACAAGTGCTAGGCCTAGAGTGAATTTTGATCGCTAGGACCTGCGGCATGCTTTCTTGAGTGCGAGGTCTATTGCGCTGCAGCGTGTTTGAACTTTTCGACATGCTCAGCATGTTTTTTTGTGAAGTTTTCTTCCTGGAGTTTCTTCAAGAACCACTTGGTCCGCATCGAGGGAGCGCGAGGCCTAGCGCCCGCGGAGTTGCCGAGCCCGAAGCGAGTGAGTACGGAAGCCGCGTGGGTGGTCCGAGTTTTCTGTATATATTTTCTCGCTGTCTCTTTTTCGACTCTGGGAGTCGCGGCTCTGGGAGCCGGGTGGCCTGGGGCCACGGGTGCCGTAACGAGCTCGCTGGTATTGCAGCTCGGCACCGGGCGTTCCGACACCGTCCGATACGGTGGGCGCCGATCACTCAGCAGCTGCTTCGTGCAGTGAGCGGGGAGGACCACCCCACAACGCTGATGTTTCCTCGCGGCTGCGCGCACGAAACCCGTTTCGGGTCTTTCTTTTGTTGGGGGTCGTCGACCTCCACAGTGGTAGTGAGGCCTAAGGCTATTCATAGCTGCCTGCACCTTGTCAAAAGTGACACGACCACCGGACCGTGGTATTGAGAGGGGGCGCACTTTGCTGGCCCACCCGTTTGTTTAACCTCGCATGAACCGAGCATTCTCGTTCAACTCAAAAAGGGCTTTGTTCACTCGAACTTTGCGTTGCACAGCCGCCCGACACGTTTTGCTAGCGAGTTGAGCATTGAGCCACGTGGCCCTTGTGTACGCCGTTTCCCCTCCCGTGACCTACGTTAAAGGCATGCGGAGTGTGTTTTGGCAATCTTTCAGATCCAGTGGAGCCACTCCGGCTTGCTGGCGTGTGCACATCGTCTCGCTGCCGCCTGCTGCGACGGAGCGGCCTGTATCCTGTTCGCCGCATCCATCCGGGGCAGCCGTGGCGAGACCAGACAGCAGCCACCTCCGGCTGCTGCTGCCCTGGCGACTACTGCGGAATCTTGGCCTGCAGTGGTCAACCGGCCCTCCTCTTCGCGGGCCTGCGGGCACATAGCCCGCGGGCCGTGCGAGTCGTCCCAGCGGAGACCTTCACGCCGCCTTCGGAATACCGCGGAAGACTGCGTGCACCCTGTCGGCGTGACCTCCGCTGCACGACCTGCCTCAAGTGCATGAAGACCAGGAGACTCCTCCATAGCATGTAACTTGCAGGCGCGTGGGTCTATTTAAGGTTGGGGGGATGTGGGGACGCCTTCGTCCCCTGCGTTCACTTTCCCGCACTGCACCCCACTGTTGTTAGCTGCCCCCGAAAAGCACTCCCTTTAGTTTGGTTACTCTAGCTAACAGGGGAGGGCGCTCGCGTCGCAGCGACAGCAGCGCCACGGATGGCGTGTTTGGCCGCTCGCGCGCGGGGGAAGGCTAGGGCTTCTGCTCGGCGTGGGGAAGCGTGTTGGACGTTCACGCGCAAAGCTCCGCTCTTGGCCGCGGGCGTCCTCGTGTGGAAACTTCTTCCCCTCAGCTCGTTCCGTCGGGCCTCGGAGTTTATCCCTTTGCCCTACCGTGGGCGGACGTTCGCTCGTAGCCGTGCTGGTGAGTCGGACATCCTAGATTCCTCAGTGTATTTTGTTGCTAGCTGGCGTTATTGTTGCTATAGCAATAAATGCCTTGTTTGTGTCAGCCATTGTGTCGTTCCTTTGTTCCCGTAGAGCACGGCCCGCCGTGGTCGGCGTGCGCTCAGTAGCGTACGCGACCACGGGGTGGGGTCCGCGCGGCTTTGAACCATGTCAGCCGCGCTTAAAGGCCCGTTCACACTTGCCCAAAAATCCGGCGAGCGAAGGGGATTCGCTCGCCGCAAAAACAAGGACCTGTTCTCACTTGTTCACGCTCGAGCGAGGCGGATCCGCCGCGCCGCTGCTGTTTCTCGCCTTTCCACACCGCTTTGCTGATAGCGGCATACACAGATATAGTGAGAAAAGAGCATAAATTTACGCTGTATGCGTACCATAAGTGTATGCATGCTTACGTACGTTAAATGCAGGCGCATTCTCACTTTTAGTGCAGTGTATGCTAGCACAGACGCCAAAATAGACTTTACCTATAGTGGTGCCATCTGGTTGTCAGGGCGGGAACCATTACTGTCAAAGAACCGACTCTGCTGTTAAGCCTAGAAGCGGCAGAATCGTCTCTCGGAATAAAAAAAAAAAAGTAAGTTTATCACTTATACGTCTTCGTAGAGGCGAGATGAGACGAAGCGAAATACCTGTGCCGAATTTCTGGCCAGTGAACGCACTGAAAAAGGCAGCAACAACGAGAATTCAATCCGAAGCGACGGGTCCGGCTTCGAAAAGCGCCGCCATGTTGGTCGCCGCGCGGCGGAAATGGGTCCAGCCCGATCGCCCTCGCCGCGCCGCTTTCCGCGTCGCTCGGCGTCAAAAGCGGCCGAATCCGCTTCGCTCGCCGGATTTTTTGACAAGTGTGAACGGGCCTTAAGCGGGGAATACGCATTTATCCCCCCCATTTCAACCCCACAAGGGGCATCGTCGAAAGCAAAGCTACTGACCATGGTCGTGGATCAATTAACAGCAGCGATTTGAGAATTTTTAAAGCCTTGCTGGCCATGCTGGTCCATGCATAGCCTGCATGCTCAGTCGGCTCCATCGTTTGCGCTGCTACCACGCGCAGGCAGCATCATACAGCGGACAGTGCAACTGATGCACTCGGTGCCACAAGCACTGCGCTACTTTCGTCGCTACATGAGCACAGGAACAACAGAAGCAGCTCAAAAACACATGTGACCAGACGCATGTAGATTTGTCAACGCTTCGTTGATCCACAGCTGGCCAGATGTATCCTCGGATAACTACGTTCTTGCGGACCACAAAATCGCAGAAGCGCGTGTTATGACGAAGACGTTGAACACCAAGTACGTACGAGCACTCCCGTATTGCAAGGAATTTGTTTATGTGGCCAACCTGCCACCAGCTGCCGTGTACCTAAATTTGATAGTTGGCAGCGAGGATCTCGACGAGGATTAAATGGCCGCCCTAGATATCCTGGAAGGAGCCGTGTCAGGCTTTGCTTTGCACAAGGAGGCGCGCATAACGCAGTTCTATATGAAATAAACGCCACTTTTAGCGGCCTTAGTATTTTTGTATGTTATACGGAGAGTCCACTTACTACGAGCATCTGATATAACGAACGGAATCCGTGGGACCGTCAGTTCGTTATAAATGGGTTCGACTTATTTTCAGTCGGCCGCAAAACCCTTTTTCAAGGTTAAGCCATGGACCTTACGCGTTAGGCCGTCTCTTAAAAAAGACATTGCGATCATGCCCTTCACTATAACATTTCTGTCTGCGATGAAAGACTCCGGAATTACGTGCGAACTCTTCGTGTTCATAGGACCGCTTAGCATGCCGCATGATGGATGAACACGATAAACTGCCTCGTTCGACGAGGTCACTGTTCAGAGAACAGTGCTCTTTAACGCAGGAGAAATATGCTGCGCAAGTTCAACCTCCGGACTGGCTCCAGAATTTTGATGTCAAATCCATGGATGTCATGGAATTTTGGTGTCAAGGGAGTCATGGTGGCGTAAGGACTTTTCCGAGATCTCTGAATTCGACGAGATCAAGCAAGGTACGAGGAGGTTCAGGGAGGTTCCCTGCAACAACGATAAAAAGAAGCCTCGGAGACGGCCGAGTAGCCTAAGGCATCTCTAAACGGAGCTCTTCTGTTGCGCCGCCATTGGTACGAATTCGACTCGGAATATGTATGCTCTTTTAGTTGTTGTTTTTACTGCGTAAGCAGTATGGCCTCCTTCCCCCAAAATAACCGCACTTTGTGTGCGTGCGTGCGTGCGAACGCACGCACGCCGTTGATGCACACTCTGGTGGGCGCACATCAAGGCACTCACTGTTAAAAATGCATCTTCAACAACCTTTACCCGTTCCCCCCCTCCCCCATCACCCATCTGTATTCGATGTAGCCGAGGCGGATTGTTGTGAATGCTCAACGTATGCCGTCGCCCAAGCGTTTTACGAAAAATCGCCAACAAGCATCAGCCTCTCGTATAAGACACCAAAAACCGGAAGTATGACAGCGAGAAGTATATATAGAGGGTCTGTTCTGAAAGTAGTAGGACTAAATTTTTGTAATAAAATTTATTCTAGAGAATAGTACAAACGATTAAAATTTTTTCTAAGTAGCACCCTTTTACACCTACGGGTTGCTTACAATGAGTTTTCCAGTTTTCGTACGCCTCCAGGAACGCCTGGACCGAAATGCTGCATAGCTCCCTCGTCACGGCCTGTTGAACCGCCTCTACCGATCCGTGATGTTTCCCCTTGAGCATCGATTTTATTCTCGGGAATAGAAAATAGTATGGCGGGGCCAAGTCGGAGCTGTAGGGGGCCTGAAGCAGCGTTGACGCCTTGTGCTGGGAAAAAATCGGGGTCCTCATTCACATGATGAAGAAGATCCTGGCAGATCGCTTTCCGGTTGGCCTTTTGCTCCTGTGACAACACTCCAGACACCAACTTCGCGCACACTTTCCTCATGGCTAAGTTTTCTGTCACGATCTCAAAAACTTGGGATTGAGGAATGCTCAGTCATCAGCAATCATTCTGATACTCATCCTACGATCACTGTTAAGTAAATGTTTCACTCGCTACCCAGTTTCGTTGGTCTTCCTGGTCGAAGGGCATCCGGAGCGGTCGTCGTCTTCCACTCTTTCCTGACCTTCTGAGAACAGCTTGTGCCATTCAAAAAAAAAAACACCTGATCTGCCCATGGCAGCGTGACCGTAGGTCTCCTTAATCATGTCTGAGTCTCTTTGCCCGTTTTACCAACATTTACACAAAATTTGATCGCGTATCGCTGATCCAGAACACGCTCTATGATTCTGCGTGACGAGACGTTTCGACAGGGGTTCACAGTTGTGGGGGTAAAAATGGGGGAGATAAACACGTTCTCCCCGTTTAAGCGCGGCTGACACAGTTCAAAACCGCGCGGACCCCACCCCGTGGTCGCGTACGCTACTGAGCGCACGCCGACCACGGCGGGCCGTGCTCTACGGGAACAAAGGAACGACACAACTGGCTGACACAAACAAGGCATTTATTGCTATAACAACAATAACGCCAGCTAGCAACAAAATACACTGAGGAATCTAGGATGTCCGACTCACCAGCGCGGCTACGAGCGAACGTCCGCCCACGCTAGGGCAAAGGGAAGCTCCGAGGCCCGACGGGACGAGGTGGCGGGAGTAAGTTCCAACCACGAGAGGCCCGCGGCACAGAGCGGAGCTTTGCGCGTGAACGTCCAACACGCTTCCCCATGCCGAGCAGAAGAGCCCTCGCCTTCCCCCGCGCGCGAGCGGCCAAACACGCCATCCGTGGCGCTGCTGTCGCTGCGACGCGAGCGCCCTCCCCTGTTAGCTAGAGTAACCAAACTAAAGGGAGTGCTTTTCGGGGGCAGCTAACAACAGTGGGGTGCAGTGCGGGAAAGCGAACGCAGGGGACGAAGGCGTCCCCACACAGTAGAAGCGACCTGCTCTCTTCAACGGCCCAGAGCCGACTGCTGATATTCCCCAGCATTCCCAATATCCCGCTTCAACGATCCTTCACGCGCAGACCGCCTTTCGTCCGCCGGTTCTCCCAGGAAAAAACCAGTCCTACTACTTTCAGAACAGACCCTGTAAGCCGCCAGACAGAGAATTCAAGGTCCAATAGTCCGAGAACAGCGGGATTAAGCCGCCCGCTAGCGACTGGTATCATTTTATTTTTATATAAGCAGAACATTTCAGTGAATTGGCGTAACGAAATCATTTCATCCCAGTTGCACCTCATTGCATTAGCATCTTTCTGGGCGTAATCACAATCACATGCCAGCGAGCGCATGCATTTCGGCATTGCCCCTTTGTGTAATCAGTTTTTAAGCATGAAATGCTTTTAGCTCCCGTTGTCGGCAGTGTGGTGACGTCACGCCGAGACCGAGAGCCATCATCCGGGCACTGAATTCCAGTCATCCGGGCTCTGAAACGAGAACATCCGGGTACCGTACGAGACTTAACGGGATTTAACGAGACTCTCTAAGCCCTCCTACGCGACCGGCATGCAAGCGGCGGTTGGTCTCCAAACGAGTCACAAAAAATAACTGCTGCCAGTGCCTTCTCAATGTTTATCAAGATATCAGTCGAGCTGTGCGTTTGATAATGCACGGAATTATAATTTCCGATTTCTAATAACGCGTGCAAAAAGCACATACATGCCACAATATTTAAGCATGAAATGCTTTTAGCTCCCGTTGTCGGCAGTGTGGTGATAGTCACGCCAAGACCGAGAGCCAACATCCGGGCACTGAATTCCACTCATCCGGGCACTGAAACGAGAACATCCGGTCGCCGTACGACATTTAACGAGACTCTCTAAGCCCTCCTACAGGACCGGCATACAAGCGCCGGTAGCTTCGCGCCGAACGGGTGGTGGCGTTCCTCCCTTCCTGTATGGTGCGGTTCGGGTGTCCACCGAGATGACAGAGAATTACTGCGCCATTTCCTTTCCTCAAAAAGCGTTTCGTTTAAAGGGCAACGCATCGCGCCGAACGGGTGGTGACGTTCCTCCCTTCCTGTACGGTGCGGTTCGGGTGTCCACCGCGATGACAGAGAATTACTGCTCCATTTCCTGTCCTCAAAAAGCGTCGCGTTCAAAGGACGAGGCATCACGCCGAACGGGTGGTGGCGTTCCGCGGACTGCCTGGCAGCGCTACAACATGCTGTCGCGTTCCACTCCTAAAGGCGAAGCTTAAGCGTCATTAATTAGCAGTTTATTAGTATTTAGTCATTAATCAGTCATTACACACTAATCAGTAATTTATCATTACTTCGTCATGAATTATGTGTGACGTAATCCAGTGGTAACATCACCAGTGTCACATACGCAAAGTGGTGCTGAAAACGCTTTCGCCTCTACGCACTTCGGACAGTTTCGAACGCGCTGCATATACATTCTTGTCAGGCCTGCGTCTCGTCGTGTCCGCGTGCGCTTCGCATTATGCCCGTAAACATTTCATGCTTACTCTACTCTCGGTTACGGGAGAGGCAGAGTTTTTTCATTTTTTTCTTATATCTCCACCGCTGCCAAGAGCCCGTCTTTAATTGCTTTTTTCCGTCGCGGGCAAAAAAAAAAATATTCGGCTTCTAAAAAAAGAAGCTGCACCTATTTATCCTTAATTTCATTCAATAATGAATCTGTGATGACAGAAACAAGAAATGAAAATGAGCGGACCATGTAGCAGGTATCTTCTATTAGAAAAAAATGTGAGTCCGCTCTGCCATATCTGTGGCTAACATTATATAAACATAGTGAGACGTCATTCATGTAAATGTCCGTAATATGACCCGAATGGGATATCCACCGCATAACCCGTCAGGACATCTTTACAGAAAGAATACGCATATCAGGTTGTGTCCGTAATATCAACTGAATGGGATATCCACCGGATAACTTGCCAATACATATAAAGCAAGGACTTCCCATGGACATTGCTCGGAAGTACTGAAATGTGGTAGGATATCTGGCTATGATTCACATATCCCTGGGACTTGATGTCACTGGGGAAGATGGTGTTGGCCATCTTTTAAACCAGTTTGGCTTCAAAGTTTACATTGTGGTGCTTTCTGGCACCTGGCATTCGAGTGATCGTAAAATATGCTGAATTTAGATGGCTATGACATTTTTTTTTGTTTATCGCCAAGGTAGACAAGGTGGTGGAGTGCAATTCTTGGGATGGAATAAAAAAAAATGTTGGCAGCTGTAGGATTTCAGCGCTGTGACCGATTACTACGGAATATTCACCGTCCAAAGCAGGAAAGGAATCATCTCCGTACTCTATCGCCCTACGAGCGGAAACATTGTACGTTTCATAAAAATTTATGAATCTTTTTTCAGGTATGTTTATGGTAATAATCATCGCTTGATTTGCAGTGAAGATTTCAATATCATTAAAACTTCCTGTTGGGCGAGTTGGTAGTTCATCTTGATGTAGGAGATAGGCGGAAGATAAACGGGAAGATAAACGGAAGTGTGATACCCTTGCCTACCCGCGCATGTGTTCTTGATTTGATGGCTCTGTCACAACCCTTTTTTTTTTTTGTCATCAGTTCCGTCTCGACCCTTCGGCTTATAAAAGGTCTTCGCAAAAACACAGACGGGGCACATAGAACGAGAACACACAACGAGCGCTGACTTCCAACAAGTTTATTTCGAGGCATGCATGCAGATGAATAACCAAGAAGCCCAAGCTGCTGTTCTCGCTATAAAAGGGGTCGCCTTCGACCAATAGAGCCAGTTGACAGTTAGCGCTTGTGTGTGTTTCGTCTCTCTTTGCCCGTGTCTTTGTTTGCGCTATAAACCCTTCTGCATCAAGATTTTAAAGTCAACTTCTTAGAAGAAAGCAATTCCGTCTCCGAATTTCACACAGTTTTACTTTCATCTAGATTCAAAAATTTCATCATACACCAACTCGTGACAAGGACTACATCTTCGGTGATCGGCCTGCTTGTAACTAATATGGATACCACTGTTTACAATGCCGGCACGACTGCATCTCACATTAATGACCGCCGTCCAGTTTCCTTAGCATACTGCAACAACTCGTTAAAAACTATCAAACAAAAACAGTCCTTTATTGTTCAGCACATCAGTCACGATAGTTTCGAGTCATTTAAACAGATCTTTTCTCAGTACTGGTCATACATGATTAACAAAACAAATGCTAACGACGTCTACGATGGATTCATAAAAATTTTAACGCATGTGTACGAGATACATCTTCCGCTATATAATGATACACAAGCCTTCAAAGAAATCAGGGAAACCATGAGTTGCCCGTGAGCATTTAAGAAAAATTAAAAACAAAAACTGTCTTTTCTATTCCTTCCTGCAACGCGTTTAGAAACGACCTTGACAGAATTTAAGAAAATTATAAAAGAAAAGCGTACGCACCGAAGCTGCGGGCAACAAATGCGCATAGGCGTATCTCGCAGCGTCTTGCGGGCGTACGCACGCTACATACGTGGCAGCGCCCGGAGGTAGCCTGGAGAGGAATGAACAACGTTCTTGTTCGCGGAAGGATAAGTGGTAGAGTTTTAGCGTAGCTAAACCGAGTAGACATGCGAGAGCACGTGTTTAGCCTGGTTGTCTAATAGTTTTGCTTTGCTAATAGGCATGCGAAGGCACTTGTTTAGCCTGGTTGTCTCATAGTTTTGCTTTTCTAGGTCATCGGCACGTCTGGCGACGATATCAGACTCATGTTAAGCTCTGATCGAGGTTAAGCTTATCTGATCTTATCTGACTCGCGCCGCAGGTGGAAGTTGATGAAAACGATGTGCAATGAACAGCGCGAGAGTGTGCTACGGTTTAACCCGAGCCGTGATCGGCTGCGGCGATAGCGTAGTGTAAGTAAAGAAAAAAAAAAGCGGCGATTGTGTATTCCGTCATGGAGTGCCAACGAAGCTGATCTGTTTGCGTCGCCACGGGTTAGAAACCCAGTCGCGGCAGCATTTATTTTATTTCTGCATGGGCTGTTGCTATGCCAGGTTTTGTCAAGGTCACCTTCAAGGTCATGCTTCACACAAACTCGGTGAGCCGGTTAGGCCTCGTGAAGTAGTGCTTTCGGGCCACGGTGTAAGAATATGTTTCGGGCTAAAAGCCCGGTGCCTGATTTCGTATTGATTAATGTTGTTGAATTGGAGGCCAAAGCACTTGCAAAATACTTCAATTATCATTTTGTGAATGTTGTTGCATATAACCCATCTTGCACAACTACACACTATGGTAATATTCCAGAAACCATATTTTTGCAACTAACTGATATATAAGGTACTTTTATGTGCCTGAGAAACAGTAAAGCATTAAACATTGACAACCTGCAGTAGACAGCAGTCAAATAGTCTTTTATTGCCATCAGAATGATGGAGTGGGCTGTGGGTAAAAGCTGCTCGAGAAACGGCAGCTTGACAAAGGCTTACAGCTCCCTCTACAAGACGGCAACGACACGAGAGGAAAACCCACGCAGGCATACATTTGTTCGCTACGCTATTTGAAATGCACAACCATAGTAATGGTTTGGTTTATTGGGGTTTAACGTCCCAAAGCAACTTAGGCTATGAGGGACGCCGTAGTGAAGGTCTCCGGAAATTTTGACCACCTGGGGTTCTTTAACGTGCACTGACATCGCACAGTACACGGGCCTCTAGAATTTCGCCTTCATCGAAATTCGGCCGCCGCGGCCGGGATCGAACCCGCGTCTTTCGGGCCAGCAGTCGAGCGCCGTAACCACTGAGCCACCGCGGCGGGGCACAACCATAGTAATATTTATACAAAACGATAAAAACAAAATCAGTTGCAAGTATATAAAGACAGAAGCAAACGTAAAATAGATATGCAGTACAGAAAAACAATAAGCACATGGCATGACTAGAGGTCAAATACACCATCATAAAGGTTTTAGGAGCGATGCCGTTGTATTTCATGTTTGGACAA